>NC_054381.1:62138508-62474508 GCF_017654675.1 Xenopus laevis | reverse complement strand
TAACACTCTCTGATAATCATATGCTTAAACAAGTGTTTACTGCTGACTGGTTGCTATGGGTTACTGCACTGGGGCAAATTTGCCCACTGCTGGTATACCAGAGGTAATATGTAACAACTAGTCCACCATCATTATTCAATCTCTATAAAACTGATCAAGTTTTTTTTTTTTATCATCACAATATTTGACAAATGTAATTCTTACCTTGTCCCATGCTGCAAGGATGCTGAAATCTATGAAAATGCTAAAGAATACTTTCTGAAGATGGTCAATCATATCCATTGTAAGGATAAATGTGTAGGTAATGCAGGCATAATAACAGAGACTGCCTCCAATTATGCCAACCTGCAAATAAATACAAAACTTGTGTTCCAGTTGCATCTTGAGAAACACACCTAATTCCTAATTATACAGGAATTCAGAAATTCATGGTACTTACATTCTACGTATAACTACGGATCTTGTACTAGAATAATTTGCACAATGTTCCATTTTTTTTAAAAAAAAAGCTTTCAGTTTCAAATATTACTTATTATTCTGTTTAATACCTCTACTTTTCATATTCCAGTCTTTCATTAAAACCAGTCTGATTGCAAGAGTAAATCAAACCCTAGCAACCAACTCCTGAAATACAGAATCTTACGACTTTTTCGGATTTGGGATTTTGCCCTCCCAAAGCAAAAACAAGGCACCACGGGAAAAAAACATCCATAGGCTTTAATGTAGTTTGCTACAATAATGTGGCAGACAAAAAAATTGTCACACAATAAAATATGCGTGACAAAAATTTTTCCTGTCGTTTCGCAACTTTTTTTAAACGAAACAGGATATATTCGCTCGTCCTAAACAGGACATATTTGCTGCCCACGTAGATAGGCAGCCCTACCTATCTACGTGGGGAGCAAGTGGGAGCTACACTCACCACCATCCACCTATGCCGCCCTATGCGTTTCGCTGACTACTCAGCTTCATCAGGGACATAAGCTGAGGAAGCTGAGTCGTCAGCAAAACAGGTAGGGCGGCATAGGTGGATGTTGGTGAGTGTAGCTCCCACTTGCTCCCCACGTAGATAGGCAGGGCTGCCATCTACGTGGGCAGCAAATATGTCCTGTTTAGGATGAGCGAATATGTCCTGTGCTGCGTGTGTGGGAACTTTAAAAGGGAGGGTTTGGGTACTTTGCTCTAATCACTTTTTGGCATCTAAGCAATTTGACATTCCACTGGCGTTTTTAAATTATGTGTATTTTTAAGGACAGTGTCCTGCACTGCTTTCTATTTATAGAGCAGCGTGTCTGTATGTGAACGGCAACATGTTTTACTGTAATGCAGAGTAAAGGATAAGCTTTATGTACATTTTTGCAATCACTATCTGAACTGGTCAGCTAGTAACAAAATGAGGAAGTGTGTGTAATATACATTGTACTCTAGTTTGTTGTTTGTTGCAAGTTTATTAATAATTTTAATAAATAGGCTACTTAAATTCTCTAAAGGTAGTACATAGCAAAATACTTTAATTAAAATAATTAAATTGATACATAGTGGAGATTTTGGGTCTTTTGCCCAACATGGTTTCTAAAAACCAGTTTCTTATTGGATCCAATGATGAGAAATATGGAGTGCTTTGGCTACTAAAACAAGAAAAATGCTTAAAATCTTTCACATTACTGCAACATTTTGCCGTTGCAGTGCATGTACAACCAAACTCTACCGTATAGCACAGACTCAAATGGTAAAGATCGGATTTCCATACCTCGATCCAGTTCCATGGTTCCTGCCAGTAGTTCCTAATGCCATTTTGAATCATTATACCGAGTTGGAAACAGGAATGAATAAGGATGAGTGCCAAAAACAACAACTGTTAAAAGAAAAGAAAAACAAAGCCTTCATATGGCATTCCACATAAAGTCTACTAAACAAACCATCCTGCAATGTAAAAGGGAAACTTATCCATCAAACCATAGCTGTATGCAATAAGAGCATGGGAATATTATACTTTATTTAGATTAGTGGAATGTACAATGTGATTTTTCTACAGCACACAAAACACTACATTCCTAAATGCAAAATGTCACTATGCAACTATTTTCACACATAAGAACTATACTGAAAATGTTTCAGGTTTTCTTGTGTGATTAGCCTTTTAAACACAAACTGTAATGTGTGCATGTGTGCGTTAGTACAGTAATGAAGTACTATATGTTAGGGGTGTTTTTACTACCTGATATTACTAAACAGGATTGATTTAATTAACCGTCACCCTCATTAGGGCAGAGACACACGCTGCTATTTTGGGAGAAAATCTCTTCTTCTTCTGGCAACTAATCTCCCTGAACTGCCTTCCCGTCGGCTAGAAAGTAAATCGCCGGTGGGATGGCACTCGGATCGATTCGGCTTTCCGAAGCCTCCCGAAGTTTTCTTTGCAAAATAAAGTGTTCAGAGTGCCACCCCGCCGGTGATTTACATTCTAGCCAGCAGGAAGGCAGTTCGGGGAGATTAGTCGGCCGAAGAAGGAAAGATTTGTCGCTGGGCAAATAATCTCCTGCCCAGTTTCTTGATAATGGCAGTTTTGGACTGCTAGAGAGTAATGTGCATTTATGAGCTGTTTAAAGGGGGAACAAAACACTTCCTGTGCTGCTAGATACTTTCTATATTTTATTATTGAATCCAGCAGCAGAGGTGGGGGGGTAGTCGGTACCTCAGTGACGCACAGCAGAAGGGACTTCACATGCATGCCGGTTGTGCTGTGATGTCACATCCACTGGCGTCACACACAGGTCCACTATCTAGGGCAGCAAGGGGCCTTAATTTGCTGTTGTGTAGCAGGCTTTAATGATGCACTCACACATTTCCAAAAGCTATCAAGTATATATCCCAGTTACCTTGAATGCCATGGTAATATAATCCAAAAGAGTTGCAATGTGATATATTTTGAAAGACTCAATGAATGATGATGTAATAACACCACCAGAGGCAGAAAACTCCATATGAAAGGACACCCCAGTAAAAACATTCGCTGGGGGATTATAAAGAGTAAAAAGTACATTAAGTGCTCTTGTGCTCTGGTTTATCCACTGCTGATTCCGTATACGTAGCAAAGCTGAATAGGCTTCAGTCCTAGCAAGTGAGAATAAGAAAACACACCACTTACTGTTCAGAAAATACAAGGAATCCTGAATCATATTAATGGACACATTTTTAAATAAAAATACTCAAGTTTTAGTGGTTCTGTCAACCCCACTTAAAGTGCCAATTTCTTATTTAGGATTACCCAGTGGCACATACTACTAAAAATATATTTTCACGAAAATGGTTTATTTAGATAATGCAGGTTTTTCTTATAAGCTGTTTTATGCAATATATTTTAAGAGAGACCTACAATGTTTGGGAGTTTAGTTTTCCTTAACTTTGCTTCCTTTATATGAACACAAATTTTGTCTTTTACCTTGATCTGCCAAGATTTATAACAGATTTTCTGCCTTTGTAACAATGAATCTTGCCATTGCGATGATGTGTATCATCTTTGAAGTCCAGGTTGTTCTCAAAGCCTGATTGTTTAGACTTATGAATAACTTGACTGTATGAGGAAATTATAGATGAAACAAAGGAATGGGTCTAAAAAACAAAAAGAACAACAAAATGTAGAATTTTCTTGCCAAATTTGGCGGATATGGTATGAAATCTACAGTTGTTTTTGAAAATAAGAAAATGAAAATGTGGTTTCCTAATATTATTAATATAATATTATTTCCATATAAGCACCATAATAATCCAAGGCCTCTTGCAGCATACGGTTCATACGTTCATCTGACTTTAGTTGTACTAACTAGTTGCTATAATTAAACCCTACTACTAAGATAAAAAAAGAACATTTGTTTTGTATAGGAAATGGAAGGTTTTATTTATATAGCCCAATGAGCTACACACTTCAGAATTGATAAAAGCTTCTGTATTCAGATATCATATGGTCAATAAGCTAATTGTATACATTTTTTCTCTGTTATCTATGGATCAACTGCAGGATGCATTTAGTAAGACCTTAGACAAAGCAACTAGCTTTCAGTCAATATCTACTTGGGGTCAGTTTTCACAGGATGCTCTATTAATTATAGAATGAAATTACATATAAATAACGTCTCATGTAATGCGAAACTTTAAATAATTCCATGGTCAAATAACATAAAACAAAACTTACTGAACATGCAGAACTATTTTCAAGACTAAACGCCTGAATGATAGGAGTTCCCATCAGAAAAAATTTGCCCCCAATAGGACCAGTCTGAAAAAAAATCGAAATTTAGAAGCATTACTGAATGTGTACTGTTGAGTCAGCTGTTTTCCATTAACTTGCATTTTTACGTGGTCAGTAAGGTAGGATTATTAAAACTTGCTTAAAGGAGAAGGAAAGGTTAAAACTAAGTAAGCTTTATCAGAAAGGTCCATCTAAATATACCAGTAAACCCCCAAAGTGGTGCTGCTCTGTGTCCCCTGTCAAAAGAAACACTGCATTTCTTTCCTTCTATTGTGTACACATGGGTTTCTGTATCAGGCTTCCTGCCTTCAGCTTAAACCTCATTGCCCTGGGCAAGAGCATGCTCAGTTTGCTCCTCTTCCCCCTCCCCCTCCCTTCTCTACTGTAATCTGAGCCCAGAGCAGGGAGAGACTCAGGCAGGAAGTGATGTCACACCATGTTAATACTGCAGCTCCTATCCTAAACAAACAGAGAGTTTCTAGAGCTTTTTACTTAGGTATGGTAAAAAATTATACAGAATAAATATAGCATTCTAGCTTGCACTATTGCAGCTAATCTATTGGCAATAAAATCCCTCCGTAGCTTTCCTTCTCCTTTAAAGGAAATGTAAAGCCTACATTTTCCTACCATGTATATAAATTGGGCACATCTTCCCCACCCAAGCCACATCATTTGTACTGCATATACCCCCCTCCATTTGCCAGCACCATCACAATTTCCTAAATCAAATAGCAACTTTCACCCGGAAGCCATTTTCCTTGCTGTTCTGCTGGGGATAAGCACTGTAATGGTTAAGATGAGCTCAGGAGAGGTAGTTAGGAGAAAAAAAAATAGAATAAGACAGCTAGAGCAGAGTTTCTATGGGAACCAGCAATTTTAGAGTGGAGGGTGTGTTTAGTAATCTGATCTGAGAAGAACTGAGCATGCTCATAAATCAACAGCCAAAGCAAATTCCTGAGGGAGGGGGCCAAGTGGGTTAGAGGAGGAGAAGAACTGAGCATGCTCATAAGTCAACAGCCAAAGCAAATTCCTGAGGGAGGAGCAGAGTGGGTTTGAGGAGGAGAAGAACTTAGCATGCTCATACGTCAACAGCCAAAGCAAATTCCTAAGGGATTAAGTGGATGATGCAGCCTTACTGTTAGCCTTTTAACAACCAGAGTGGTAGGTATCTAAAGATTTCAAAGAGGCTGTTCATTGATTACATTTATGTGTGGGGGGTTTACATGTCACTAATTTGTGGATTATGTGCATTGGCACTTTATGATAAAAGCCTCTGTGTTTTAAATGTTAAATAGTAGTACAGATATGGGATCAATTATCCGGAAACCTGTTATCCTAAAAGGTCAATTACTGAAAGGCCATTTTCCATAGACTCCATTTTGAGCAAATTTTTATTTGGATCCTTATTGAAAGCAAAACCAGCCTATTGGGTTGATTAACATTTATATGATTTTCTAGTAGACAAGGTATGAAGATCCAAATTACAGAAAGATCCACTATCCGGAAAAAAATAGGTTCCAAGCATTCTGGATAACAAGTCCCATACCTATATAAAACACACAATATTGTGTAATGTACCAGTAATGGTGTTTATATGGACATTATTAGACACTCCCCAGTGATTTTAACTTTACTTGACCTTTAATTCTGTATATGGTGGTGACTTACCATTAAATTAATTATTGCATAAGGTTTTAAATCTAAGCTAAGTGTTTTTTTATCTATTTGTATCACAACACAATGTGCTCTTTCCACAGTTTCAGGATTTTGACATTATTTCATTGTTACAGGGAGAATTAATTTGCTCATGTGCTGGCCAATTCCCATCCTCTGTGATCGGTGAGATTTGATCCAGTTTATTCCATAACATAGGATTTTGCCGGACTTGTTGACAGGGCTGCTACTACCATGAGGTAAGGTGAGAACAAAAAAGCCTCTGGTAACTTTAAGAGCCAAATTTCCATTTATTAATACGGAAATTTGGTTCTGCTAGTGCAGCGAGCGCAATATCGATCGATACACTAGCAATACAACCCCCCCTGGACCCACTCAAACGCTAAAAGTTGAAAGCTCAGAGTGGCATCAGGGCTGCTGCCGCTGAAACATCACTTCTTGTTAAAGGCTGACATAGTTAGATCATATGAAATGTAAAGTGTGCCCTATCTATTTAGTAAACTGTAATATTCTCAGCTGAGTGTGTTGCCATGTCCAATCTAGAATCCTACTTCATCCAGTGAAATATTTCAAGTGTGCCAACGATACATTTTTAGTGGCTGATTATGGCTAATAAATGAATAGCAGTACCGTGTAATTAACTTACTTCAGACTTTGCAGAAGTAATATTGTACCATTTGTCCCAGTATAGACCATCAAGTAAAACATTAAAGCTCCAATTCCACCAATCATCTTCTGTTCTAATACTCCTAAATGACGGTTTACCATGTCTAGAAAATGAAAAGAGATAAAGGTGAATTGGGAAGTAAAATATGGGATGTGAAATTGAGATGAATAATAATTAATGTATGTCAGTTAGTGTCACGTTATAAATGGAAATATCTGAATAGCTTTAAATCTTTTTGGAAAATGTTAGCAAACAATTAAAGGGGGCCTGTCACCTAAATAAAATACTCAAAATCCTATTTTATCATGTCAGTCAAGCAAAATTAACTAATTACAGTGTATGAATTATTTTAATCTGGTTTCCTTTGGTCTGGGAATTCATAATTATAGCAAGCAGGAGCCATTTTGTGCACACT
The DNA here is from genome assembly GCF_017654675.1 of Xenopus laevis. Lineage (NCBI taxonomy): Eukaryota > Metazoa > Chordata > Amphibia > Anura > Pipidae > Xenopus > Xenopus laevis. The sequence goes on along the minus strand of NC_054381.1, from coordinate 62,467,503 downwards.
GTTATTAAGGCAAGTCTTGCATCATCTTAGAATCTTGTTTGTGCATCAGAATTGGGGACCTAATGTCCATCCCCGTGCCCTGGCTACATAATTAAACGTTGACAAGAACGGGAGAATGCGGGGAGAGCAGTGACATCTAGGAAATGCTGAATGGAAAGTGAAAGCAATTGCCTGCCACACCTCTATGCCTAAGGCATAGAGGAGGTGCAGACAATATTTGATTGACAGCTGAGATTTTTAAATGAGTTTAAAAAATACATAATTTGAAAAGTACTTTTATTATACAGCTTTTGATGTATGGGCGACAGGTCCACTTTAATTCACTGCCAATACAATTCCAGAAACCCAAAGAAATACAGTAAGAAGGTGCAAAAATGTGGGCATACTGTAAAATGTCATCATATTATACCTGTTCGCCAAATTTTGTAGTCTAGGTGTCAACGGAGTAAGAGTCATTCAGTAACAGCTGTTAATGGTCAAAAGACTATTTGAACTTTTGCTGTTGCAAGGGCCTGCAAACAACCTAGACACTGAAATGGGGGGGGGTGGCATAGGAGAAAAAGAGCCAGTTCTGAAGCAAATAAATTAGATAAAATTATCTGGCAACAACATCAACACGTGCCAGCTTCTGCAGGACAAAACACCACTACCACAGGCCCCATCTTGCATCACAAGATTATGAGCAGACCAGCTGAAAGACATATCTCTGAGCACAGACAGAAGAGTTGGAAAAAGAATGAGTGAACACACAGGTGTTTCTAGAAAACTTTATTAAAGACCAGTAAGTACTGGACAATTATTCCTAAATGAAAGATCAAACAAAATGAATTCCCAGCGACACGCCTGTGTGCACTCATGATAGCCCAGATACTTAACTATTGTGATCGTGATGCTGTTTTCAGATGCAAGAAAACATTAGAGCTCAAGTGCGGAAGAGCACTAAGGGCCGCACCTATGTACCACCATTCACATGCCACTTTTTAATCTAGCATGGCCTAACGCAGGCCACACTAGATATAAACTTCAGTCTGCAGGTCTCTGCATTCCAAAGCTAATAATATGCATTTAACCCATGATAATCCTGGTAAAGAGGGCGATTGTGGCATTGGATTATAACAGTTTGGGTCTGTAAAAAAAAAAAGAATATCGTGCAATATATATGAACAATGTCCACTTACACTTCACTAACCCAGGGTCATCCCTGACAGAGGTGTTTAGAAGATTTTATGTATGATGGTCTGAACATTAATCAGACAAAATCCAGTATCTTCCTGTTGGATCCAGAGGTGACTCTGGAACAGGTGTCCGACTCCTGCTTCGAAATGGTTTACATATTTTCATTATGTTTGCAAAAAAACCTAAAGCCATAAGTAATTTGTGCATGACTGTATGAGGTGCAGACATGACAGAGCCATGGCAAAATATGCATCTTTTTAGTATTTTAAACCTCTTAATTTCAACAACAATCAAAAACAATAACGTTCCTAGGGGACAAAGCCATTTTTTGGAAAATTGTTGGTGTAAAATCCAGCAAAACATGAAAAATCAGAAAAAAAGCACCCACTGAAATGCATTATAATTTGGTGGGACTAAAAAAAAAACTGTGTAGAATGCAGAAAAGCGTAAAATCAGGGGATGTAAAATTGAGGTTTCACTGTTAAGGTCCCCATAGACTGTTAAGGTCCCGCAAAGATTTTTCTTGCTGAATGACCGATTTTAGTGAAGTCCGACCAATCCTTCTAAATTATCGTGCGGTTATCGGGATTCGAACAATTGCACATCTTACGATTTTTTGGCCGACATCTGTCAGCAAATTGATCGGCCAGGTTAAAAAATCTTTATCGGTCCCAGTGCAATCTATCTATGTTTGCAGGGACAAGCAGGCAGCTACCCTTTGTTTTCCTGGCAATATCGCCTGAATTGGTCTTTTAAGTTGATGGACAATTCATATGATCGTACGATCATTTTGAGATAATCGTGGTCTCACGATGACAATCGGATCTTTTAAAAATCTTTACATCTATGGCCAGCTTTATACAATCAATGGAGGTCTCAGGGCAATGTGTACATTGTCGAAATCCTAATTGCGAAGCTTGGATTTTGTTTGCACCCAGACTCAAAGGCTCCATGAATACGGACAATGTTCTTTTACCAGTCTTCTAGATGTTGGCTAACAATGCCATGCTGTTTTTTTCCAGCCAGCTGGGCTTGGTGGTGGTCAGCGTTATTTTGTTTTTATTTTAACGATAATCCATTCAGTACAATCTTTATACCATTACGCTCCTCTCCTACCATGTAAAAATATTAGGACACAGCATATCAGCCCAGCTGAAGTTAGGGCTCTGCATTGTGGCACTGGCTGCTGTATTGAAGAGAGGTGCTTGTGTGATTTAAGGCTAGTGACAGCACATTCTGTGAAGGCAAGAGGCCCATGTAAATTAAAACTATGTAGGGTCCAGCCTAGCTGGCAAGAGCCCACCAGTATTTTCCTTATCCACTAAGGCTAGACCCATACTGTATCCAGTATACATTTAGCAGGTATATAATCATGTTCTGACAAATATGTATGTAGATTGATGTATATGTCTTCATGTTTGGTTGTTTTCATGGAATAAGCCGTGACCTGATCCTTTTGATCATATAATTATATAGAGGTGGTTCCAGAATTCTTGGCACCACTTTAGAAGATGAAAAAACTTAAACATAAGTAATACACAGTAATATAAAATGGTCAAAAAGTCGAACCCTGCATGCTTTTCTACTACTATGTTTTTCAAATATGCAATGAAATTCACCTTTTACAGAAAATACAAGGTGTACTGTTTCACCATGTGGAAAGGCAAAGACACAGCAAATAAAAAGCCTTATTATTATTATAGAGCTCTACATATTGGGATTATTTCCAAAACTATCCATGAAATAATGATTTAGCAGGTATAGCAGAGTAAACTGAACCCAAACAGTGACATTATTGATCAGTGATGCTGATTATTATTCAATATAATTCTAAGTGATTCAAACTGCAATGATGTTACATGAAAGACAAAAACAAAAATTGTAAATATTTGCTGCATACCTTGTAAATTCACTTTTTACTGCTTGGTTCAGCAAATAATCACCATTTGAGCATTTTTCCAGTGTAATAAAAAGAAGTATCAAGACCATGATTCCATGTATGAAAAATTCCCTTGAAAACAAAGCCAAAATTTTGATACTTTGTAAAAAGTAGTGAGGTATATAATGTTGTTCTCAAGAGTATAGAGTGATTTCATTTCTTTACTTACAATACCTTAATATAGTGCTGGGGGCAGAATCCCCAATTTAAAGGGCTGTTTTGGACTGATTTGCCCTGTAAAAATGGCCACCAACATATTGTTACTGAATATTCCTGTGACAGACATTGTTGAACTAAATACTAGAGATGGATGTCTTGGGGGAAATGGTAAAGGTGGTTTTATAGCTGACAGAATACTTCAGAGATGGCGATATTTGAAAGCAGAAATGGGAGCAAATAGCAGAGGTGGCTTTTTTGCAGAAACTGCAAAAATGGAGGCTGTAGCCAAAATACTCAAAATTTACTGATAGCAGTGTCAGAAGTGAGGGGTATTGCACAAATTGAAGTACTGGGAAAATATGCAGAAACAGGAAGACATGACAGAGACTGCTGTGTCAGAGAAAGTGATAGGAACTGTGGAAAAAGAAGAAAATAGAAAGAATTAAGGTGGAAATAGAAATGATGGCTGTACTGGGGGAAATTGCAAAGAAGGTGTGCACCTTTTGTCAAGCTTGTGGTCTTGAGCACTTCTCTTTCGACAATTCTGAGCATCATTTCACTCTTACATTCTTCATTGTGATGCTTTTGGTACATGTGTGATGTTTAAATAGATGATGAATAGTGCCTCAGTATAGGGTGAGCACTGTTAGGACAGTTAAGTATTTTAAGGGGTCAGTCTTATCAGCTGGACTTTCTGCTGCAAAAAATACTTTGGAACCCGCAACTAATGTTCGTTCACACACCCCAATTAGTAAGGTATTTTCACAAAACAACTCTTAAGAAGTCTCAATGCCTTTGTGTGGGGTGGTTATTGCAGAATAGAAGTTCTGTTTGATAACCCATTACTTACATTGGTCTAACTAAGTTCTATCTCCTGTTTTCTACCTAGTGACATTTTCTCTTGTTTGTGAGGTGTTGTGTTAGCCTTTGCAGCCTGCCATGTTTTTTAACCTCAAATTAGTTTTCTGATTCTGCTACTGTGCCCTATCTAACATTGTTATTCCCAGCACTTCACTCTTCCATGATCAGCAGCAGTGTGCTTACTTTCAAAAGCTCAACATGGGAGGTGAATTAGAATATTCTCCTCATCCACTGGTTCCATCTACCAGTTTCTTCCTTGTCTAGCTGCTAGCATCCAATTTGATAAATAAAAATAGCATAGATGGCTGTAAAATAGGGGTAGAAACAAGAGATGTGGGGAAATGGCAGCTCTGGTTGTATTGGTGGAAACAGCAAAACATATCTGTACTGAGGATATGGCAGAAATGAAGACAAGGAATGGCAATTATGAATTTACTGGGTTGAATGGCAGAGCTTGGTGAATGGCATAAGGCAATGGCAGGAAGACGGAGGAGAGTGATACCAATAGCAATGGGAGAAAAGGCGAGGATGACTGCACTGGGGAAAATTGAAGATATGGTAAAATTAGAGGAAGTTGGAAAAGCAAATGGAAAGATGTCTGTATTATGGAAAATGTAAGTGATGTAGGGAAATGGCATTGATACATGGACTGAAGGATATTTCTGAAAACTGCATATTACTTAATATTACCTGAATGTTTTCTCAGTAGTTGTCTTCTTTCTGATTTTATCCTTTACTATCTTTAGTTGAGAAGGGGAAGGTGGACGGGCCAGCCTCAAATATCGTGCCCTCTTTCGAGCAGCAAGTATCTGTTTGAAGGAATATTCAAATATAATGAAACTTTTGTTTTGATGCACATTCTATCATGCAATATTTCACGGTTCAGCAATTTTAATTTGTGCAATAGTTAATGCAAATTGCAAAAAATGCTATTCATCGTCCTCTCAATTATAACCTCTTCCCATCCTCTTAATTTTTTTTCTTAGTTATAGGGGAAGTAAAGCTTATCAAAGAAGTAGGCTGGAAATGCTGCTCATTGTATTTTGTGGTTCCATACCATCACAGCCCTTGAAGTTGTGAAGATATGTGTCTCTGAAGATGCCACAAGTAGCTCCCTATATACTTTTCTGCTGATTCACGGCACATGCTCTGTGCTGCTGTCAGTTACCCCAGCTTAGGTATGACTTTGCCACACTTCACCAGGCGTAGATTCACCAGGGCTGCAGAAATTCACGAAGATCCGAAGATACACATGAGTTACCGATCGTTTGCGAAGTTGCGCTATCGATGTTACGATCAGCGGTTCGAAGTTATGCTAGCGATGTCAAATTTGCATTCGGCGTGCAGTTAAAGTCCAATGGCCGTATATGCAGCAGCAAACACATTACACTACACAAGGCCAGGGAACCTTAAGAAAGGTGTTCTAATGCCCTAGACATGTGCTCACAGTATAGTTTAGGTGCCATATGTCATCAAATGGAGGGAGGGAGGGAGGGAGGGAGGGTACCCTAAAAAAATGTTCGCTCTTTTTCAGCTGATCACCCTTTTTTGGAGCAATCCCTATCTACTCTATTGCACTTTGCCTGGTCTGAGATGGTGACGTAAAGTCTGGCGCAAGAGGCAACGTTCACGAAAATCCGCAACTTAGTGAATTAGCATAGTTATGTCCCTTCGCCAGAGTGCAACTTCGTCTGCGTAAGGGTGCTTAGTAGCACTAGAGTACGTCCACTTTGCTAGCGAATTTACTCCAGCACCCGTTAGTAAATTGGCGAAGAGCAAAATGACGTCATGCTGGCGAATTTTCGCTAGCGTTAGCCACTTCGCCCTTTAGTAAATTTGCAACATAGAATGCAGAAGTCATGATGCAAGGCTGATAAGTAATTAAGTCAGATGGCAGAAAACATGGTAGCTGATGAACTAGTTCATTATGCATTAGAATGTAAAAATCAGCCCCATTAGCTTATTGACAGGCTTGATACCCCATATCTGGACTGAGAAAGTAAAGTACTGCGGAGGTTGGAAGCACCATTTATATGTGTCATGGATTTTGTTCTTACCTTTTCAAAGTCAGTTGAAGCATCAAGATCATTCTGACAAGGATGCAAAGTAGAAATTTGTCCAAAAGTACTTGACTGACTCTGAAAATATTTAGTGGCTTCACATACCGTTTCAGCAAACAAGTCAATGATTTCTTTTTTACGCCAAGTCATAAAGAATGCTATAATGAATATCTGCAAAATAAATTGTATAAATTTAAACCTTAACCCTTTCTCTGCCATCCATTTCATACTTCAGCTACTGCAAACACTCCTGCAATAAAAGTAAGCTAACCCAAGAAAACAATACATTTGTGCAACATACACATTCTATGTCTACACCAAACTAATAAACTGCAAATCGAATTTAAAATCAGAAGTTTTATGAGATTTTCAAAACTAACCTCAATTATATAACATGTCCATAGATATAGAGATAAAACATCACAAATATAAATGCCAGTAGTCTGAAATGTTCGATAAACAGTTGTATGGTGTGTGCAGAGTAAGTTCTAGCAAACACCAGTTACTTAAAAACTGGACACACTGTGCAGCTGAAGCAAGATTTAATTATACCCTTAATACCACCTACTGTGTCTTTAAGCACATGGCACTTAACCTCTGTAAACTGTTACTTTGCTTGTTATTTACTATGTTTATCCTACCTGCATGAACCTTTCTTCTCTGTATAATTGTACACTGCTGCATATTCATATGACACTTTATAAATAAACTATAAACTAAACTATAATTCATTTTTAATTTGAAAAGTACTTTTATTATACAGCTTTTTATGTCTGGGTGACAGGTCCACTTTAATTGGTGGTTGTGCCTTTAAATATTTCTCTGTGTGTTGTGTAATTTTAGCCTATAATTATGTGCCAAATGGACACAAAATGCATAAGACTGTATTTGCATGCTATTTAAAGGGATACTGTCATGGGAAAACATTTTTTTTCCAAAATGCATCAGTTAATAGTGCTGCTCCAACAGAATTCGGCACTGAAATCCATTTCTCAAAAGAGCAGATTTTTTAATATTCAATTTTAAAATCTGACATGGGGCTAGACATTTTGTCAATTTCCCAGCTGCCCCTGGTCATGTGACTTGTGCTCTGATAAACTTCAATCACTCTTTACTGCTGTACTGCAAGTTGGAGTGATATCACCCCCTTCCCTTTTCCCCCCCAGCAGCCAAACAAAAGAACAATGGGAAGGTAACCAAAGAAAAGCTCCATAACACAAGATAACAGCTGCCTGGTAGATCTAAGAACAGCACTCAATAGTAAAAACCCATGTCCCACTGAGACACATTCAGTTACATTGAGAAAGAAAAACAGCAGCCTGCCAGAAAGCATTTCTCTCCTAAAGTGCAGGCACAAGTCACATGACATGGGGCAGCTGGGAAATTGACAAAATGTCTAGCCCCATGTCAGATTTCAAAATTGAATATAAAAAAAAATCTGTTTGCTCTTTTGAGAAATGGATTTCAGTGCTGAATTCTGCTGGAGTAGCACTATTAACTGATGTGTTTTGAAAAAAAACATGTTTTCCGATGACAGTATCCCTTTAAATAAGGGATGCACCGAATCTACTATTTTAGGATTCAGCTGAATCTTGAATCCTTTGGGAAAGATCCGGTCGATTACGAAACCTGAACCCTAATTTGCATATGTAAATTTGGGGGAAAAAAGAGGGAGAAAGAGCTGCGCACTTGCCCAGACACTTGGATTCAGCTGAATCCAAATTCTGCTGGGAAAGGCCGAATCTTGGCCGTATTGACCTGGATTCGGTGCATCCCTCATTTAAATAAAAATCTTTTTTTACTTTGGCCTAACCGGACGTTTAGAGATTTTTGTTGAGTGCAACAAAGGGAGGTGCGCTGGGCATGTAACTCTTTGCCAACCCCTAGTTCAGCATTCTAAAGCTGCCTCACTGTCTGCTGAAATGCGATGGATGCACTCGTCACAATAGCACATAATCCATGTAGGGGGTTACCCTTACATGGATGAGAAACTATTTCTCCCTTTTGACAAGTAGAGCAGCAGTTGCAAGCCAGGCAGGTAAAAGTTCCATTACTCCTCAATGCCACAATTGCTGTTTAGGTGTTGTACTAACACAGACACAATAGATCTTTTTATACTATATGACATAAGGCTTACGTTTTGGAAGGACTCTATATTGGGAATTCCCTCCTTCAACAAGCCCCAATGTCTACAAATGATCTTAGGACTAATTGTGCGAGATACTAAATACAAAAAGAATTAGTCTTTCTGGCACAATTAGTTTCACCCAAACAAACTGGAACTTAGGTAATGATTTGTCTGTCTGTATGGGGTCAAATTAATAAAAACGAAGCCATGTGTTTGTATCCATCGGCTTCACATACAAATTGGTCACCAGTCTTTCTCCTCCTTTAACCACCATAGTGTCAACAAAGGCAATTTTTTCAGCATGTAAGGTAAAATTAATAATGGTAGTGCAGAATTCATTTCAGCATTAAAGGCCTATAAGGTACAATGGGTAGCCCTCCATATTGCAAGCACATCAACTATAAAACAAAACCATGTCATACAGTATTGTTGGAACCACTTGTTTGGGCTAATAAGCCTTTTTTCCCCAAAATATTCATGAATATGTTCCCATAGGACAGGGCTTCATGGGACCCCACAATCATCCCTGTTATTTGCATTTAAAGTCATCTCTAAAGTAGTTATTATAAAGAAACATATCCAGGCACTGTAGAAAAATTTCTTTGGGATCCATCCATGGTGACGCAGACAACCTCCACACCCCCATCATGAGGGATGGCGGTGTAGAGGTTCTACAAAAGTGGCAAATGCATGCTGTTGAACATCTTTAAGTTCGCTCATATTCATAGAACTAAATCCATACAAGATATGATTGGATGTTAATTTATACCATGGATAGTTGATGAGTTGTAATAAGAAAAGTGCACCTGCTATTTGAATTCTGGAACAATGGTGTGGACTATCCACATTGCTACTGGTTTCGTGTTGTATGTCCAGTCGATGATACAGAGAACCACCACTGATTAGTAATTAAGTATTCATTTGTGAGAGACACATTTCTAATAAAGACGATTGTTGTCTTTATTTTAGTCTTTTTCTCTCTAGTGAGCTCTTTATTAAGGTTCACATTAAACTAGACTAAGACTGAAACATGTATAACAATAAAGATAATGATTTTAATTGCATCTTACTTTAATCTTACTTTGATTATCTTATTAAACCAAGAAAGTCAACACAAATACCAATTTGGAACCAGACTTCAAGCACTTATTCTAACAGTGTATATTACTGAAATATATTTTGTAACCCAATACCCTAATATCTTACCGTAGAAGGTTGAACAACAAAAGTGCAAAAGATGACCGAGAAAAACACAGAGTGCATCCAGAGTATACATTTTGTAGGCCCAAAACTGCAAACAATTTAAAAAGGTGTTAGGACATTTTTTTGTAGAAATTCCTTTACTTTTTTAATGAAAAAAACAAACATCAGTATGTAAATGCATTTTAAGTTCTAAATGTATTCGTAAAAATAATAAGAATCATGAACATATACTGAGTAACAGAATGACATAGATAAATTCATTTAAAGGTACTACATCAAAAGTATATTGAATTTACTAGAGGTCTCATTTACTGACAGTAGGACACGATGCAAGCCACCTTGTTTATCAAACTTTTGCACCCGCTCCTGGTCAAAACAAATTAATTTGTATGACCCCTGAACTTAATAACAATGTAACATACAAGTGCACAAATCTTTAAATAAAGCACTCTCATGTTCAGCACTGTTGAACATGTTGTGCACTGTTGTGCACTGTGCATCGTATTCACCAAGTGCATCGGTAAAGCCTGCTCCAATTAAAGTGGACCTGTCACCCAGACACAAAAATCTGTATAATAAAAGTCCTTTTCAAATTAAACATGAAATACAATTTCTATTTTTTATTTAAGCATTCATAGCTGCTGTAAGCTCATTTAAAAATCTCAGCTGTCAATCAAATATTGTCTGCCCCTCCTCTATGCCCGTGGCATAGAGGCGGGGCAGACAATTACTTTCACTTTCAATTCAGCACTTCTTAGATGTCACTGCTCCCCACACATTCCCCCAGTTCTCTTTACCATATAACTGTGTGGTCAGGGCATGGGGATGGACATCGGGTCCCCTATTCTGGTGCACAAACAAGATTCTGAGATGATACAAGGCTTTTCTTAATAACAGTGTCCACAAAATGGCTGCTGCCTGCTTGCTATAATTTTGAAATCCCAGACTGAAGGAAACAAGATTCAAATAATTTATATAGTGTAGTTATAGTTCATTTTCCTTGACTAATCTGATAAAATAGGATTTTGAATAATTTTTTTGGGTGACGGGTCCCCTTTAAAGGCTAGAAATGAAACCAATTTTTACCTGAAACCAATCAATGTTGTCACAGTTGCGCACACAATACTAATCACAGCACAAATACACCAGGCCAGATAAATACACCATGGAGGCAATACTTTATACTGATTTCCAAATAAGCTCCTGTGGCCTGAAAATTCAAACAAAGAAAAACAAAGCCTAAATAATTATTTACAATTAATAATTAACACAAGGGAAGAGAGAGCAATGAAACCATCCCTTGCATTATAGTGGAAATTAAAACATGTGACTTTGCAGCAGTGTGGCAGTTTATTAACCAACAATAGATACCTGCGTGGGTCCATTTTGTTAGACCCATACCCGCAACCCAGAACCGAAAATTTTCCCAACTTAACTGCTACCCAACCCAACCCCCAATAGCTCGACACTTCAACCCGGGGCCTGCAAAACCGGAAGCGACATCACTTTGGGCAGGAAGTGACTTCACCCCGGTGCAGGAAAATGGAAGAAACCTCCTGGGATGACAGGGGAGGGTAGGAGGGATCAAGCCCGCACCTTTGCCACGTACCCAGCCATGTTACCCACGGACTGCCCGAATGGCCAAGGGAATCGGAGACTTTTTGCCTGAAACCCGAACACGTTGCCAGTATTCCGCAGGTACCTGACCAGGAGCAGGACTCTAACCTGTAATCAGCTTTCAATACATTACAAGCAAAAATGAGGAGGAAAAACATGATTGCTACACTGCTCAAGAATATTTTTGAAACCTTGAATTGATCTAATTTATAAACAAACAAAGAATCTTTTAAAAAACAAAAATTTGCACTAAAAAGCTGACGAGTTTCTATAAAAGTCAGTGGAAATGGTTTCTGATGATTTTAAGCAGCTTTATTTATTGCAGTTTATCAAAATGGTTGAGATTTTCAGCTTCATTGAAAACAATTTGTGTCCTGTGATACTAATTTGCTACTGTGTTCAACAAATGTCCCCAAAATGCCTTGCCCTTTGCGAACATTATAATCGATGCAAGTCAATTACATTAATTGCTGAGAAAACCTTAATGCAAAACCAGGCATTTCTCTGTGATTAAGCCAAATGACTGCAAATAATATAATTTACTGACCATTATTAAAATGTTAGCAAAGGCAATTTTGGGGACATTTGTCACCCATGGTAGCGAGATTTTAACATGGGTGACAGATCTTTTCGTATTATTGCTCTTACTTCTAAATATAGGTTCTAAGTACTACTTGAGTTGTTAGGAGAAAGGAGAAAACTTACCTACCTACCTACCAAAACATACCCACTATGAAAGCTAATGCCAGACAGCCTTAATTACATGTGGATTACATACACTGCACTGTTCAATTATGTACCAGGTTTTACAGTCTCTCATACAACCTTTACAGGACTTTTATTGATGTCTTGTAGCTTGTGCATTTTCATTAAAAATAACTAAGGCAGTGTATGCATGTTTTTGCTTTGTCTGGGTGGTTATTTTCTGGGTGCTCGGTTTTCCATTCCAAAGCTCAAAAACATACTGGTAGGTTAACTGGCTTCTGAAATTATCCAGTGTTTTTTATTACAGTAAAATATTAACTGTAGAGTGTGGAATCATATTTGCACAACATATATATAGGTATATAATATGTGTGTATTTTAAGTTACCTGTTGGGAATTCTGAACATGTGTCACATGAACTATGACTGCAATTCTTCTGAGCCAGATGTTGACTGCAGTCTTTAAATCCACTTGAGCTTTGGATAGTAGGAGAAGGGCTTCCTTTTTTACTCCTTTTACTGCAGTTTACAGATTGAATACTTGGTGTAAAATAATCCCTCTTCATGAAAAAACAAAAAAATAAAACTTTATACAGTTAAACCATACTGGTACCTGCAAATCAAACAACATGATCTAAAACTGAAGAAGTTGATATAAAATTATAAGTAAAACTGAAATACAAATGACAATAAAAATATATAATGGTAATTACTGTATATAAATAAAAACCTATTTTTAATTATTTTCATAGTTATACATAGGTTGAGGCTTATATAATCATAATGGGTAAATCTGCCTTGTATTTGCAGTAAACCATAACAACCAAATAGACATTTGCTTTTAGTCCTGTACCTGCCTGTCTACCTGTAGTACACAAATCAAAGCTAATTGTTTCCAGTTACTGCACAAAGGTAAATCTGCCCAGTGTTGGTAAAGAAGTACTACACTGGCCAATTTGTCTTCATTTAGTAGATTATATACAAAATTTATATGCAGAGTACCTCATATTTTTTTTTCCAGGCATCATATGCCCAGTACTGGAAGTGCTGCCAAGTCAAGTTGGATTCAAACATTGTGTCTGATGGCGATAAGGAATTTCGATGATCTGTAATTAACAAATAGAAGGGAATATGAATGGTTTTATTAGAAAAGGGGACATGCACCATTACATTGTGCGTGTGTGCATGTGTGTTTTGCACCTAACAATGTTCCTGTAAAAATGTTTAACATTTGTTGCAATGAATTTGTGTCTTGTAATCTTAAAAGACCACAAGTGCAATTGCAGTCAAGCAAATGTGGGCAGGGTCCCACAGCAGCCTGCGTCAATTGGGCAGCACACTTGCAAGTACAGAATCATGTGTATGTAGGTTTAATGTGCCCCTATGGCTTTAAATCCCTACACTTTCTGATTTCTCTAGTTGCTGGGCAGATGCCCATGTAGCTAGTTGTAATTTGCATAGTTGTATTATTGGAAAAAAAACACTTCCTGTCACACTTTGGTATAGTTAGTGAGAAGGGGTGGATCTTCCTCTTTGGCTTCTGTTTACGGACCAGCTGGATGTTTCCAGGGGAGCCTGGGTGGATTGTTAGAAGGTCTGGATTGTGGCAAGGCTACAAAGGCCCGGGCCTAGGGTGGCAATATTTTAGGGGCATGCCGCCCAGCCACATTCTTATTTTTAGAAAGAGGGGCGGGATTACGCTTCGCCAGTATACGGGAGGCAGACTGTGGGGGTATAGCTGGACATTAATCCTTTTGTGCTTAAATAACCCTAAAACCTGTTACATTTAGATGTCACTTTGACAATGAACAGTGTGAAATTTGTCATTCTGATTTTTTCAACTGCAATTGTGCTTGTAAATTACTCTAATATTTGGCACAGAAGTGGGGAAATCAGAATCAAAGAAACAAAAAGAAAGATTTCATAAAATGAAGTTAATACTACATAAAGTATTCCTGTCCACATTTTGATTTAAATTAATTTATTTATTTATATATATATATATATATATATATATATATATATATATATATATATATATATATATATCTATATCTATATATATATAATTATGTGTATTACCGCCAGAAAAATTTGTCTGAACTGGAACTTTTAACTTCTCCTCCCCAGAATCATTTATGTTCTTCTGCAATAAAAACAAAATGCATTTATTAAAAACATTTAATATAGTTTAATGTCCTTATTATTCTGTTTGCATTGACAGACATTAATAAATGTCTGCCACAAATCAAATATGGAGGACAGTATCATAAATAGATATACACACTTTTGTGACACGCAGACAATTATTAAGATACAAATATAGATATTTGTCAGGTGTCATTATTAGCATTTAAACATAGCATGTAAATAAGTGGTGATGAGCACAAGCACAAGGATATATTTGTAAATGCCATGATATTATGATATATATAATACAGAAACGTTCAAACAAGATGCAGTAGCCCACAGCAGCCAATAAGCTTGCAAACAGATAAGTAGATACCTGCTGATTGGTTGCTACAGGAGACCAGGCAAGTAGTAAATTGCACCTTTTATTGCATAATCCTGATAGATCAAGTTGAAGAGAAATGCAAAAAAAAATAAAAAACATAGGAGTAAGACTTACCTCACTAAACCGAAAGAGAAGTGAGATTAATGCTGCAATTGGATAAAGGGCTAATGTTGATTGAAATCCTGATATCATTGAAACTGGAGAAACATCTAGAAGACCATGTTCAAATGAATGCTTTATAAAAATGAAAACAAAGAAGAGTACGTTTTCTTTTAATATGAAATACATTAATGATGTGTAAATATTAAAATAATCTCTTAACTTTATTTAAAAAAAAATACTGTAAAGATTAAAGTAAGGCATTGCAATGAGCTCCTGAAATATGTTACAGTGTGTAAAGATTATAAGTAATTGAAAATTATACAATATAAGTATAATAAACCTTGTCCTTATACAAGGAATAATACACATTTCAGAGTGTTATGATCTGTGTAGAAACACCTATTTAAAATAAACTCTTTACTGTAAACATACTTGTTCTTCTTCCCAGTGAATGAGAATACTGTTCAAAAACATGTAGCCCAGAAATAAGGCAAGGCAAATGGTTATTCTTTGAGTATATGTGAAGCAACTGTAAGAAGGACGGCTAAATAAAGATCCCCATAGATGTAAATCCTCTAGAAGTTCCGTCAGCTTGCAGTAAAACAACTGTTAAAAAGAAAGCAAGTTTATTTGTATTTCTCTTTATTTTGATATGATTAAATTATACTCATAATAATGTTAGGAAAGAGAGCCCCCCACTAAAAGTTACCTCGACCTTTGCAAGAAGACAGAATGTGAAAGGTTACGGTGAGGAAGATACTGAAGATCAACTTCAATATTTCAGAAACAGTTCAAAATATTTCATAATTTCTTATTTTCCATGAGATAAAGCTTATAATTTAAATGAAACCATTTTAATTCAAATGTTAGTCTGCGCATTCCCAGGAACTTCCTCACTCATTTACACATGTTTTAGCTAATCAGAAATTTGCTCTATGCAAATGGAAATAAAAATTATAAATTTATTTTGCAAGGTCCAAACACTCTGTTATGGAAGGACCACAAGGTTTTAGTTTGACTACTCTATATGAAATGGCCTGTCTAAAAGATAGTCTTCTAATTTTTTAGTACTCTACCAAAGGGCTTAGTAGGATCATTGTCCCACCTGTGGGCTCACACCATACAGTCAAGTTTAGGGTGAGGGGTCAAAGACAAGACTTAACTACTTAGAAAAGTTATTTTGGGTTCAAACATATAAAATGCAGGGAGGTGAATGCCCGTGTAAATATTCATAATTATTTTTCTTATGAATGATCTGATTTTCTACATGAATACATTTTGTATAAATATCAACTCCATAAATGATTCAGACAGGCTAAAATTTGATTAAAGGAAAAAACTTGCACCATACAGTATAACAGAAATAAATAAACAGAGTTTGCAGAAATACAAATCTTTAGCAAATGGCACCTAATCAAGAGAAAAAAATCCCTGCTCTTGTATTCTGGACCATTGGGGATTTAACCTATTCAATATGAATTTATTGAACAGTGATTCTTTCACAGAACAAATATGTACATTCTTTTAAAGTACTGTATAAATTTTGCTTAAAGCTATACCATATAAGAGAATTTCAGAATCAGGGGTGTAACTACTGGAGAGCCCCACTCCTTAGGGCAGGGATCCCCAACCTTTTTTACCCACAAACCACATTCAAATGTAAAAAGAGTTGGGGAGCAACACAAGCATAAAAAAGTCCCTTGGGGTGCCAAATAAGGGCTGTGATTGGCTATTTGGGAGCTCCTATATGGACTGGCAGCCTACAGGAGGCTATACTTAGTTTTTATGCAATTAAAACTTACTTCCAAGCCCGGAATTCAAAAATAATCACCTACTTTGAGGACACTGGGAGCAACATCCAAGGGTTTGGAGAGCAACATGTTGCTCACGAGCTACTGGTTGGGGATCCCTGCCTTAGGGCCTGCAGGAGGTCATCTCCCAATGAATTTTTCTGTGGGCGTATTTCTGGAAGAGAAAAAATGTCTGGGGGGCCCCGAGTGCACATCATGCACCTAGGCTTGAGAGGGTCTGTTTATACTACAAATAGTTTGTGTAAAATGTGCCAAGTAATATAAATTACCTTTCTAAACTCAAGTCCATGTATTGCAGATGTCAGCTCCCTTTCCACTTTGCCATCACCTTTGGATATGGTGCAACACAAAAATGTTAATCTAGACATCTGAAACACTATTGCAAACATACAGAATACTGATAGATTGGAGAAATCATTGCCCTAAAACAGTCAGTGGGCAAGACACTGCAGCCAGAATATACAGTATAAGCACCCATTAAAAGGGCCTCTCATAAAAACTGGCCTATTTTGGATATACCATGCAGTTCTGAAGATCTGTGATTAAAAGAATATCATGCAGTCGTTCAGTTGCAAAGAATGGCAACAACCAAGAGACTATAAAATGTAAGTGGACCCACTGGCTAGGCTGGATTACATACATTACAAAAAACAACTCAGAAGAGGATTTAACATATACAGATATGGGACCTGCTATCCATAATGCCCTGCTATCTTCATGCCTTAAACCTACTAACACAAACCAATAGGCTGGTTTTGCCTCCAATAAGGATTAATTATATATTAGCTTGGATCAAGTACAAGGTACTGTTTTATTATTACAGAAAACAAGGAAATCATTTTTAAAAATTACATTTGATAGATAAAATGGAGCCTATGGAACAGAGCCTGTCTGTAATTCAGAGCTTTCTGGATAACAGGTTTCCAGATAACACATCCCACAGCTGTGAAAACATAATAAGATCGCTGAGGCAGATGCAACTCCACCCAGCAGTAGGCTATTATTCCTGGTTTATGCCGCAGAAAAAAACATTTTAAATCTGAAAAGAAAAACAGGACCTGGCCTTTTTACTACATTTTTTCATATAGTTAGAATGGCTTCCCTTTTCATTTAACATTAAGTAATAATGAACCACGATAATTGTCAACTTGATTATACTTTTTTTTAATTAATCTTGGTTTCTTAATTTATTTATTTTTTACATTTTCTGTATAATAGCAATGTACCTTCATCCATAGCAAGCCAGCATTCTGCAAGGAAAATATAACTGTGCCCACTCTGCAGATCTTTGACAATTATGTGACTCAGATACAAACTCGGCGAGAAGCCACTGTTGTTATGCCAAATATGAATCTTCCATATGGGACCAAGGTTTTCTGAAACACTTAAATAAACAAAAACTCCTTTAAGGACCATCATTAAACACCTGTTAGCAGATTATTCTGCACTCACTTTATCCTTGACAGGAAGTCTGCGATTCATATAAAGAATATACATCTGATGCTGCATTATGGATGGTGAAAAGCCTAATTGGCACTTTTTACCAGCAGCGGACATTTAGATAAGGGCTGAGTGTGTTCCATTATGTTGTTACATACATTATACCAACTGTATTGAGGTTAATGTAAATAGTACAATATACCTTGGCTGACTCACAGCAAGGATCTTTAACATTTAGGCAAAATTAATGAGTGCAAGGCTGGTATGAAATACAAGTCATTAGAAAAGCTACTCTAGTTATTACAGTTATTTTCATGTATAATTATATGGTGTGTTGGTAAGTTTTCAGTCAGTTAGAGGAAAGCTGATCTTATGCCAATATTCAAAAGAAGCATATAGTTTCAAATTCTAGACACGTAAGGCTGCAAATTTAAGATATGTAAATTTGACATTTGTACTAGGGAAGTTATAGAAGGGTTTGTTAAGAGACCACTTTCAAGCCTAACTAGAATGATTCTAGTAAGGAAAGGGTTTGCCCCATGCACATGGAAAATACCATTTTCCCCTGAGATAGAGGAAAAGGGCTTTCTCCCTCTGAATCATCTGATTTAATAAGGAGTTTCAAAAATGATTACTTACACACACTAATTTAGAGATTGATCTGGTTGTCATTTTGAAAGAAACCTCATATAGCTCAATTTTGGATTTTCTAAAAGGTAATTAATGATTGAAGGGTTAATATGCTGGACATTTTAAATATATATGGTTTCCAAACTCTTAAACATGACTGGCCTAAAACATCCTTTTTCTAGGCCTTGTAGGGGGGGGGGGGAAGACTAGGTGATACCAATTGGCAAGTAGTCCAAACTGTCTCTTATGTGGGTTGAAGCAAGGGCGTAGACCATAAAGGTTTCCTTACCTACATAAGTTGATTATACAAGCTACAACACCTGACAACAATATATTGTATGCCTGACTCCTCCCTTATGTTTTGTTGGCTGCATTCCTATGAGACATCTATTATCCAGAATACTGGGGGGGGGGGATAGATATGGGGGTCTTTCTATAATTGGGTTTACAAATCTTAAAACATTTAAATATTAAATAAACCCAATAGAATTGTTTTACCACCAATATAGATTTGTGCAGCTTAGTTAGGATCAAGTACAAGGCACTGCTTTATTATTACTACAGAGAAAAATAAATAATGTTTAAAAATTTGCTTAAAAGAACTCTATGGGAAAAGGCCTTCCAGTAATGCAGAGCTTTTTGGATAACGGGTTTCCAGTAAGGGGATCCCATACTTTAAGTCTTCTAAAATAATTTAAATACTGAATAAACCCAACAGGATTGCTTTGCCACCAATATGGATTCATGCAGCTCGTCAACCTTTTTGATGTACACTACACACAAGTGAAAAATAAAGACTTGCCATTAATTTTTACAATACCTCATAATGAATGTGTGTCGAGAATTCCTTTCAAATAATGGTTTGTCAGGAAAGTACAGTTCTCTTGTTTCAGACACACCATCTTCACCATGTAGAACTACATAAACCTGACAAAAAATAACTCACCTTAAAAATTATTAAAATAAAACAATAATCAGTAAATTCTGTCCAAGGAAAGCTAGGCAATGCCCTTTTCTATTAAAAGGAGAAAGCAACTACTTTTTAGCAGAGGAAGGAAATACAGTAGAGAAGCTGTCCTGTTACGGTATGCATCAGCAGTTCATTAAAAATGGGTGTGGTAGAAAGAGGCATCCAGAGAACGTGAGAAATAAGTCCCTGCTGCAGATATGGCAGACCAGTTGTCATACTTTTACTTTACTATAAAGACTGCTGCCGAGTTACCCAACTGTGTATTTCTGGGTTACTGGAGTCGCAGAGCAAAATATTTTCTATATAAGAAAGTATTATTTTGTAAAATAAATAAAAATAAACAACCTGCAACCCTCCAAAACATTCTCCTACTTTTGGTCTGTTCATGATAAGTTGGGCACACTCCTTTGTTAGTTAACACAGTCAGTAATCAGTTAGTTAGTGTTAGTTATTCTAGTTGCTCTATCTTACAACTTCCCCTTTGTAGCAGTTACTGTTTGTTTGCAGCAGCACACACTCACCACCAGCCCTTAAAGCAAAAGATAGCACCAATAGTGTGTTACCAACAACAACTAACCAAATTCAGGTTATGCTAACAAGCACATCATTAGTCTGTGCCTTCAAAGTTCCTAGGTCTAACAATATCTAAAGTTCAAGGTACACCGTAGCACACAACAACTTGAGTATTGGTGCTTAAAAAGTGCTTTAATGATTCCATAAGTAGATATATACAAGGCAACTTTCATGTCCCCACTGGGCCCTTTCTCAAGCCTGAGAGTGACCCAGGCTTTATGGTAGACTTGGATATCGATACGCCTACCTCATGGAGATTTTTTGTGAAGTGGTTTCTCTTCACCATGGAAATGATTCTGTGATCATCCACCACTGTTGTCTTCCATGGACGTCCAGGTCTGTTTGCATTGCTTAGTTCACTAGTGCTTTCTTTCTTTCTCAGGATGTATCAAACTCCTAATATTGTAGCATTTCTCAGATGTTTTTTTTTTCTGTTTTTGCAGCTTAAGGATGGCTTAAGGATGACCGCAGGTTGTCTGTTCACAGCAAAATCTTCCACATACAAGCACCCCCCCTCAAAATGACTTTTATCTGCTTCATTAATAATGAAATAACGAAGACTTTGCCCACACCTGGCCATGAAATAGCCTTTGAGTCAATTGTCCAATTGCTTTTGAGCCCCTGAAATGAAGTGATTGTGTTAAAAAAAGGCTTTAGTTCCTCACATTTTTATGTAATCTTTTTGTTCAATCCACTGAATTAAAGCTGAAAGTCTGCAGTTCAACTGCATCTGAGGTGTTTCATTTAAAATTGATAATGTACAGAACCAAAATTAGAAAAAAGTTGTCTCTGTTCAAATATTTATGGACCTAACTGCACATAGTTCATTATATATCAACATTTTTACTGTTAGAAACAGGTACCTCTAAGACGCTTAATATTGACTTTACCTCACACTACATCTCAACCTTCTGTCAGGTGTTCCTGCTGGTGGCAGCATCAGCACTCAGAATCTTCTGCTTTTCTATATAATAACCTGCCAACTTCAAAGTTGTTTCTTTCACTTCCATCCACACTCCCCAATTCAGACCAATGCTGCCTCCTGTTCTGTGGTCCCATAGGATATCCGTTGCTTGCTACTTCCTCTGCCATGTTGGCTCTACGGGTCCCCCCCTTTGATGAAGTGCTAGGTCATGAAACGCGTCAGGTAGAGCATTCGAGACTTAAATGTGTTTACATTTGTTTTAAGGATGGATGTAATAAAAACTAAAAAAAGTTCCATATTTTTACTGACTGGTCATATTCTGTGGTGTATGGAGTTATAAAAAGCCTGCAGTGATTGCCTTTGGGTGTGTCCAGTGACACGTAGAAGCAACATGGGAGAGGAAGTAGCAAGCAACAGGAATCCTACAGGACCACAGAACAGAAGGCAGGGTTGGTCTGAATTGGGGAGTGTGGATGGAGGAGACAGGAACATGATGTGCTTGTAAGTATAATTGAAAGCGCAATGTGTTTAGTGTTGTTGGCAACACACTTTTGGTTCTCTCTTTTGCTTTAAGGGCCAGTGGTAGGTGTGCACTGCTGCAAACCAAGAGTAACTGCTACAGAGGAGAAGCTGTGAGCAACTCGACTAACTAACACTAACCGGGTGAATACTGACTGTGTTAACTAACAAAGGAGTGTTCCAACTAATCCTGAACAGATCAAAAGTGGTCTGCTGCTGCAATAAATGAATTGAAAAGGCATTGGCCATAGGTGTGCTCCTTCCATACAAAGTCACTGGATACTATTTGGTTTCTGAAGAAGTCAGGAAGTGTATGCACCCTTGAAAATCAAGTAAGTGGTGTGCTGAGGAATTTTGTATTAAACGGTGTATTGCCAACTATTTCTGAACAGACCAAAAGTGGGAGTACGTCTAGGAGGGTTGCAGAAGCATGTTTTATATTTAGGTGCTATAAACCTAGAGAAAATATAGTAATCCTTTGCCCACCTCCACTGTAGACAAGAGAAGTTTGTGGCAGTATAGTATTTTTATATGAAACAACAATAATAGTAATAGACTAGAAGGTACTGTATATACAGTCATATGAAAAAGTTTTGTTTATCATTGGCTGAGCTTTCAAAGTAGCAACTTCCTTTTAATATATACCATGCCTTATGAAAACAGTAGTGTTTCAGCAGTGACTAAGTTTATTGGATTAATAGAAAATATGCAATATGTATCATAACAAAATTAGACAGGTGCATACATTTGGGCACCCGAACAGAGATATTACATCAACACTTAGTTGAGCCTCCTTTTGTAACTGCCTCTAGACACCTCCAATAGCCTTTGAGGAGTGTCTGGATTCTGGATGATGGTATTTTTGACCATTCGTCCATACAAAATCTCTCCAGTTCAGTTAAATTTGATGGCTGCCGAGCATGGACAGCCTGCTTCAAATCATCCCATAGATTTTCGATGATATTCAAGTCGGCCATTCCCGAATATTGTACTTCTCCCTCTGCATAAATGCCTCTGTAGATTTCAAAGTGTGTATTGTCTTGTTGGAAAATCCAACCCCTGCATAACAAACTTTGTGACTGATGCTTGAACATGAAGAATTTGTCGATATTGGGTTGACTTCATTCGACCCTTGACTTTAACAAGGGCTCCAGTCCCTGAATTAGTCACACCGCCCCACAACATGATGGAACTTCCACCAAATTTGACAGTAGGTAGCAGGTGTTGTTCTTGAAATGCGGTCTTCCGCCACTTTTTGTCATGATCAAATAACTCAATTTTTGGCTAATAAGTCCAAAGCACTTTGTTCCAAAATGACTGTGGCTTGTCTAAATTAGCTTTTGCATACAACAAGCAACTCTGATTGTGCTGTGAGTGCAGAAAGGACTTCATTCTCATCACCAATCATTTACAGCAACTGTGCCTGTGGCCTTCCATTTCCTGATTACATTCCTTAAGGATGAAACCTCTGAGATAGCTTTTTGTAGACTTCACCTAAACCATGATACTGAACAATCTTTCAGATTTTTTGAGAATTGCTTTGAGGATCCCATGCCGTCACTCTTCAGAGGAGAGTCAAACAGAAGCACAACTTGCAATTGGCCACTTTAAATACATTTTCTTATGATTTTACACACCTCCCTCCTTCAAGGCTTACTGAGCTAATCCAAACAATTTGGTTTTGCCAGTAATCAGTACTGAGCAGTAACATGCATTAAAACTAGCAAAATTAAATACTGCTTCACTAAAAATCTTTGTTCAGAACACACCCCAGTACTTAGATGTTCCTGTGAAAGGAAAGACATACCACTGTTATCTTTTTTGTTGAAAGTGGAGTAAATTATTTTGCAGGCTGACAGGGGTTCCCAAACTTTGTCATATGACTGCATCAATGTTCCTTACAAGGATGGTCAAAGAAGAACAATTTATTCTTGATTAAGAAAAAGACAATAATTTGAGAAGGACACAAATTTTTTGGGAGACTTTATATTTGGTATTTAGTAAAGACTGATATGGTGAAAGTTCATTTTTAAATACCTTAGCTGTTGATTTTGGCCTGGATCGAAAACCCACATCAACTACAATGACAAAATGCTGATGGTCATTTGGAGAGTTATCCTGAAGGAAAACAACACCATTCTTCTGCTCTTCATGACGGTCCTTAAATTTGTAGTAAATTGCCAGAAGTGTATATACAAATACGGTAAGCAAAACAAAAGTGCAAGGGATGACATTTTTGGTGGTGCTGCAAAATTTAAGTACAGAGATTATTAGCAAGTTTCAAAAAGGAAACCTATTTTAAAGAGATAATACTGCTGGGAAGAAACAACCACTCAAAATGTGTGCTAGTCCCAACTATCATTTCATAGAAATTCAAGCAGCTTTTTAAAATGCAACTTTTTTTGGTTTCCTACACATGGGCACCAAAATAATATTTAAATTCACAAGACATTACTTAAGGTAAAACATGATCAGAGTTCTATCACTTCTACCATGCACTTTGCTGCTCTTCCGTGGTCAAGTTAATCTCTCCACCCTTGCAATTCCCTACACTCCCATACCCCCACCAGTATTTACAACTAAATATAGCTACAAACTTTCACTCTCTTAAATGATCTTGTTAAATAATTAACATCTTATAGGGTTAACATCATGCAATAATGTGTCGAGTATAAAAAATGAGGTAGGAAGGGTATTATTATCTAGAAAGTGATAAACTGTTTACAAAATATTTCTTAGTTTTGATTTTCGGTCACATTAGAGATTCATCATTTATATATTTTCTTCACTGCTTTGTCTGGTCTGCAGGTAAGGTTCCTTATCTCTATTATATTCATCTAAACCATGCCATAATCTGCCTACTATCTATCTATATTAGAAAAAGGATACAGATGCAAAATAATTCTATACTTTACTACTTGGCATAATGTAACTCCTATAATTACTACATCACACATTATTGTAATGAATTGGCAAGTGACCCTCATGTCTGGAGAATATAGGGGTAATTTTCAACCGCAGGGGGCCTAAGTGCAAGAGCACTAAGGGTTGTGAGAAATGGGCACAATGCCCCACACACTGGACAAGTGAACAAAAAAAAAAGGAGGGACATAATTTTAATGCTTAGGGCATTTTGAATCCCTTATATCTTTATTTCATATTTTTTAAAAATGCGACACTGCAAGAATACAGTACGTTCAGTACACCCATGCATTTTTATTTAGTTTTTTTTACTTGCCCCTGGTCATAATATAATCTTGAGAATTGTAGAAGCATGGTCAGATACAGGTATTTTATTATCTCTTACCCCAGTAATAATAATAATAAGCTAAGTACATTAATAATGGAGTGGTGAGTGGCTGGTTGAAACAAATATTATATATTTATTACATAAATATCACTGTAGTGTTCCACAGAAGTACAAACTTATAACAGATTGTTTGCTCGCAGCCATATTCTTATATATGCCTACAAATGGCTAAAGAATAAAATTTAAGCAGGTACAAAAATGCAAACTTACATGAGATACTGTGAAACCTCTTCAGTGCTGATGCTAGTGTTCACATGTCTTCTCAGGTAGGTATATATGCCAAGATGTTTGCAGCTAAAGACATGATTTGATGGAAATTAAAATTTCATAAAGAGATTTTATAGTTTAAGGTGTCTTATAACTTATTAAAATCACCCTCAGCATGAAGGCAATAATAAATGATATAGAGCAGATGTAGATTTTAGTTAAATGTAACAACTTCACCTTTATTGGTGTGGCCCATAGATTTGTTTATCTGTTTTACAAATTAGTAGTGGGTTCCAACGGTCTTTCCCCTGAAACACAGCAGGATATGGGTAGCTTTGTCTTCACACATTGAAAGATAAACTTTAGTTTACTGCTAGGTCGGTTAAGCTGCTAATAGAACATCCATTAGAAAAGATTGATTGGCGATCTTGAGTGCCACTGCCATTCGGCAATTCCTTGGCAAGACAGTCAACAAGAACTGGTGACACCAAACTTGCTGAGGAGTGCAAGGTTTTAGGGAAATTTTTCATTAAATTACTACAAGAGGTATTGAAAGTTTTAGAAATGTATAATGCAATTGTAAAACCCGGATCTTGATACTAGAAGTCTCATTAACAAATGCAGCGTACGGAGAAGTAAAATTTTGCAATCGCCATTTTTTAAACGCATAATGTGGCTTTTTTCACAGAATTCTGGCATAACAGCTACTGCACTTTAACTCTTTCCCTGCAAGCCGTTTGGTCCTAGATGCGAACATCTACTGCCAAGCAGTTTTTAGTCATTTTGTACTCTTTCACTTTAAGGGCCTTTAAGGGCCTTTCCTGGGTCGGTCTTTTATTTTACCCAGTAAAACAATATATTGTTTTTTTCAGGACAACCTGAACTTTCAAAATATGCAAGAATTTTGGTGTAATTCTACTTCTGTAAAAAAAATATAGGCATCTAAGTGTCTAATAAAATGAAAAAAATCATGTTTCACAAAGAACATATATCAGAAAAATCATTTATTTTATGTACGAGAACACAACCGATTTGGAAAATTCTATGTCTCCTGAATGCGGCAATACCAAATATATATAGTTTTATGGAGATTTCTCACTTGTATAGATCAAAATCTCTAAGCAGTACACTACCAAATTTCCAAAAGCACCGCTCCCCAAACGGCATACTTCTGATTTCAAGGCCAAACATTCCAATAACAATAGGTTTACCCTAGAAAACTACCCATTATAAGAAAGAACAGATTCTGGTGAATCAAAAATGGGTAAATATATCTATGTACTCCAAACTACCAAGTTGCAATTGTTTCCTAAAGTTATAATGTTTTATAGCTTCCACTCTACAGCATCATATCTCCCACAGGTATCAATGTAAAACACCCCAAATATGAAAGCCTGGGGTCCATAGAACAGTTTGCCCACTATGCATAGGTTTACCTAAACATGTGGTATATAGGGGCCCTAAAATCTAGACACCCCATTTGAGCTATCAGTTCTGTAATTCCAGATACTGCAAAATCAACACATTTACATAGATTAGGGGGGGGGGGGGGCAAAGTTAAAAAAGTACGTTCATCCCAGAAAACCATATATTTTCGGAAAGTACAAATTACCCCGAATCCAAATTGGGTATGCATGTCTTTGTACTCCAAAGTACCAAGCCACAAACCATTCCTAAATTTGGTGATTTTGGTGACATTTCCAAAAATCACCTCAAATCTTCCACCCTGCAGCATCGTATTTCCCACATACTTTTAGGTATCAAGAGGAATCACCCCAAATATGAAAGCCTAGGGTCCTCTGAACAGTTTGATGTCTAATATGTATAGGTGTACCCAAGCACGTGGCATATAGGGGCCCCAAAAGGAAGACCCCCATATGCTCCGGCATTTCAGGTACTGCAAAATCAACACATTTACATTGGGTTTTTTTTGGGGGGGGGGGGGAAGGGTAGAAAAAAGTACATTCACCCCAGAAAACTATATATTTTCGGAAAGTACACATTCCCCCGAATCCAAATTGGGTATACATGTCTTTCTACTCCAAAGCACCAAGCTGCAAAACTTTAAATTTGGCAATTTTAGGGACATTTCCAAAAATCACCTCAAAACTTCTACCCTGCCTCACCGTACATCCCACATACTATTGAGTATCAAGATAATTCACCCCAAATGTGAAAGCATGAACCATAGGGTCTTCTGAACAGTTTGATGCCCAATATGTATAGGTGTACCTAAGCACGTGGCATATAGGGGCCCCAAAATGAAGACCCCCATATGGTCTGTCATTTAAGGTGCTGCAAAATCAACACATGTACATCGTTTTGGGGGGCGGCAAAGGTAGAAAAAAAAAGTAGTTCATCCCAGAAAACCATGTATTTATTTTCGGAAAGTATACTTTTCCACAAATCCAAATTGGGTATGCATGTCTTTTTACTCCAAAACACCAAGCTGCAAACCTTTCCTCAATTTGGCAATTTTAGGGACATTTTCATAAATCACCACAAAACATCCACCCTGCAGCATCGTATGTCCCACATACTATAGTATCAATATAAATCACCCCAAATATGAAAGCCTGGGGTCCTCGGAACAGTTTGATGCCAAATATGTATAGGTTTGCCTAAGCACGTGGCATATAGGGGCCCCAAAATGAAGACCCCCCCCCATATGGTCTGTCATTTCAGGTACTGCAAAATCAACACATTTAAATAGTTTTTTTGGGGGGGGCAAAGGTAGAAAAAAGTTCACCCCATAATACCATATATTTTCGGAAAGTACACAGTCCTGCGAATCCAAATTGTGTATGCATGTCTTTGTACTCCAAAGTACCAAGTCGCAAGACTTTCTTAAATTTGGCGATAAAAGCAATGGCTGTTACATTTCTGAAAATCGCCTAAAAATATTGCAATTGGCCACATTTATCTCACCCAATTTCTTATATACAATTGTAAAACACCATAAATATTGATGCCAAGGGTCTACTGAACAGTTTGATGCCCAATATGCATAGATATACCAAGGCAGCTGGCATGTGCAGACCCCAAATGAAAATAGTGCATATGGGTTTTCTCCGCTGGCGATTCGCCTTCTGTGAACATAGACCCTTGACTTCATATTATGTGCCTCAAGACCCTCCTAACAGCAAAGACCCCCCAAAACCATATATTTCTGTAAAGTACACATTCTGACGATTCCAACAAAGATAGACATCTTTCTACACCAAACTACAAAGCTTTTCTAAATGTAGTTTTTTTACAACATTTCTGAAAATCGCCTAAAAATATTGCAGTTTGCCGCATTTATCGCACACAATGTTTTACGTACAAAGAAAAATCACTAAATATGGACGTCAGAGGTCTAATGAATAGTTTGATGCCCAATATGCATAGATTTACCAAAGTATGTGGTGTGTACGGACTCCAAATGAAAAACGTATATATGAATTTTTACGCTAGCCAACTAAGCTGTAGAAAAGAGAGCCTCCGTTATGTGCTGTAAGAAAGCACATATTCTGGCGGATCAAACTAAGTAAAATATATCTTTCTATACCAAAGCAACAAACGGCAAAACTATACTAAAGATACATAAGGAACAATAATGCAGGGATAAAATTGCAATAAAACCACAAAAATAGCGTAAATCAATGCAAAATAATTGTTCCGACAGTGTAATTAGTGGCCAAAATCGATTAGCCAATAGTCACGCTGCCAAAATAACAAATTTTTAGGCAAAAAAAAACAAAAGATAACAGTATAATGAATATGTAAAAAAAAAAAACAACCTGTTTGGGAGTTTTTGTGTATAAATGTTTGTGTACTAATAAAAGTTGTCTGAGTGTGCAAATACATGTAAATAAGTGTAAATAAGTGTACAAAAGGGACCAAGTGTGCTAAAATTAAAAATAAGAAATACCAATCTTTACTAAAGTGTGTGTAAGTGTATAAATGTACTGTAAGTATGTGTAAGTGCGGGTAAGTGTGTAAAAAAGTGCACTTTTTTTGGAGCAGGAGGATTGCGGTCATCGCTGGAGGAGTCCTGGCAGCATATCTGCAGAGTTGTTGGGCAGCAGGAAGTGCCCCCCAGCCTCGTTGCCTAGGGGTCTGTCTTCTCTCCCAACTCTCTGCGGAGACGGCAAAAGCCGCCAAAGCAGAGAGAAAGCTCAGCTGCTAAAGAACGTAGCATGTACTCCATACGTGCTTGGCAGGCAAAGAGTTAAATCATGTACACAACATTAATAATGGCATTTGCGTGCAATACCTGTAGTTACTACCACCTATTGAGGAAACCCCTAGTGGAATCCTGGAACTTTCACTTCCAGGCTGCCAATAATCCTAGAGTTCCCTTGATTAAATTGAAATGTACACTTTTCATAAAAGCAGGCTGGACAACCGCATAAGAAGTAGAATGTACCTTTTTTGAATGGTGTCATTGCATGGTTACATGCTTAATTTTGCATCCATTTTAACACTTGCATCTGTAAACAAGGCATTAAGTCTTCTTCAACAGAACACTTAACAATACAGGTGCTTAATGTAAAGAATGGGCAGAAAGCTTTTAAGGTTTTTTTTTTAAACATTGACAGTTTAGAGATCTGGGATATGGAGATTAAGCCTGTGGAGCCCAAACAATGAATGGGGGTTTTCTGGTAAGTGGCGGGTGGTAGACATAAAAGTATCACTTTTCTGTAAGGCAAGTAATTAAAGGGGTTGTTCACCTTTGTAACAAATTGACAAATCTAACAATTCACATGAATAGAACAAACTTTTCCATAGAAATAGTTAACAGAAAAAGTACAGTTCAAGAGATATTCACCCCAGAAGTGTCCCTGTACTAATCCTTCAGTTACACACAGACCCTGTGCTGGGAGGGGGTCACTAACCCCCAAAAACACTACAGTGTTCACTTCCTCTTCCTTATATGACATCACACATTGTACTGGCAGCTAACTTAACTCCTATTGGCTATGTCTGCTGTCAATCTGCCACTGCTTCCTGTGCTGGGGAATTTAAGCAGCATTCAGGTACTGAAGAGAAACTGTTACAAGTTTGTGAGAGGGAGGGGGAGTGTGGGCTGTGTGCAGCAGAGACTTCAACTGTGCAGATGGGGGGGATCAAGGTGCTTGGGACCTGGAGTTTTCTGGATAATGGATCTTTCCATACTTTGGATCTTCATACCTTAAGTCTACTAGAAAATCATGTAAACATTAAATAAACCCAATAGGCTGGTTTTGCTTCCAATAAGGATTAATTATATCTTAGTTGGGATCAAGCACAAGGTACAGGTATGGCATCTGTTATACAGAATGCTTGCGACCTGGGGTCTTCCGGATAGCAGATCTTTCTGTAATTTGGATCTTAGTACTAGAAAATGGTGTAAACACTAAATAAAGCTAATAGGCTGTTTTTGCTTCCAATAAGGATTAATTATATCTTAGTTGGGATCAAGTACAAGCTACTGTTTTATTATTACACAGGAAAAAGAAATTTTTAAAAATTTTAATTATTGGATTATAATGGCTACTATGGGAGATGACACTTGTACTTTCCAGAAATATATTATTTTTTTTTTTGGGGGGGGGGGGGTCCATGTATTATTTACCTCATAAAAAAGGTAAAATATTTTTCTGGTATAGATCTCTATATCATGAAAAATATAACTTTTTCATTTTTTGGTATTTAGAGCTCTAAATCTTGTTCCAGAAGTGGAACACTTAAAAAAGGTATCATTTTCCTAGGCAAATTACCGCCCCCCCCCCAAAAAAATTTCATATGTGTTTGGTTTTAAAAGGGTGAGGTGGCAGCCCTACTGTCCCTGCTAGATGTGTAAGTTGCATACGTTTCTAAGCAAGTCAGTGCTGGTTTTGTTGCAATTTTGTAAATAACTGACATTATGCTTAATGCAAAGGTTGCCAAACAATGTTGCTCCTTCCTTTTCTGCAGTATTTGTCTGCATGGCTGTGTGATTGTTTGTTGCAAGGCAGGTTTGTTTATATGCTGCATCTGTTAACCTCTGCCATTACAATTGAGTAATCAACCAATGACCATTCAAATTATGTGACTGGTTACAGTTCACAAGCACCCAATAAATTACTAGGAGGAGGGCAGTATCAACATCCAATAGGAAACAAGTAAGGGCAAAGCCTGGGCATGATGATGTCATCATATAGGAAGTTCTTGGTGTGTCAGGTTCAAAATAGGCCACTCCCATCACTTCAGAAAACTGGTCAGAGAGACAGGAGAAGGGCTGAGTTAATATGTATAAAAATTAGCTTTTACAATGGCATTTTTACTTTTTGTTATGGAAAATGGGTTTTCTAACACATTGAGAGCATTGTTAGTGGTTTCATAAGATTTGTACATTGAAGGTGAACAACCCCTTTAAGAGTTCCTATACATCCATGAGAAGTTGTGAGCACGTTTAACAACAACCACCTGTGGCCTTGTGCATTTATATAGCTTACAGAACCAACTGGTGAATAGGGGATAATGTTGTCCCTATCTAGTTTCAGAATATTCTTTTTGGTACTGGGGACTTTACTTGTTTTAACATCACTTTGTGAAGAGGCAAAATCATGCTTTCTTCCAATAAGGCCATTAATAACAGCTTTCAAAACTTCTAATTCTATTGCCTTAAAAACTCTTAAATCTTATATCAGATTGATATATCAAAATTTTATCAGCAAAAGGAGAGATATTCTCAACTGCAGTACAATAAGTCAGAACCTTTGGATGGGTGAGAGGGAATAGCCCTGCCTTGTACAAGTTATAATGTTATCTTTTACATTAAAGTAAAAAATACTAGCACTTAAAAAGCTCACTCACAAGGGCAGTGTCGGACTGGGATACCAGGGGCCCACCAGAAAATCTTAGGCTGAGGGCCCACTTTCCAAACTATCCTTTCCTCACTCAACCTCTTTATTCTCCTAGTCTCTTTTCTCTACATACTATACTCTATTCTTCCATTATTAAGCCTCTGTGTTCCCAAAAAGAAAGAGAGAATGACCATGAAATAGGCCAAATGGTTAGAAGCAAGAGGTCCACTGAAACCTGGGCCCACCGGGAGTTTTCCTGGTATCCCGGTGGGCCAGTCCGAAACTGCACAAGGGACTAAATTAATCAGTTTTAATGTTTATTCATTTAAAAAGATAAGGGCTATTGTATACAGCTGCACAAGCTAACAATACAGATGACATGATTACCTGCATATGATTTTTGTAGACAGTGTTCCCTTCTGAGGAAAACAACTTTCTGAATTCCACTGTTTGTAGATATCCCAGTACAAACACTTTGTCCATTGGGTATCAATAGTATAATTGATCACCTTTGAAAGATACTTATTTCGTGGCTGTCTATTATAGTCTGCATCCATTATTGTCAAATAGGAGTTATCACCATCTGTTAAGTAATTTAAAAGTTAAGACTGAAAAATTTTCCATCAAGGACAAACCTTTTAAAATGCTTCACATATAAATGTAGAGAAATCCTTCTTTAGCTGTCCATCCACAATTTAAGCCTCCTGGGTTATGGGGGGCCCTGGCGGCACAGTGTTTTTTTTAAGGGGGCCCTCACCATCAGTGGGTTTTAATAACATGTGTGGGGGGATATTACAGTTTTAAGCGCGGATGTCTATGTGGTCTTTTAACTGTGGTGTGGTGTGGGTGGGGCTCAGAAAATGTTGTTGTACGAGGCCCGGTTATTTCTAATGGCAGTCCTGCTGACCACCATTGTGTCTTCCTGCCTCTTCTGATGAACTGTGCAAAAGTGTACCTATTAACATTGAGGGGCCCTGGAGCGACCACCACCCCGTACATAACAGTAATCTCAGGGTTCCCACAGCGCGTTGCATCAATAGGCACTACAGACTTATGCCATAAGTGATGCTATACTTACTCTGAAGATGAGAGTGGGGGGGGTTGAAGAAAAGAGACAGAAGTAGTGTTTAGGTAAAACATTCAGATGACAGATCAGAGTATTTAATAGAAAAACAATATATCCCTTTGGTGCCAAACTTCTATGTCAAACATACCTTTAATGGATTGAGCAGGAATAAATAT
The DNA here is from genome assembly GCF_017654675.1 of Xenopus laevis. Taxonomy (NCBI): domain Eukaryota; kingdom Metazoa; phylum Chordata; class Amphibia; order Anura; family Pipidae; genus Xenopus; species Xenopus laevis. The sequence continues at coordinate 62,434,600 of NC_054381.1, read as the reverse complement.
TTGAATAGAATTTTCCTCCCAAGTATAAATTTCTTTTATGTTAAAATGAGAAGTGGTGGGCTTATCAGAGTACCTGTTAATAAAAAGGATAAGAAAATATAAATTGTTCTCATTGCTTGTGTGTGTGTATATATATATATATATATATATATATATATATATATATATATATATATATATATATATATATATATATATATATAATTTTAATTCAAAAATACACTCTCAGCTTTGATTTTGAAGCTTCAGTCACTGGTGAACCCTGATTTCTGGTATCATACCAGTGCTTTTCCACACAGACCAAAAATCAGTTTAAATAGGGCTACAAATCTGGCATATGTTGATACTGTTTATTATAATATTCTATGCTAAAAATTATACCAACTGAATTAGTTGTCACCAAGGGAAAAAGTACATAACATTTGCCAACTAAACTATAATATCACTTCAGTTGTCCCAGGGCCATTTAAATAATTAAGCATTTTCCCAGGAGAACAAGAAGCTATTAGATTAGATCTTTCATTTGCTATGACCTTTGACTAAAATATGCAACACAGGACATTATTACACTTCATATATTAGCATTTACCCCCTAAAAGAGTAATGTATGGGTGGTCACAATAAATTTGATAATTTATCCAATTATATTGTGTGTGTCCAGCTCCTTTAATATTTTCGATTACAGCATATGAAGCCCTCAGTTTATGACGCCCAGCCTTTGCGGTCATATTGCAGATATGTGTAAATTACATTACATTTAAGAACATACGAATTTAGCGGTGCACCTCACCTTACTAGTAGCAACACGGGAAATGCTCTAGATTTCGGTCGGGAAAAAGTAACTGTTATCAGCAATGCCTCATCTCTGTTCTTTGAAACAGTATTAAATTTGTGAAAGTTGACTTTGTCCCAATACAGTGAAATTGTGTTTTTGTTGAACTCTGAATCCTGCAATAAATAAAAATTGCTTATTATAAAGCAACAAAGGTCAGTGGGTAACTACAAACATTACAAGGGACAAGGGAAACTGAGGTAAATAATATCTGTCATAATGTGACTATGAACTAAATGTTCTGAAAGGGTTGAACTATGTACCAGGAGAGGCAGTTTTGAAGCAGACAGCCCTAAGAAGACATGGCTGTCCAGTGCAAAACCAGACAAGTGGCGACCCTACACCTACTGCTTCATTATAACCTTCGTCCCAAAAACGTACATTAGAGACAAATGGAAAAAAACATGGGAGGATACAGCAACTGCTCCAGGATAAAATTCAGCTGAACATCCTAAACTATAAACCCTCCTCAATGCCACTTTAATACAAAGTAAAAGTAACAGTTCATTCTGCACTCCAAAATGTCAAAAAAAGAGAGACTTTATTATAACATAATTTAAAATATACAAACCCCAAAGTGTGTGGCCTTATGTGTTTCGTGCCTAGCTAGCACTTAAGTGCCTCCAGTCACAAGTACCTTACTGCCTATGATGCATTTCATGTGCCAGGAAACACAAAGCCATAGACTGTGGGGTTTGCATATTTTAAATTATTTCACTTTTTGGACAGTAGCATGAACTGTTATTTTTTGTTCTACTTGTACTAAAGTGCTAATTTACTAGAGCACATAATATCCATCATAAGTTTTTTGGAATAAATGTAAGGTTTCTGTACACCTTAATACAAACGCCAATAAAGTATGCATTTGTCTACACAAACTTCTGATATTTAGTAAGTAATTTGTGCTTGCTTATCCAGACATAATCGAATTCAAGCTTCCTTCCTTTCTCTCATGAAACAGCTGTTCTATCAAGTTTGAAATCCTAGCCCCAGTTCTCGCATAAAATAGGCCTAAAAAGTTTGCCTGGGTGCAGAAACCTATTACACAGGAGTGCCCATACTTTACTAATGTGGGGTCTACTTTTTGTGATGTCCCACTATGATCTACATTCATCAAAGCATTGTTAGCATTCTGTTCTATTGAAAATATTACTTAAATATATTGATTAATGAGCAAATGTACATTGCTATATTTAACAAAACTATTTATTATGTTATCTTAATAAATAAACTGTAATAAATATAATTAAACAGGAGGGTAATTTAGTAGAGCTGTTGAAAGTGTCTTGAGATCTACTGATCACCAGCTAAAGGTCTATTGGTAGATCCCAATCTACCTTTTGGGCACCCCTGCTATAACAAGTTTGCTTATAAACAGGTGACCAGTAAATTCTACCTGCTGGTTGGTTGCTATAGTTGACTAGATATGTAGCAAACTTTGCACCTTTTCTTACATAACATCAGTTAGAATTTAATATTTCTTAAAGTCTTTGTTCTATAAGGAAATATCAATAAACAGAAGCTTTATGGGTCACTTACATGGTTTCTTTTCATGTCAAACTCCATCATTACTGATGTTGCAACATCTCTTGCATTTATCTTCTTTTTGTTAGTGCAGTTAAAAAGACTAACACCAGCAAACTCCCCATGAAGCTTAAAAAAAAAAAACCAAATGATAATACAGATTAATTCATTTACTGTTGACAGCTTTTCCTAAAATATTTCTACAAAACACTAAGCTATTTTTCATAATTTTTCGAGGGAATCAGAATCATGGGACTCAGGCAAAAGAGTTAAAATGTAAAGAAGAAAATCAGCTAAAAAGACAAAAAAAAGATAGACAATTTTCTAGTAGTTATTATAGGAACATTATATAAAATTTCAATAACTACTTGATATATAAATATATACAAAACGCCCATTTATCTATCTAGGCTCTAAAAATGACACCATGGGGTGTGAATGAAAAATATTCATTCACACCCCATGGGGCTACTCTATCCAAAAACCTAATCCAATAAATTTCTCTTTGCATAATAAATCGATCCCAATCCCCTCCTCTCCTATTCCCATGAATTTGAAGGTGGGTAACCTATGTCCCATTGTTAAAAAATGTTTCGCCAATGGTATATCCGATTTACCCAATTCAAATGCTTTCTTAATTGAAGGCCTCGGATTCCCATGATGCTTTGTGAAAAAAATAGGGGCAGACACTGAGCGTGGTTTTCTAGGGAGTGAGTGTTTAAATGTTTGTTGATTTACACTGTGTTGTATCTTGATAAAGATCTCAGAGCTAGTACACAAAAAATAGATATTTTCTAATCTATATATAAGCAATATAAAAATATATATTTTTCCCATGATAATGAAAACAGGCTGATATATATCCCTTTGAGTGCAGTACATTGTACAATCTATGGAACAAACACTGAAGTACCTAAATTAAACACACGCTCCTGATTTATACAGGTTTGGTTCTAATTCCTGCAAACTATCGCCATATGGGAGGCAAACCTGCACATCTGATGATATTAGCAAGAAATGCTGTCTGATTGGTACAGTACACTTTCTATCCCCCCAACTTCAGTGGGATAAAATTCAGTATTGGTTTCACATTAACCCTCCAATTTGCATGTATAATACATTTATACTCAAATTAGAAACATGCACAGAACCTCAAATCAAACATTTATTTGTGCAAATTCACCGAAATACAAATGCATAATCAATACAAGTGTTCATGCATAACATACCACATGTCAGTGTCTCCCTCCCTGTCTGCATACCTCGTGTCAGCCACTCCCTCCTGACGCATTTTGCGCCATTGGGCGCTTCATCAGTTACACTTTTAAATTATTCAAAAATATTGAACTATATTTTTTATTTGTTGTTGTTCCCCTGGTCCAGTTTGAAATGTTTGTAAACGTGTTGAATGGGTTCTTAAAATTGTAATGAACAATCATCCCTTAAAATTGAATTATGTTGGATCATGTAACAACTGGCATTTTCTTTTCCACTTAAAATTTGGATTCTTGTAAAAAGCCCCCACATTTTCTATTGTTTTATTTACATCTGACATGTCATATTAATTAATTGTAGATGTTTTGCACTGTGCTATAAAAACCCAGCTGATGGCCAAATCATTGTTAGGCTTAGTTAGCAGCTAATAAAATAAAAGGTTACTCAAATGAAAGCTAGACCTCATACCTGAGATGAAATTTGTGCCCAAAGGTATGGATTCTTTTTGAAATAAACCAGCTGACTAATGTAACATCTGTTACTTAGTAGTTTTGTTTCCAAGTAACTGCTCTGCAGCTGTGGTAGATAGACTTTTGTTGAACCAATTGTCTGAATGCTGTTTTGAAACATCATATGGCTATTGGTCTGGAAATCAATCAGATTTGTGCTTAGGCTAAGATGTTGTTTCTTATTAAAAATAATGTGTTCCTGGTAAAAAAAAAAAAAAAAAAGAGAAAATTAAATCAAATTAAAAAAAAGTGAAAAAGTCAATAAACAGCTTTTCTTTGGTAATCTGTACAAACTACTAACTGCATGTTGTAACTTTTTGGCATGCCATAGTTTGTTATGATGTCTAAATTAATTGTATTAAAAATGATGTGTAAGCCATATGTTGGTACATATAATGGACCACAAACTGCTTTTATTGCAGCACTGGCTTTAGCAAATGTGACACAAGGGAAGATTTGTCGCCCTCGTATTTTAGGTTAAAGGGTTACTAATAGCAGCCAGACATCCACCCACTATAGTTTATGAGGGACCAAAACCTCCGTTGTTTTCAAGGTTGAACTATTTATCTGTTGGCACTTTTGTTGCTGAAGAGGGTTGCCAGTAGCCAGAGAATTGATGGAGCTACTTGGGAATTTGGGAAGGTTTAGAGCAGTTCAGTGGTGACAGAAGCAAACAAGATTAAGAGCTGAAGAAAGAAGAACCCAAACAGTTTTGTACTAAGAACGTTTGCTAGCGGACTGGTCAGAACACAAGGCCAATATGAAATTGACCTAAACATTATCTGAACCTAGAATTGTTCTCCTTTAATTTTGCATCCCCTGCCTACTGCATCATTCTAGTATGTAACATGGCACATGCTCTACAAATAATAAACATCAACTTTTAATTTAAAGCTATTCTACCCTTCATGCCCTCCTTTTAAGTCTAAATATCTTTTGTTTTTATTTTTCAAGTCACACAAGTCAGGCCTATCACATTTAGGCCAATGACATCTGATATATAACTGCTTCTCTCCGCCTGTGTTACAGTGGTGTGAAAAACTATTTGCCCCCTTCCTGATTTCTTATTCTTTTGCATGTTTGTCACACTTAAATGTTTCTGCTCATCAAAAACCGTTAACTATTAGTCAAAGATAACATAATTGAACACAAAATGCAGTTTTTAAATGAAGGTTTACGTTATTAAGGGAGAAAAAAAACTCCAAATCTACATGGGCCTGTGTGAAAAAGTGATTGCCCCCCTTGTTAAAAAATAACTTAACTGTGGTTTATCACACCTGAGTTCAATTTCAAAGGTTATAAAGCCATTTCTATAGCTTTGGGACTCCAGCGAACCACAGTGAGAGCCATTATCCACAAATGGCAAAAACATGGAACAGTGGTGAACCTTCCCAGGAGTGGCCGGCCGACCAAAATGACCCCAAGAGCGCAGAGACAACTCATCCGAGAGGCCACAAAAGACCCCAGGACAACATCTAAAGAACTGCAGGCCTCACTTGCCTCAATTAAGGTCAGTGTTCACGACTCCACCATAAGAAAGAGACTGGCCTGCATGGCACATTTCCAAGGCGCAAACCACTTTTAAGCAAAAAGAACATTAAGGCTCGTCTCAATTTTGCTAAAAAACATCTCAATGATTGCCAAGACTTTTGGGAAAATACCTTGTGGACCAACGAGACAAAAGTTGAACTTTTTGGAAGGCGCGCGTCCCGTTACATCTGGCGTAAAAGTAACACAGCATTTCATAAAAAGAACATCATACCAACAGTAAAATATGGTGGTGGTAGTGTGATAGTCTGGGGTTGTTTTGCTGCTTCAGGACCTGGAAGACTTGCTGTGATAGATGGAACCATGAATTCTACTGTCTACCAAAAAATCCTGAAGGAGAATGTCCGGCCATCTGTTCGTCAACTCAAGCTGAAGCGATCTTGGGTGCTGCAGCAGGACAATGACCCAAAACACACCAGCAAATCCACCTCTGAATGGCTGAAGAAAAACAAAATGAAGACTTTGGAGTGGCCTAGTCAAAGTCCTGACCTGAATCCTATTGAGATGTTGTGGCATGACCTTAAAAAGGCGGTTCATGCTAGAAAACCCTCAAATAAAGCTGAATTACAACAATTCTGCAAAGATGAGTGGGCCAAAATTCCTCCAGAGCGCTGTAAAAGACTCGTTGCAAGTTATCGCAAACGCTTGATTGCAGTTATTGCTGCTAAGGGTGGCCCAACCAGTTATTAGGTTCAGGGGGCAATTACTTTTTCACACAGGTTTGGATTTCTTTTCTCCCTAAATAATAAAAACCCTCATTTAAAAACTGCATTTTGTGTTTACTTGTGTTATCTTTGACTAATAGTTAAATGTGTTTGATGATCAGAAACATTTTGTGTGACAAACATGCAAAAGAATAAGAAATCAGGAAGGGGGCAAATAGTTTTCACACCACTGTATGTAGGCAAGTGGACAGAAGCAGATCCGCAGCTCCATGTACAGTAGCTGAACTGACAGGCAGTGGAAGCTGTGCATCAGTTAAGAGGAGTTGCAATGAATCAGTTTGTAGGAAAGAGTTATGTCTTTAGCAAGGAGCACCAGCGGGACACAGTCCCTTAAAAATAATCCTTTATTGATTTCATTAAAAGCAAGGAGACTTCAGGAACATATCAAAGACCACATGCTTGACGCGTTTCGTAGCTATACAGCTTTTGAGAAAGTCGCTGGTAGCTACAAAATGCATCAAGCGTGTGGTCTCTGATATGTTCCTGAAGTCTCCTTGATTTTAATGAAACCGACAAAGGATTATTTTTAAGAGACAGTGTCCGCTGGTGCTCAGTGCTAAAGACGTTTCTTCGAGTATATCTACCTTCCTGGGGCTGGTATGTACGTGTACGGTAAGATTAACAAAACAGTGCACAATTAGAAATTGGAAAAGAAAAAAGTCAAAATACAGGTAAGGGTTCCACTGGGTGGGATAACATATGGAACCAGAACTTATCCACTTCACACGTCCATACCATACTAACAAACTACAAATAGGAATTGTGACCTGTAAAGATAAGACAATATTTCAGCCCATCATGTTGATAAGGGTGAGCGCTTTAGTCAAGGAAGCAAACACTAGTACAGTCAGCACCTTGTTGTGAGGTGAAGTCAAAGACAACAAGACCCCTGGACTATTTACAACCCACCCTAATTATCGGTAACTTTCTAATTTATTTCCCATAAACCCTTTTTCAGTGATCTAACAGTATATATAATGTTCCTTTTCATCTTTCATTTGTATTTTGCCTGACAAAGGGGCCTGTGTGCTCCGAAAGCTTCCATTTGTTACTTATTCAGTTAGCCAATGAAAGGTATAACCAAACTCTACATTTTCTGCATTACCCAATCAGCAATTCAACACCAATATACATCAAAGGGACCATTTTGGATGTACAGATCAGTACAGATCACAGGGTTGCTGTACCTCTGCCCTGGTTTTGAAACGCTGTGATTTATATGTATATTGTAAATATAATCTCACCAGCATCAGATCACTTATGATTGTCATGCCATCAAGCACAATAAAGTTCCTTTCAAAATAATCTATATATATTTCCATGGAGTATGAGATCAATGAGACAATTTTCTCAACCAAGTTTCTTTGCAGATATATTCTGCTAGGGTCTTCAGAATTAATGGACCTTTTAAGAATTGTTTTTGTATTATTTACAATGAGCATTGCACTCTTGGCTGTTACCTAGTATTAAAGAAAAAAAAACATAAGCATTAATATTATTATTATTAACAACATGTATTTTTAAAGCACCAACATATTGCACATCACTGTATTTAATACTTTAAGGCATACAGTAGAGATCTTGCATATATGAATTCACATTCCCAATGCAGAAATTCTGTAGTTGACTGTTTCTCCAGACCTGTGCTTACTGACAGCTGATTGCCATTGTAGGCCAAACTTGGTGGAATAGTGGTGTAAAAGCCATCAACTCACTGAGGCCAATTTAAAAACATACATTTTATATCTAATAACATATTGAATTTCAGCAGAGCAATAACGGTATAATCACAGAAGGGTGCCAATTTTTTCAGGCATCATCCTGGTTAAATAATATGGACTTACAGAGGGCACTTACAGTATATAGAAGGCCGCAATCAGTGAGGCAGAAAGGATCCCTTTCAGGGTTCCGTTAAAAAAAAGGGGGTTACATATAGAGCTAGCAACCCAGATTTAACATCCTATTTTCAGTACAGTTGAATTGGATTATGAAGACAAATCTTTGCTTAAAATTGTTTTGCTACTCCTTTGTGGTCAGACTATGTATCCTAGCAGTAATTCCCCTGGTCCAGAAAATCACCTTACATTGTACTGCATAATGTTCTGACGTGAGCATAAATCAGTGTGTCACTGTGTGTAAAGCTCTGCCACTATTAGTGACACCACAATTTGTCCAGTTGAACGTAAATTTTATTAACAAAAATACTTTTAAAAACCGTTTGTTACCTGCTTTGTATAATTTAAAAGGTCTAGTAACATTGACACTATCTCATGAAATTCATCCTGCAAGACAAAAATGCAGAATAAAATGCAATTTTTACATTACACAAAAGTCCAGTAAAATAAACAATTTAAAACAAATGTCTGAATGGCGTCATAGCTAATATGCCTTGCAGAGAATAAAATAAGTCAATTTACAGATAAACTTCTGGAAACTCTAAAATCCAAAATTCAGAAATGTCCAAATAGTAGTTCTGATGTCAAATAGTATTCAAAGTTTACAAAACTAAAGATACACAATTTAAATACTCAAAACTCAACCCCTTCCTCAGGCCCACAGTCCTTTAAAGGACAAGGAAAACCACTACGGGGTGCTAAAATGTTTGGCACTTCCCCACTGAATTAAATTACTTTTTCCTGAGCTACAACTTCTCTTGAATGCACTGATTTGTCTAACCATTAATGGGACTAGTACATAACAGGCCCTGGTGTAAGTTTTACTCAGTTCTTATATTTATTCAATACCCTTCAAAATGTCTTATGTCCACTTTACCTGTAGACTCAAAATTCCTGGACCTCTTCATATACTATAACCTTTAATTTGTACTCAGTATCTGCACTTGTACTCAGTATCTGCATAATTTCTACATACATTCTAAAATTTAAGGGTATGCTCTGACGTACACCTACCTTCTTTTACTTTGAAAATTATTTTTGCAATTGCAATTTCTCCATTAGGTTGCCAAATCCCCCCTTGTGTTAGAGTGCTCTAAGGCTCGGTTCTTGACTCCCTTTGGGTCTTCTAGTTTGCATGTTCTAAAAAATATTAAACTACCCTCTACTTGGTGCAGTTGTCTGGTATCACCAGAGCACTTTTCTTAGTATGTAGTATCTTAGACCATCCTATTCCACTTTTGTTTACTTTATACTGTATGTGATCCTTCAGGTACCTCTGAAATACAGTATTCTTGGACAGTCAGGAAGCACTTTTGTGGCTAAGCATGCTGGATTTTAAATATCTGATATTGTTTCACTTTAAGCTAATGCAGAATTGTCAAATAAAACATGTTTTACCTCATCCTGAAAGGACATACTACATAGAGTTGAAATCATTGCATTTCTTATTTTTGATTGCAGTTCAAATGGAGTCTTACTTTCTTCAGTATATAATTTATTGAGTACAATTGTTAATAAAGTAACATAGTTCCTTATCTCTATGTGATTTCCCATAAGTAAAAGTACAGAAAGGTTTTTCAAGCCGTGATGATACCTAGAAAGAAAAATAAAAGATCAGATTATGTCATAAGAAGCAAAAAACACACAATTCAATAAATGTATCACTTACAATTCTTCTACAATGAAGTCTGTAGATGTATTCTTCCCAAAGACAGGCCATACAGTAACATTTACGGGACATGGCTTTGTTTGTGATCCATACATGTTTGTTATTTGTGTGAACAGAGTAACTGAAATAAAGAAAAAATATACAAAAAATTGCTGCATTTTGTATTTCTATATCTATTGTATTCACTTTAGAAATTCCTGATTCTATTGTATTTACTTGAGAAATTTATAGTATCAAGTATTTCTATGGCCGGTTAAGATACCTTGCTCTCTCAGATTTAATTTTCTTTTGATTATCAATGGCACCCAATTTAGTGGGTAGATTCTGGTTTGTTTGCCTTAATTGCACTAAATATTAGTTCAAACATGTTAAAACTGTTCTACAGTTTTGCCTCCCACAGGACAAACCACAAGCGTATTAGGTAAAACACAAGACAAACATTTATATTTTCTACTCTGAGATGACTGCTGAGCAGTACGGCAAATAAAGGACAGGAATATGCCTTCTTTGTACTTTGCCAGGATGAGCTGACACGTGTCTTACATATGATAACACAAGGATAACTTTTTGCAGGAGACTGCACTAGAGAAAACTGGAGGCAACTGGCTTATTACATTATTAGGTTGAGAAAGCAACAATAACAGGTCTACAGATATAATTAATTTTTGTATATTATGAACAGCACCTTGATATCCATCTGCTTGATCACCTGCAGGCAAATTAAAATAATACTGGATGTCTCTTCCTTCATACATTTTCTTCCTAGCTGATCTCCCCCCAGCTTGGTAACTAAATTCATAATAAAGATCCTGGCCAATACATAATAAAAGTAAGAAATGTAAGACAAAAACCAGCAAGCAGATTATGCACTACATTATTTACAAGATTGAACAAAAATAAGCTGATATTTCTTTATAGATATGGGGGCACACGTGACTACAGACTTCAAGCAATCTGGTCCCTAATAATTTCCATTCTATGATGTGGATAAATAATCATAATTTACCTCTTTTCCTGATGTACAGAATATGCTGAAAACAGTGTATAATTCTGTTCCTTCATTCGGCTGCACTTGGCAGGTCATTCTTGGTGCCATTTCATTAACTGTAAAGTAGAGCTGTGATTTGCCAACTTCATTTCCCCCAGAGGCTAAGCCAAAAAAAAAATTAATCAAGTTTATTTACTGAGCAAGTGGGTTTATTGGTCTTCCTTTTAATTAAAATGAAATAATCTTCAAAAACCAACTTTGTGCTTATTTAATATAGTGCTTTGTAACATGTAGCATCTCATTTGCAAGCGAAAAAATATTGCATGTTTCATAGTTTGTGCAAGTGTGCATTGTATGTAATAAAACTTATTAAATGTCACTGGAAAATTGTTTCCCAGACTCCAGCTGCAGACAGACAAAAAATATGCATGGGGTAGCCCTGCTGGGACACAGGTGGACATTGAACAAGTATGCTCAATATGCCCATGCAGGTGTTGTAGAATACAAAATGACACACACACAAATACTGAAGGTCACCGACATTCTAAGTAATGTGAATACTGAGCAAGAGTCCTGTGATCTTGGACACTAATACAAAGTTCACACACGTGGCTCAGCATGGCAATGACCACTGGGAGCAGGAACCAGTGTGGATCCCCACAGATCTTGGTAGTGGATACATTTTTCAATTTGTACTGTTGTTGCCTCCCATTCCAAGCTCTTTTTGCTTGCAACTGCAGTGGTGGAAACTATTTTTCAGAAACAGGTGCCTTTAATGTAAAAGTTGTCAAATAAATACACAACACTCTAAACATTATTTATTCTTCGGTGCCTTGGCAGAATCAAGAAGCTTTTTATTTCAGTAAGTAAATGAGAGACGTTTCATTTTCAATGAAACTGCAAAGATATTTCTCAAATTAAAACAAAAGGCAAAACGTATGCTTAGCACAAGCCAAGGTATCTTCATCATCATTTATTTATACAGCGCAGACAAGTTACGCAGTGCTTTATCTTGCCTTTTTACTTCTACAATACCACTCTTGAATTCAGAAATGATTGCGCAATTCTGATCCAGTGTTTTCTTCTCACATTTACTCAGCCTACAAATTCCTGTGTTGTATATAGGGTTAAGTACCGTGCAAAATATAAATTTAACATGCAGCCACTAGATCTTTGTTGTGAGCATATTTAATGAACTAAACCCCCATTAATCAAAAATCCACTTCCATCCATTGGCTCCCTGCTTTCTCCCTCCATAGTACCTGGAATTAACCTTGGCATATTTATGCAGAGTATCTGAATCTTCAGGTTTCTCGTGGTAGTGATCTCCGACACTGTGCAATTTTTAGAGCTTTACGGTGCACAAAAAGCTGAGGGAAAAGAAGAGGATCCAAAGATACAGAAGATGGCGCGAAAGAACTCTGCCGTGCCAGAGTTGAAAAACATTGCTCAGGTGGCAGTGCCAAACAAGTTACCAGGCGTGGCAAAAAGTCCCCCTTGTAACTTTAAGAGCAGAATTTTTGTTTTTTAAACAAGAAATTCATCTCTTTTAGTGCACTAGCGATGCACACCCATGGGTGGATAGACCGCCACTTCCAGAATTCTTACCATTGATTATACATTAAAGAATGCTGGAATTTGAAGTTCAACAACATCTGGGGACCCAATATGTTAAGTTAAGAAACATGGCCTTAGACTCAAATAAATGCTTTACCATTTTTTTTTTTTTTTTTAAATATAGCAGATTAAAAGGAAATAATACATTTGATCCTAACTAAGCTGCATGACTCCTCATAAGTGGCAAAACAATCCTTTTGGGGTTATTTAAATGTTTAAATTTTTTTAAACTTTATTTTTCATTACAGCGGTGCAACAATATGCCTATATCTAATGTTTCAACTTTTTAGCAGATTTAAGGTATGGAGATCAAAATTATGGAAAGAATTCTTATCCAGAAAACCTCAGATGCCAAGCATTCTGTATAACAGATCCTATAACCTTATTTAATTTCCTCTTCAAGGTCTTCTTTCAGCAGTGCAGCAGGCTTAGTACAGAAATCTCTGGAAAAATTCTGTAATACGCATGTACCCATTTGAACTGAAGGGGATACCCAGAGGAGAAGAAGATTTCTGCTTGAGAAGTATCACCCTGGGCTGGTGCTTTTTTGAAGCGTACCACCACGCCAAGAAACAGGCCAGCGACTTGAATCAATGGAAGAGGCTAAAAACTTGGCATCCCCCTTTCATTTTACCTTTACTCATCATAAGAGTAGAGAAGCTGAAACATGGAGCTTGTTTTAGACATATATGATAAAATATACATAGAATAACTGGCCATACCAACGGAGACATCAAGCATGTACATTTTGCCAGGTTTCAGAAAATAAGGCTTGAATGTAAGGACCTGGGATGAAAGATCTATAAAAAAAATACAAATAAAAACAGTTTATGACAAATATGTGGTAGTACAATAATACTACAATAATGATCCAATCCACTGTCTTCCATCCCTTTTATGTGTGTGCACAGACAGGAACAGGATCAGTCTGAGCCAATTATTGAGTAAAAATGCATGCTTTAACTTGTGCACTGTGGGTATGTTTTGGCAGGCTTATCCTGTGCCTACAGTTGCACATGCACACACAGGGCTGAAGGCAGCAGATTAAAGGTGGCCATACATGGAGAGATCCGCTCGTTTGGCGATGTCGCCAAACGAGCGGATCTCCCTCCGATATGCCCACCTTGAGGTGGGCAATATCGGGCTGATCCGATCGTGGGCCCTAGGGCCCAACGATCGGATCCTAACGATGCCCAAACGGGCGGTCGGATCGCGGGACCGCATCAACGAATAGACGCGGCCGCGATCCGACGGGATTTTCTGGACTTTCGGCCAGATCTCGATCGGTGAAGCCCGTCGCGGGGCCCCATACACGGGCCAATAAGCTGCCGACACGGTCTGTCGGCAGCTTTTATCGGCCCGTGTATGGCCACCTTAAGTCTTTTCTGCTGGCGTATTTACGCTACTGGAAAAAGGACCCATGTAATAAAAAGTTTTAAAGGAGGACTAAACCCTCCTCTTATCTGTGACAGAATTATGCTACTTAAAGGGATCCTGTCATCGGAAAACATGTTTTTTTCAAAACACATCAGTTAATAGTGCTACTCCAGCAAAATTCTGCACTGAAATCCATTTCTCAAAAGAGCAAACAGATTTTTTTATATTCAATTTTGAAATCTGACATGGGGCTAGACATTTTGTCAATTTCCTAGCTGCCCCTGGTCATGTGACTTGTGCCTGCACTTTAGGAGAGAAATGCTTTCTGGCAGGCTGCTGTTTTTCCTTCTCAATGTAACAATGTGTCTCAGTGAGACATGGGTTTTTACTATTGAGTGTTGTTCTTAGATCTACCATGCAGCTGTTATCTTGTGTTAGAGAGCTGCTATCTGGTTACCTTCCCATTGTTCTTTTGTTTGGCTGCTGGGGGGGGGTGATATCACTCAAACTTGCAGTACAGCAGTAAAGAGTGATTGAAGTTTATCAGAGCACAAGTCACATGACTTGGGGCAGCTGGGAAATTGACAATATGTCTAGCCCCATGTCAGATTTCAAAATTGAATAATAAAAAATCTGTTTGCTCTTTTGAGAAATGGATTTCAGTGCAGAATTCTGCTGGAGCAACACTATTAACGGATTGATGTTGAAAAAAATGTTTTTCCCATGACAGTATCCCTTTAAAGAACTTAACCCCCCTCCCTTTAGGCAAAAGTCCCCACTGGCCCTCCTCCCTGCCTCCCCCTGCACAGTGCTACAGCAGATTATGTGTCCCCTCTAGGAATACCGAGCCGCACCTGAACAAGAACGCAGCGGAGCTCACGGGTGCCACCTTCATCGCTTTGGTATTCTTCGTGAAGTGAGCGGCGTAATGGCACATTTGGAGCAATCTTCCTGTTTGTTACAACTGTGCATGCCCCGAAAGAGATGGTGAATGGCGAGGGTAAAGAAGAAGACCCAATGGTTACTGAAGTGCCGGAAGATGGCGCCCGTGATGTAGCACTGTGCAGGGGGGAGGCAGGGAGGGGGGGCCAGTGGGGACTTTTGCCTAAAAGGGGGTTTATTTCTCTTTTAAAGGAATAAATACTTAACCCACATATAGCCCTTTTAAATCTTTTACCTTGAACCATTATTTTATGATAACCTTTGTGCTCCCTCAGAGATAAATACGCTCTTAACTTTAACAGTGTGAGAGAGAAAGACAGAACTTTGTCCATTAATTGGCTCACATGACCTAACATATATGTGTGCCCTTGGTGTGTTTGTGTGCACTGTGATTCATATGGTTCAAGGGGCAGATTTATGAAGGGTTCAAAAACACCAACCAAATGAAAATGGTTTTAATTTTTGGGCGAAAATGACAGTTTTCGATCAAATAGGTCAGTTTTCAATCTAATTCGAATTGTACGAATTGAAGTAATAGCGCATTTGAAACGTACGATTCAAAGTTTTTCCCAAAGAAAACCAATTGACTCCAAATAGGTTCTAGGAGGTCCCCCATAAGCTAAAACAGCAATTCAGCAGGCTTTAGGTGGCAAATGGTCTAGGTCAAATTTTTAAAGAGACCGTACAAATTTTTCTTAAATTCTACTCGAATTTGGACTGTTCCCTAGTCAAAGTACACAAAAATTAGTTTGAAATTTGAATTTTTTTCAATTAGAATTTTTACTGACTTACCAATACAAATAAATGGGTGCAAGAAGGAAGCAGTATACCTTGCATATGCACTTCCATAGATATCCCATTTTAATTTGAAAGTCTGGGCATATACAATGACCTTGTCAAAATAAGCATATCTATTTCCAATTTGGCCACCTACATGCTTGATTATACAGTATATATTGGATTATACAACATGCCTACATAGGCCAGTTGGGCAAGGACTCCATCAACATGCCAATGCAGTCTTCACCTGATTTTCAAACCTGTCTAATGGATATCTGGCCAAATATCAGTTTAACAGGCCCTTCTAAAACCTCTATACACAGCCAATAATCTATTGTCTCAGTCTAGAGGAAATGACTCTGCAGCTTTTATCAACCTTTGTATAGCCATCTTTATTTTAAGAGATTTTCTGTGAGAATATTATGGAGAATTTATCCTTTAATCATACTGCTCAGAGTCTGAAATAGCTACTGTGAGCGAGGCAGGCTAGTCATAATCCCAACACATTGCCTGATGAGAAGGAAACCTTGGGCATTAAAATATTTCTGATGTGAAGAATCCAACAGAGAGGGGGCTGTGGGATGGAGAATACCTACTAATGTATAGTCTAACAGGAGCAGTTTTATATTAACCCTCCTCAACAAAGTATGTGGGGGCAAATTAGGTATTTGGTAGTATAATCCTGCTGTAGTATTATAGGTGCTTGATAAAGGAAGTAGTATATGTTGCCCAATAGAGTAACAATCTGAGTGGAACATTCATATATTATTCAGGGGACATGGTGTCCCATTACTCCAACTGATTTTCTTCAGGTTGTCCTGGTTAGTCAGATGCTGCTTGTGCCCATCAGTTTTAAAATAGTATCACAGATTCCAACTGTTTTGAGATTGGGTTTTGACTCAGTCACTAACATTCAAATTTTTTCCTCAAACCACTTAAAGTGGACCTGTCTGTATAATTACAGTCCTTTTCAAATTAAACATGAAATCTAAATTCGTTTTATTAAAGCATTTATAGCTGTAAACATTAAAAAATCTCAACTGTCAATCAAATATTGCCTGCCTATGCCTTAGGCATAGAGGTGGGGCAGGCAATTACTTCCAATTTCCATTCACCACTTACTAGATGTCACTGCACTCCCCACATTATTTACCAGGCTTGTTTTAATAACAGTGTCCACAAAATGGCTCCTGTCTGCTCTCTATAATTATGAATTCCCAGAACATAAACCAGATTCAAATAATTTATATAGTTTAAGTTTATTTTGCTTGACTAACATGATAATATAGGATTTGGAATAATTTATAGGTTGACCGTTCCCCTTTAAAAATTATTTGGCGTTTTCAATTGGTCTGTAATAGACATATAGTTAAAAAATATCTGGTTTGGGGGAAGTTAATTCTGCTGCACAATATCGCACATGTAAATAATTTGAGGCTGAAAGTTAGAACCAAGTAGGCTGGAAGACCATGCTGCATGGAGATTAACAATGGCAGTTATGTTGCTCCAATTACTCACCACATTGTGCTTCTGTAACATGGTTATTTATTGGGACTCTGGTGAATGGTTGAAGTTGTTGGCTACAGTCCTTTGGTAAGCACTGGACATATACAAAGGAGTGTGTCAACACAAATTAATCAACATTTAAACTTTAAAAATTCTACATCGGGTGGTTGCTTTTCTAGAAAGATTCATTTTGAACTAATATATCCTCAGTTAAATCTTTAGTTTTTTTCAGTTGGAAAATAAACTTGAAACGGAGCAGGGGATTCTGGGAGCTATAGTTTTGGAACACCTGGACCACCAAAGGATGCCTACCCCTGTTGTGGTTGCATACCTGTAGTTACGAAACTTCTAAATGTGCTTTTGCTAACTTGCTGTGTTTTCCAGTCTAACATGGATGTGACAGGAGACTTAGCAGCTGCTTTAGAAGGATTCAAAATATCATCTCCTAATTGATCTTCATTTTCAGGTATTCTTGTATTGCCATATCTTTCACCTTAAAAGTTAAATAATCAGATATTAGATCTACTTATTATTTAATGGTTTAACTACATATACATATTGTTCAAAGAGCCTACCTTCTGGATCTTCAGGTCTGCCACCTGAACCTTTTTTACCTTCCTGGATTCCAATACAGTGCACCTCAAGATCTGCCAGAATGTGCAAAATAAATTATCAATCTTTAATTTTCATTTTAGATGTGCTCAAAGAAGAGGCAGATGTGTAAAACTGTTAATTCTTAGCTGGTGCACCCCAAGATATTTTCCATATTGGGAAAATATGTTGAGGAAGATCTCATTAACTGCAAGTGAATTCTTTCTAGTAGGGAAGGGAGAGAAGAACATTGTCACAAAGAGGAAAATAACAACCAGAGTAGATGTATTCTGCCCCAACACACCTATACTATCTGAAAACAACATGTATGTATTATACTGTTTAATGCATGCATAATCCATTATAAAAACAAACTATTTATTGGTAATCCTGAGAATTTACATCATCACATTTTCAGCTTTTAGATTTCTTTCCTGGTATTAAAGTGTTACATCAACAGAATGGAAGTATGGAAATACTTGCCTGAATGTGTTGGAATTTCTGTTAGGTTGTATAAATCAGACCCTCCCTCGCCTCCATCAAACAAAAAACCACTATATGTTCCGTTAAAGTTTATTTGTTCTCCTGTATTTCAAAATACACAATTATTTGTTTTTAAAAAAGGCAAACATTTTCCATATAAAAAGTATATGTTCACACAAAACTGCTGTTGGTTAAAATGATATTCCATTTCAGAAACTCTTTTGTGCACTTCATAAAGTTCAGTCATTAAGTGGATTATTCTAAAGCTATATTGACATATTAGGGTCTATGTTTTCCCAACACTCACTTGTGTATATGAAAACTATTGTTGTCCTCCTTAACTAAGAGCAAACACATCAGCTGAACTTTTTATTCCCTACTTGCCAGTAAAGAAAAGAGCTCAATGTACTCGGTTCAGGGTATACTGTACATGATTTCCCACAAATAATGTTTCTGCCTTTAAATATTCCTTTCTAAAGCCTTGATCCTCCCTTCCACCCCAAAAACCAAAGGGACAAGGGGGTCTTAGAAAAAGCCAAGTCAATCCACCTTTGCTGAAAAAGGAATTGTAAAACTTCCCTATAGTTAGTTGCATTTACTTGTAAATGTATTACCAATACCGGACTGTTCTTGGCTTATGTTCTTCGAACTTCTGGTATATTCTGATCTTTTGCTTCTAAATGGTCTACCTCCAGATGAAATTTCCTCTAACAAACCTAAAAAGCAGAAAATACAGATTATCTTTGACCAATGATTCATTTTTCCTAAATTAATTTTATATACATACCATGAAGGGGTGCAGATGGTACAATTTTTGGACACGGATCAAGCTTAAGAAATGCTTCTCTTGCCATGTGGTTTTCATCAAAAATTTCACGTGATACAATTTGTGTCATTGGAGGATTAGTAAATATCTCAACAGATGGTAGAGGTGTACCAAACAAACTAGATGACCCCATTATTTCAAGTACATTGCAGAATGGCCCTGCAAATAAAATGGTTTTTACATTTTTGAAAAAAAAATAAAAATAATAATAATTATGGTGTAGTATTCATATAAATAACATTTACATATTGCAATGACAGCAAGCAGAAACACAAGAGGTTATGAATACAATTCAATTAAACTAGTAAAAATTTAAGACAGAGGGATTGAACAGTCTGGGAATGCAGACTTAGGGTCACATTTACTAAGGGTCGAATATCGAGAGTTAATTAACCCTCGATATTCGACCATCGAAGTAAAATCCTTCGACTTCGAATAGCAAATACTTCGATCGAAAGAAAAATCGTTCCATCGAACGATTAATCAATCGATCGAAGGATTTTCCTTCGATCAAAAAAAGCTTAGAAAGCTTATGGGGAAGGTTCTCATAGGCTTACATTGATGCTCGGTAGGTTTAAAGTGCCGACGTAGGTAGTCAAAGTTTTTTTTAAAGAAACAGTACTTCGACTATCGAATGGTCGAATAGGCAAATGATTTTTAGTTTGAATCGTTCGATTCGAAGTCGTAGTCGAAGGTCGAAGTAGCCTATTTGATGGTCGAAGTACCCAAAAAAAACCTTTGAAATTTGAAGTTTTTTTTACTTTGAATCCTTCACTCGAAGTAAATGTGCCCCTTACTGTACTTCTGGGGGGGAAAAAAAAAAAAATCTTCACTTTTCCCTTTAGCATTGCAAAAATGTTTTAGATTAAAAGAATACAAGAGACCCAATGGAACATGTGCAAGAACACTCTTCTTAAAGGTTTAAATCATTGGTTATGACCCTCCTTGAAGTTCCACCTTTAATAAGGGCCCCAATGAAAATGGTACTGATATAGGAAAATATCAGTGGATAAGTCATATTGGTCATTTTCTAAGACAAATACTAAGACAATGTAGGCTAGCAAATACACTTTCACCCCCAAATTTCACTTTCAAGCTGGGCTTTTAGGTGTATCTAGGAGAGCAAACGACCATTATACCCATACAGTAAATGGTCTTCAGATTGAGCCTCTCTGCCAATGTTCCAGGCCAACAGTTTGGGAGCCACTGACATAAAGGGGTGGTCCAGAATGGCTAGTTGTAAGAAACTTTTCAACTGGCCTTTATATGTTTCTTTTTTATAGTTTTTAAATAATTCCAGCTTTGAAATGCGGGTCACTGACCCCATCTAAAATCAAAATACTCTGTAAGGTTAGAAAATGTATTGTTATTGATAATTTTTATTACTCATCTTCCTATTCAGGTGATCTTTTATTAATATTCCAGCCTCCTATTACCAAATTGCTGAAATTAACTGGAGAGATGCTGAATAAAAAGCTAAATAGCTCAAGAAGCACAAATAATAAAAAACAAATGCAAATTGTCTCAAAATACCAGTCTCTATATCATACAAAAAATGTATTTAAAGGTGAATAACCCTTTTAAGATTTTCTGAAACATAATGTTCAAAAACAAGATACATTGACTCGTGCATAGCCTTTATGTACTGTCAAAGAATGTCAGGATTATGAAAGGTACTGATTTGAGAATACAAGCTGTAATTGTAATTTACCAGTATAGCACAGGGAATGCAAGGTCCGGTACCTTGACTCTCTGGTACAGAGGGGGTCAAGTAAGAGATTGGCAAAAAGCTGTCAAAGAAGGCTGAATTTGTGTCTGAATTTTTAGTTTGTATCTATGCTATGAAATCAGTGGTTCTAGATACATAGCAAAAATTATGTTTTCTAAAATATATGAGAACATTTTAGTTCCTGTGATTATCTTAGCCAATAAATGTATCACCTTTATACCACTTTTATTTTTAATTCAATTGGGTTGTCCTGTAACATTTAACAGGCTAACATGGTATAACAGCTTTACCTTTCCTTCACATCCAAATCAAAAATGAGGGGCAAGTGTGTCTTCATTATCGATGACCAGAAAGCAGTCATTGGTGTCATGACGGATCCACAGTATTGTCACCCCAGCCACACCTTTTGTTAATATTCATAGCATATATGGTCAGTGCTCAGTTTAGCACAAAGTTTTAGGCACTTGCAAGCTGTCACAGAGAATAGTCTACAGACTGCCCACAGTTCAATAACTGGTTGTGCTTTCTGTCTCTGCATCAAACAAGTGCCAGGAACACTCAAAGACATGGAGCTGTGCAGAGAGTGGAACTAGCACAAACAGGAGTAGTAAATATAAATGGATCATTATCTATTTTCAAGTCACGCTGGATGCATAAACAATTCTTGAAAAAGTCTATAGCTACCCTTTAGGCCAGAGTTACATGTTGGATCATCTGCTTTTCTCAACCTACATTTCTGCTCTTATCTGCAGCTCCATGTAGCTGCTCTGACAGGCACAGCTTAGGCCTGAATGCAGCTATGCAGAGCGGAGATTGGACCAAAAATGCAGAAGTTGTGCCTGGTCTGTGCAGCTATATGGAGCTGTTGATAAGAGCGGATTTGCTTTTATCAGCCTGTGTAGGAAACCCATGTTGAGAAAAGTGAATCATCAGCAGTTTGTTACTCTGGCCTAAATCCCCATATGTAATAAAAGCCAATAAGTTAGCCAGGTGCACTAACCTATATCAACCAATTAGATATTTGTTTTTAAACAGGTGACCATTATATGCTACTTGCTGATTGGCTGCTATAGTTTAGTAGATCTATAGCAAACTATGCATCTTTTAGGGGCGCATGCAATAAAAGGGGCAATGTTTACACAATTACAGTACTGGAGATTCTATCAAGAAGGAAAGGTAACAATCAAAATGAACTGCTACGATGAGACAGATTTTGAAAGTTTCTCACTGGACTAGGCTAGTAAGTCTATCCTCTTACATTAGATTTCCTATTGGATCCTTTGTGCTGGTGATGAATAGCCTGAACTTGCCACACTTTTTTCTTACAAGACTGAGTAGTGAGATGTATCCCTTTGTGGTTTTAAAAAGCAGCGTATACAAGTGAATTCCAAGAAGCATAATATGCCCAGTCTATACATATGTAGCTGATTCAGAAAAAGCTGAAAAATTATCTTAAAAAAGGAAGAGACAGAAAGAGACACACATGTAGACAGTAAGACACTGTGATGACCCATGTTTTTTTTAAACAAAACTACCTGTCAATGTCTTTGTGGATGAAATAAAGATCCTTCTTTATCTATAAAAAATGATTAGACTATAGACATGTACATCATGGATATTTTCTTACCATCTGAACTCTCAATTTCTGTTGTATTGATTGAATAAAGTTCCCATGAATATGATATATCTGCCTCTCTGCACTCCGTACATGCAACTTGCACAGACAATTTCTCATTCCAGTTAACAGTGGAACCTTTACATTCAAAACAAATTATCTGAACATCCCTGAAAAACAAATACAATGTTGTTAGTAAACACTGGCAAATACAGAACGTGCAATCAGGAAAGTTGTAGACATTTGTCAATACATATTTGATTAACACAGCAGTGGCGTAACTACCGGGGAGCAGGGGGTGCGATTGGGCGAGGGCCTGCACCCCTCAGGACTCCCCAGAAGAACACGCGTTGTTGATTACGGTGAAAAAAAAAAAAATAGAGTACGGAGGGGGTTGGGGGGCCCGGCTGCACGTCCCGCACCAGGGCCTGCCCCCCTCTAGTTATGTTACTGTAACACAGGAACTATTTTATTATTTAATACAAGGACAGGAAGATACACTGGGGGGTGCCAATATGTAAAGTAACCCCTAGTTTATTAAATCCTGAAAATTTTGACCTGGACTGGTAATAGCTGCACAAGTCTGGGGATATTACTCACTATTGGTGGAATGTTATAAAAGTCGCAAAGAGCAAAACAATTATAACAAATAAGAATAAAAAGTCTAATTTCGCAATGTAATACTCTTCCTTAAACTGTTATTACATTGCAAATTTTAATTGGGCATTGCCACTTTTAAGAAGTGCTTGAAGTTGTCGTAATCTTTTGGAGCAAACATAACTTTTTCAGTAAGAAGTTTTATTACATTCACTGCGCACTGGCGGCAACTATAAAATTCGCAAACCTTCTTCCACTGTCGGAAGTGGTCGCTAAACAGATTCCGGGTTCGCAAAAGCTATATTAAATTTGCACAAAGGCAAATTTGTTCATACAGAGGCATAACTTTTAGGATTGTGAATATTTTTTCCGTTATCGACTTTTATTACATTCCCCCATATGTGTCGTACTGCCATCTTAGCAGTATTTCCCTAACTTGCCTTTTTTGCCTCTTGTGGTGCATAACACATTTGTAAACCAAAGCATATTAACCTTTCCTTGTCCTTTAAAATAAACATTTAAGAAAATATAAAACAAAGATGTGTGCAGAAATACATTTCAATTTTTCATTACAAATATTAGATATATGAATGCACAGTAACAATATTGTATACTTATCACATATGTAAAATGGTATATTTATGAGACAAATGTGAAAAAAAACTGTGTGATCAGAAGGGACACTCAAGAAAAGGCAGTAGAAGGGTAATTTTACACATGAAACACATGAATAAAAAGGATTATACTTTCATTAGAAAATGGCAGAGGAGGAACATCTAGAGCTTGCAGGAAGACAAAGTATCAAACAAAAATAAAAAAAACATACTAGAACACAAAGCTAGTACAAAAATACCACCAGGTTTGACTTCTTAAAGTTAAATTTAAGTTGGAAAGGGGGAAACTGCTGCAACTGCCCCTCACAATTATAACACTTTGTGCCAAAGAGTTGCACTTCTACATGCATTGCTATTTTTGCATGCCAACTCCACATAAAGTTGGGGAAATACATAGGTGGAACATGGGTATTCCCTTGAATGTCAATTCCTTTTGAGTGTTTTATAATGTACAATGGAAGGAAAGTCAGAGAATGCACAACATTAATTTTTTTATTCACAGTCACATTTGCTAGAATTATATATAAATATTAGATATAGATAATTAGATATAGACAGTCAATTACCTACTTTAGGTGAAATACATTTTTTTATTCATACCTGAAATTAGGTTTTGAACTTATAGATAAGATAGCTTGGACATCTGGTGATGTGCGATTACCATTGGACACTGTTAATCTAATAAGAAACTGATCAAATTTGTCATTAAGAAGAGCGGTTGGAAAATGTAGTTTTGAACCATCGGTCTGAAGAGGATTAGTGGCTGTTGCATTAAAACATGAATCTGAGTGTAAACTTACTGGAACACACTTCCAATGAAACCTTTAACAGAAAAACAAAGTTAAATCATCAAGCTCAGGCAAGAGTATCAAGGTGGTGCATTGAATAAATAGAAACATGTTGAGAGCGGTATGATAAAGATTTCTGGCAGTATGAAAACTAAATATACAGATGGGAGTTATTTATCAAAGGTCGGGTTTTTTGTGCACATATCCGAAAAGGAATTAGAGGGAACATTGATTAAAACCCAATTTTTTGACTGAAATAAGTTATTAGTTATATCTTATTACAAGTTAGATTTTCTGCACCATACATTGCCCCCCCATATTATACATAAATTACAGAATCTTGAACACATCAGCATACCTCAAAGAGGCTTCAGAATCGTCTGGATCAAAAGAAGCACTTCCATCGAAATTAAAATGTGTCACAGTATGTTTGTTTATAATAAAATGTGTTCCACCTGCAATCACACTGACTGGGTCACTAGGAAGGACTTCTAAAAGAACGGAGTAATTACTGTATACCACATTCCCAACAATTTGTACCTAAAAGTAAAAAGAAGCTAATTTACTTTAATACAGCAATTTATTTTTAAATAGAAACAACAACAAAAATGTTGATTTTGCAATTTATGCATGGGCTGCCCAGATCCCCTTCAGCAAGCAGTATTAAAACCATTAAGCTAATGGAGACATTTTGAGCTCAGGCCTATTAGTAACCCTAAAGCTCTACCTCAGCTGTTCAGCTTACGTGAATTCTGTGAACAATGCAGTTATGGTGAAACTGGGTACAAAACACTTATTTGCTGTCCAAAATATTCTGGTAGCTGTGCAGCACAGAGTTTAAAAACACTGCTCTATTAGACGCTAGTCTTTATTTTTACAAGATGTCCTCTGACTTATCGTAAACACACCTTGTTTTTTTTTTTGTTTTTTTTATTTCCTTGTATTTTAGTTTAAATAAGTAAATAATACAATATCTTATGTCCTCTAAAAATATGTTTCAGATTTGAAGTACTATTTATTATTCTGACTTTTCTCTTGTACTTCCTCAAATCCAGTAATCTTCTTCAACTGAATCTACTATACCACCAGGTGATATAGTAGTGCAGTCAGATCTTTTATCCAGTCTTAATACCCAAACACTACAACCTGCACATGCTTGAAGATACTTCCACTTTGTCCCCAAAACATTTGTGGCTACCCCATTGGGTGCTTAACAAGTCTTTTCAGCAGTCAGCTGTCTTTACAAAAATCTGTGCCCAATGTAGCAAATCCTTTTTGATTAACTAACTGAGATCAAGCCATCATGTTTTTTCAAGCCCTAAAGTCTGTTTTAACTGATGTACTATAAATATTCGACAAATTCTATAGCTGAAGAAACACAGTGTATCTTCAGTTTTATCAAGAGCAAAAATAAAGCTGCAACCAACTAATAGCTAAATAAGCAAAGCTTTGATTTGTTGATAATGCACCAGCAGGGCTTGTTTATATTGCTATCCGTGCAAGGGGGTTTCCTTGTAAACCCAGTGACGAATAGCTGAATTCCTGCTGAATAGTGCTTAGCACAGATGGATACCTATATTGGCACAGTTGTATGGTATCACCCTATACAGTCTATTAGGAAATTTAGATAACTGTTCCTTCCAAGACTGCTTTAACATGTATTTTTGCCTCCTCTAATGATGGCAGATGACACTTCCTAGTAAAATTGCATCCGTCTTTTCTCTTGTAAAATAAGTTTGTGTGAACTATACAGTAACTTAAATCGCAAACATACCTGTGCAATAGCAGTATAGTTTTCGTAATCCAGTAAGAAACCTGGAACTGTAATTTTTTGCTTCCGGTTGTTTATATAATTTGGTAGAATTACAGAATTTCCATCAGATTTAACAAAAGACCAAAAATAGTGAAGGCCTTGTGATATGTTACACATAACTGGAGCTTCAAATGTGACTCCAAGACAAAGTCGTTCATATCTTCGAATCTAGTTGGAGATGAAAAAAAAATAAAATAATTTTAAATACTTTTAAGAGCATAACTATGAGAACTATAGATGTCAAACATAGAAAAATAAAAACAGAAGAATCATTTATTATTTTAATAAAACAATAAAAATTAACTTACTTAAGCCACAAAACGAAACAAAAAGGTATATAAATGTAAAATAATTTTATGAAGCACCATTGTAGTCTTTACATGTGCATTAATGGCTATGTCGATACCACCCCTGTGTATGCACGTATGTATTGACTATTGGGGCATAAGATAAAAGAAGTGAGACTGTTGGAGGGACAAGGGCCCGGATTATGGGCAGGAGACAGAAGAGATACATACCTAGCCCCCCCAATCTTTGTGCACTAAGCACATGCCTTTTCTGCCCTGTAAAAGTATGATTACTATACTTGTTCTGAGGAAATCTTACCTGAATAAAGTTAACAAATATAATAAATAATTATATATTAGGCTGGCGTCAAGCGGTACAGATTCTCCGCAGGCGTTGTGTTGTTCACTTCCAAACTGTTTTTTAAGTTCAGTTGCTTTCAGATTTTTCACCAGAAATATAGCTTTACTTTTTTTTTTTTTTTTTTTTTACAAAATGTAAGTATAAGGTTTCATGTTTCTGGTGTTTCAGTCTGGCAGCTCAGTGATCCAGGTGCAGTTTCTGAACTGTTACAATTTGCTACATTAGTTGATACAATAGTAGTTAACATCCCACAGATGCTGTATGAATTAAAACAGCTGTTTTTAAAGGGGTTGTTCAACTTTGAGTTAACTTTTAGTATGATATAGAGCAGGGGTGCCCAAACTTTTTACAACGAGGGCCAGATTTGGTGAGGCGAAAATGTGTGGGGACCGACCACTCAGCCCGACATTCTTTGAACTGTTAAAATTAAATTACAGGAATTGAGTAATCGTAGCAGTAATATTTGGGCACATCAGTGAAATGATCTGCCACTTGGTCTATACTGCTGCCTGTGTGCTGAAGGTGTTAGCAATAGACACGTACTGGAACGTAGTGACGCCATACTTCTTTAGTTCACTGTACTGGCACATCCATACGTTCAGCCCGAACCTTCAGCCCTAAAGATGTATGCAAAAACAGCGCGTGTCTATTGCTAACACCTTCAGCACACAGGCAGCAGTATAGACCAAGTGGCAGATCATTTCACTAATGTGCCTTAATATTACTACTATGGGATTCCTGATCAAACTGTGCTGGGGGGCCTCATTATTATTGATTTCATGATGGAGGCTGAGGGCCGGTGTAAATTTGAAAATGGGCCGCAATTGGCCCCCAGGCCGCACTTTGGACATGCCTGATGTAGAGAGTGATATTCTGAGACATTTTGCAATTGGTTTTAATTCTTTATTATTTGACGTTTTGCATTATTAAGCTTTTTATTCAGCAGCTCTCTGGTTTGCAGTTTCAGCAATCTGGTTCCTGGGGTCCAAATTACCCTAGCAACTATGCATTGATTTGAATAAGACTGGAATATGAATAGGCGAGGCCTGTATAGAAAGATGAGTATAAAAAGTACCAATAACAATACATTTGTAGCCTTACAGAGCATTTGTTTTTTAGATGGGGTCAGTGACCCCCATTTGAAAGCTTGAAAGAGTCTGAAGGAGAATTCAAAAACTATAAAAAAATAAATAAATACTAAAGCCCTATTGAAGTTGCTTAGCATTGGCTATTCTAGAACATACCTTTGAGTTAACTTTTATTATGATGTATAGAGTAATATTCTGAGACAATTTGCAATTGGTTTTCATGTTTTATTATTTGTGTTTTTTTTTTAATTATTTAGCTTTTTTATTCAGCAGCTCTTCAGTCTGCAATTTCTGGTTGATAAGAGTCCAAATTACCCTAGAAACCATGCACTGATTTGAATAAGAGACTGGAATATAAATTGGAGAGGGCCTGAATAGATAGACAAGTAATCAAAAGTAGTTGTTACAATAAGTCGATTTATTATATTATTAAATGTATTTTTAGAGCAACAACAGAGCAGGGATGTAAAATAAATGTGTATATACAAAGAAATCACGTGAATTACATACATAGAAAATACATAGTTACATATGTAACGGCCAATGCTGGTACAAAAGGTGAGGAAAGCCATGGGCAAAATAGCTTACAATCTAAAGGGCAAGAGAATGAGACACAAGGTGTCAGATTGGGCAATATCAGAAATAAGCAAGTGAGAGATGTAGCCTACAGTATGGCATTTGGTAGCTAAACAGAGTGAGGGTAGGTTTCTCTAAATAAGTGTGTTTTAAGAGATCTTTAGAAAGCAGAAAGGTTGGAAACTGTGGGAGAGAATTCCAGAGTAGGGATGCAGCCCTTGCAGAAAAAAAGTATATTTCTGGTGAGCCATCTAATAATTTAACTGAAAAAGTGTTGGAAGGCCAACAGTCCCTTTAAAACATGACAACTATTCTATTTTAGGTTCTTATAGAAAAACAAAATACAAAAACCTCAATCTAGTACAGGTATGGGATCGATTAGCCAGAAACCCCTTATACAGAATGCTTGAATTACGGGAAGGCTGTCTCCCATACACTCTATTATAACAAAATAATCCAAATTTTAAAAAAATATTTCCTTTTTCTCTTTAGTAATAGAACAGTACCTTGTACTTGATTCAAACTAAGATATAATTAATCCTTATTGGAAGCAAACCCAGGTTTGTAGAGTTATGGTATGAAGATCCAAATTACGGAAAGATCAGTTTTTTTGGAAAAACCCAGGTCCCGAGCATTCTGGAGAACAGGTCCCATACCTGTACTGAAAATGTACATTTGTATAATTATATGAACTATACCTGTATTTTTTGTGGACCCATGTGTTTCACTGGAGGAGGAAGACAAAGCTCTCTGACAACAAAAATCTGCTTTGTAAGGAAGGCAGAACTAACATTATTGTAGATCGAAACTTTCACTGTATATTCCCCTTCTCTAAAATGAGAAACGGATAAGTGTACTGCAATGGGGTGGATTCTATATATACTTTGAACATATAAATATCAATATGTTGCTTTATTTACTGTACACATTAAAGGCGACCCGTCACCCAAAGAAAATTTTCCAAATCCTATTTTATCACATTAGTCAATTAAAATTAAGTTTAATTACACAATATAAATTATTTGAATTTTGTTTCCTTTAGTCTGTGAATTCATAATTATAACAAGTAGGTAGGAGCCATTTTGTGGACACTGTTATTAAGACAAGACTTCCATCATCTCAGAATCTTGATTGTGTACTAGAATGGGGGACCCAATGTCCATCCCCATGCCCTGGCTAAACAATTAAATGGTTAAAGATTTGGGGGAATGTGGGGAGTGCAGTGACATCTAGAAAAGTGCAGAATGGAAATTGAAAGTAACTGCCTGCCCCGCCTCTATGCCTGAGGCATAGAGGAGGGGCTGAAAATATTTGATTGACAGTTGAGATTAAGAGATTTAAATGTTTTTACAGCAGCTATGAATGTTTTAATACAAAATAGAATTTGGATTTCATGATTTAATTGAAAAGGACTTTTATTATCCAGCTTTTTATGTCTGGGTGACAGGTCCACTTTAATAAACATTTTTTTCAATAAATCACAGGAAAGTGTTAACTAATAAAAATAATTACTTTAATTCCTGAGGAATACAAGGGGTTCTAACAAAGGACTATGGAAAAATGTCCACAATCCCATCACCACGTGTTACTGCTCGGGAACCCACAGGCAGACATTTTTGCACAGTGTTTGCCTGTCTATTACAGGCAGGGTGTAATGTGAAATGTGTCTTTCAGTCATACTTTTATTTCAAACCACTGCAACAAAACAAAATTAATCAAAAAATGTATATAAAAAAAACAAGCTAAAATTAAACATGGCTAGAAATCCTGTATTTTATATACTTACGATATGTCACATTATAAAACAAATGTAACTAAACCACAATTACCTCTTGTATACATGCATGTCAGCGATCTTTCCAAATCTGATAGTTCCATCTCCAAAATTCCACAAGTAACTTATATTTGTCCCAGAGTTTATCCTACATTCAAATGTCACAGTGGAGTTGATCAGTACAGAAGGTCTAGCAATAAGTCGATTTGGAATCACTTTTTTCTGTATAACAACCGTGTAGGCTTCAGAAACAAAGGATCCAATTTGACTGGAAGCGTTAACGACGACATTATAACTGTAAATTGAAAATGATCAGTATCTGGATTATAAATAATAGTTCTTTGCATTACATGGGCATTCAAAACGATATTAAAAAAATCTAACTGGATATCACACAAAAGTACAAAGTCCAACAATCATTTATTGTTCAACGTTTTGGCTTACATTAGAGCCTTCTTCGGGAACACCCATACCATATAACACAGTGAATATAAAAACACAAAACAACAGAAATTTATTTTTAAAAATGGCGCCAAAGTTCAGGGGCAGATTTATCTCATTATTTCTTACTGTATGATGTCATCATCATAGCCCATCAGTAGTTTTCAAGCATGAAAAGAATAGAAGTAACACCTCTTAATACACTAACGTAACACTTTTCCATTGAATTAAGCATTTTTAACCCCCAAAAGTTGTTTAACTTAGTAGAGCTGAATTGGATTAAAACAAGCGGTCTGACCCAATCTCTGGATATATCCGCTGAATAATATAAATAAATATTTCCTGAACCAGCAATTACTATCACTAACCACTATCACATCGTCTCTTATACCATAGCAAATTGTTGCCCCAGCGACAAATCTCCTCTTCTTCGGGTGACAATCTCCCCGAACTGCCTTCCCCTTGCCCTCCAGGCACACGCAGCTCTTCGTTTTCCGAAGTGCAACCGGCGGAGGGCAGGGGCAAGGCAATTTGGGGAGATTGTCGCCCCAAAGAAAAGGGGGCCAGGGCCGCTTCTGCCATGAGGCAAGGTGAGATCCTTGCATCAGGCGGCAGCGAGTGGCCAGTTACAAGGGGCGGCAAAAAGCCGCCTCTTGTAACTTTTAAGAGCCGAACTTCCGAGTTTTAACCCCCGCCGATTCTGGCAGCAGCCCCAGAATCTGCGCTGGCTGGGGCGACTAATCTCCCCGAACCATGTGTGATAAGCTTTACTGTGATGACTTGCAAAACAGTGAGATGTACCTGTTTGGGGCAGAGAATCTTTTTGATATAATGCTGTTATAAGTTGATTCAGGAAGTGATTGGTCTCCAAAATTCCAAACAAATCGCACAGGACCACTCTCTGAAGTCACCGCTTTGAAAATAATATTTGTCTCCGTTGAAAAGAACGTCCCATTCGTGGCAATGGAAACTGCTGCAGGAATAAAATATTTAAAATGTATAAAAGTACATGCATTCAGTGTATGTCTTTAAAATATATTTAAAATAAATAACTTATGCAGTCATACTGTTATACAATGGCGCACCGTTTCCTCAACTTTTCTCCAGAATTTTTGCTAATCTCTCACCATTATTGTTAATGGACAGTCAGATTACACCCAGCACATGTCAGCTTCCATCGGAGATCCTTATTAACAATAAAATTCCAAATAAACATAAATGTGTGTTTTTCAATTAGTCCTACACACATACCTATCAACAATTTTTGTCCATGCCCATTTTTGTGGCCACAGCCCCTAATTACCATGTTCGTTTTACAGGCTATGAAAGTCTGAACACATTTCTGTGGTTTTTATGTTATTACAGTTTTGCTAATGAAGGTGAAATGACCTTTAAACTGCAAGTCACGGTTTCCCCAGGAGAGCTGCTTATCTTAAATTGTTACAAATGTATCTAAGTGTACCTGTCACATATTCTGGGCTCTATGCCAAAAGCCAATTAAGTTTTAGAAACTTTGTATCTTTTTGTGGCTGTTCAGTGCAGGAGATCATTTCAGTAACAATTCGGGATTGCGGGCTGAGCTGTCAAAATCTGGACTGTCCCGCAAAAAACAGGACAGTTGGGAGGTATGTAAAAATAAATCATCAGTATGTGCCATTTGATTGAAAAAAATAAAAAAAATAATTGCTTCCTAAGGCTCCCATTCGAATGAGAAAGGTGCTTTCCAGCCTGAAAACAATTCACTTTATGGTTGAAAAGCCAGTGCTGGCAATTTTAAGAGTGCTTTTCAGCCATCTTAAAGCTGCCATGTGTGTCACCAGACTGGTAGGATACAGGTTGCCCTAGGGATAATTTAGCAAATGGGTGATATCTTTCCTCTTTGTCCTCAAACAAAATCAAGGATACCGTCTAACCTCCAAACTTTCATCAGTCAAAAACAAATCTTCACTTTGGAGAACTCAATCCATTGATCATTGTATGCACAACATTGTGATGCACAACATGTTTCAGATCTACTGATCCTTCATCAGATAATTAAAAGAACAGGGGTGAGTATAGTCTCTGACTAATTGTTCTTCAACCTACAGTGGTGTAACTACTGGGTGCATCCGGGCCCGCTGGAGACCACATCGAACACGTTAAACAGGTGATTCACCAGTTAACTTTTATTATGTCACAGAATGGTCAATTTTAAGCAACTTTTCAATTAGTGTTCATTATTTTTTTTATAGTTTCTGAATTGATTTGCCTTCTGACTCTTTCCAGCTTTCAAATGGGGATTACTGACCCCATCTAAAAACAAATGCCTTGTCAAGGCTACAGATTTATTGTTATTGCTACTTTTTATTGCTCATCTTTCTATTCAGGCCTCTCCTATTCATAATCCAGCCTCTTTTTCAAATAAGTAAATGGTTGCTATTGTAATTTGTTCCCTAGTAACCACACTGCAGAAACTGCAAACTGCAGAGCTGCTGAATAAAAAGCTAAATAACTCAAAAACCACCAATAATAACAAAATTAAAACCAATTGCAAATGGTCTCAGAATATAACTCTCTACATCATACTAAAAGTTAGTTGTTTAATTTAAAGGTGAACAACCAATTTAAGGAAAATGCGCTTCGGAAGGGGTTTGGTGGCCCGGGTGCACATCCTGCACTCTGGCCCAGAAGAGATAGTTATATCACCGCTTCTGTTTCATTGCTATCTATAAAGTTTAATGTATTATTCTGCACAAGGCTGTGTGATCTAAAATGGTAATCTCAGAGATCCCTTAGGTTAATTGAAAATAAACACATAGAATGACTTCACTAAATTCGCACCAAAGTATTGTGCAATGAATTAAAGGGGTTGTTCACATTTGAGTTAACTTTTAGTATGATGTAGCGAACTCTACTCAATTTGCAATCGGTTTTCATTTTTTATGTTATTTAGCTTTTCATTCAGCGGCTCTCCAGTTTACAGTCTAGTTGCAAAGGTCCATTAGCATAGCAACCATGCACTGATTTCATTAAGAGACTGGAATATGAATAGGAGAGGGCCTGAATAGAAAGATGAGTAATAAAGTAGCAATAACCATAAATGTGTAGCCTGAAAGAGCATTTGTTTTTAGATGGAGTCAGTGACCCCCATTTGAAAGCTGGAAAGAGTCAGAAGAGGGCAAGTAATTAAAAAAACTAGAACAAATAAAAATGAAAAGTTTCTTAGAATTAGCCATTCTATAACATTATAGAAGTTTATTTAAAGGTGAACCACCCCTTTAAATATATAGTTTATTGACTTACTTATGTTTCCAATTAAAGCATGGCTTTCTAAGGACAAAGGCCCCATTAACTTGCTGCATTGGATAGTTTAGCTATTTCATCTTCATTATTTTCATTTTTCATTATTTCACTTTCATTAAAGGTCATACTTTTACACCCGAGTGGCCTTTAAATAAATCAGCACAATTCAGTGTTGTAGACTACAGTACACTATCCCAGTAAGCCATATATGTCATAAGCAATTGCACTAATACAAACTATTTTCTACAGATTCTGGCCTTATCTTGATAACCATCACACCACACCAGACTGATTTTACCATATCAGTCAGTTATAGCTGTAATGCACAGACACAGCTTCATTCAACAATTAAATCTATAGCTAGAAAGGTTGTAGGATGAGAGCAGACTGTCAGTGGCTGAATAATATGTAATAATTAAATTAAACCAGAAAGAGATCTTATTGAGCTTTTGTTGAATCCAGTCTTTTAAAGAGATTGGAGCTTGGACACACTCCAGATTTTTATAATAGTTAATGAGCAGAGGTACCCCCTTCCAGTACATGAAGGCACTGTCTAAAGGAGAAGGAAAGTGTAAATCACTGGGGGATTCTTCTTAAAGGAGAATTCAACTGTTTTCAAAAAAAAAAACCCTCATAGTTATACCATAAAAAGGTTTTATGCTGATCGGGACCAAAATAGTCTGAAGGGCTTAGAAAATATCTAAATGTCTGAGTACAAACCTAAACTGCACGCGGTGAATTATCTATGATCTAAATGAATGACACACGAATGTGGTGCAGATATATTTCTTGTCTAATTGAGATTTTTTGGAAATTGGAAATGAATTGAATTGGAAATGAATCCAACAAAGGTACAAATATACTACACCATATATTACCATATCGCTATACCACTTGTTTTCCTAAAGCTATTGCAGCGCTGACTCTGCATAATTTAAAGGAAGTTTGGTGTTACACTCGGAGGAGAGCAAGTTCATTGAGAGCCGGCAAAAAAAGGGAAACCTTTGGGGATATGCACAGTTGTCGCAAAACGGCAAATTGCTCCAATTGCGCATGCGCCGCTTCACCGGTCTCCCACTCATCTTACCGAAGACCCGGAAGATGGTGGTGTGGAACTCCGATGCCTGAATCTGCACCGAGGAGTAAGCATAAAGTTAGGGGAATTTTCCCGGGGGGGGGAGGGCAGCAATGCTGGGGGGGAGGAGGATCTACGTGGGGTGGGAGGGTAGGGTTTTTTTTTTTTTTTTTAAAAACAGTTAAATTCACCTTTAAGGAGCACCATGCAGCAAACCTCTTCCTGCTTCTTCTTTCTTCAGTCCTCTGAGATGCACAGTAGAGTGAAATAGCTGGCATTTCTGTTAATGTTTGGCTTTTCACTCTACTGCACGATTACCCACGCATAGAAAGAAGATGCAGGAAGAGGGTTGCTCCGTGGTGCCCTTAAGAAAAGAAGCACCAACCTGGGGTATCAGGTAAGTAATTACAATCACAGGGGTTGCCAAACATTTGGCATCCCCCAGTGCTTTACATTTTCCTTCTCCTTTTAATGCATGTTTGATATCCACCCTCCTGACTATCATAATTGTGCTCAGACAGGGGGAATTTCTGGAAGAAACAGCCACAAGGTATTAATTTACCACACTTATTTTTCAAGTGTCAACCTCAATGAATTAGGGAAGACTAAGATTGGGATGCTTCAGCATGGGTTCCCAATGTGTTTGAAGAACAGACATTTGGTTTCCACCCATTGTGGAAATGGAACAGAATGGGAGAATTCAGGAGAGGGTTCCCAATGTGTTTGAAGAACAGACATTTGGTTTCCACCCATTGTGGAAATGGAACAGAATGGGAGAATTCAGGAGAAGCAGTTGATAAATTGTTTTTAATAGCTGGCAAAACAATAAACCTCTGGATAGCCATACTGCTGGTAGGAAGAGGCAAGCCTTGTACTGCAGAAACTTGCTCAGGGTCAATTTTAAACCTTTCAAGATATTATTTAGCCTACGAAGAGACTTCTTGCAACCACAAAGATGCATTTTTTTGGTGATATGACTATGAAGATTTTCATTCATCCAGGTCATAGTATATCTAGTATAGGTCAATCTTAGATTTAGATTGACCTATACTAGATATTTTTTTGGTGAATAACACGCAAGTTAGGGATCAGATAGGAGGGTGGGGAAGGAACCAAATGGGATAAACCAAGGACTGTTAATAAGATAAAGAGTAATATCTTTATGCAGAGCCACTGCCACCATGGGCAATTATTCAGTAGTTTCACAAGTTAGCAGTTGCCGTCAATAGCAAATGTATGGAATGTAGTAGCCATAGACAGAATTGTTTATGAACCAGAAGCAGGTGTGTGTGTGTGTGTGTTATTGCTACTTTTTATTAGTCAACATTCTATTCAGGCCCTCTCCTATTCATATTCCAAGCTCTTATTCAAATCAATGTATGGTTCCTAGGGTAATTTGGACCCTAGCAACTACCTTGCTGAAACGGCAAACTGGAATATTGCTAAATAAAAAGCAAAATAATTTGAGAATATAACTCAAAGGCTAAAAACCCATTTAATGGGGACGGTCTGTGGCAGGGTTGTCAGATTGCCGGTTTTCCAGCTAAATTGGGCTAATAATTTAAAGTACAGGTGGGTTTTGAAAGTACAAACTAGCCAAGGCACGGATTTAAGCTACTTTTTGGGCCATTGGCTGGTTTGTTTTTCTTGCCCTAACATGAAAAGCTTGTGTCCCCCAATGCATGTCGGGTAATGTAGTTTTTTTTTACCAATGTGCCAACTTCAATGTAAGACTACAATACCCAGCATGCAATGGGAGTTACCAGATCTGCTGGGCACCAAAAAAGGTTGAACTGTTTTACCAATATTTATTGAAATTGTATATGTATTAAGGCCTTATGGGACCCCTATGCCTCCTGGGCCCCCATCTGTCCCATTTTGCTTCATGGAAATTTTTGAAAAAGGCATATCTTCGTATATATTCGTGTATTTTTTAGACTTTTTTTTACTGCACATATTGTGCTATTTTTGAAGTGCCTCTTGGCTAGTTTTGGGCTGCTTGTGTAGCTGACTTGCTGGTTTTGAAAATTACACCTGGCAACCCTGGTCTATGGCATTTGCCAGAATCTATAGCCAGTCAGCCACCCACTCTGAGCCCTGTGTTTGGGAACAACATGTGATGTGGTAGCCTAGAAGTATCACCTTTTCCTTGGTTTCTGGGTTCCCTTTGATATATGTGCCCTATATTGTGCATATAGCACATAACTCATCAGAGCAGGATGGAAGGGGGCACTGAAGCTTACCAGAAACCGCTTTATACCGGCAGCCCCAACTGCGCAAGCGCAAAGTCAAACGTTCCATATATGAGAATACGCGTTGAAGGGGTTACAAACATAAACGTGCGTTATCTCCCACTGGAGATGTATGGCTCTAAGACAAGCAGCAGAAATAATTAATTAAAAAAAATATATATGCAGTTTTTTTTATAAAAATCACAGTTTATAATTTTAAGAAAATAAATCCATATAAACGTACCGTTTGGGGTAATATCGCCGAATACCGCGGGGCTACTGAAATAAATGCAGAAAAGCACTGGCAAAGCGCCCATCGCGCCACAGATAAGGGGTTTCTCTCGCTCCCGCTAATAAAGCTCTTGTCAGGGCAGATAACGGGACACCTCAGCTTCTCAGCAGCGTCCGTCAGCTTTTACTTGTTGCTGTGTTTTAATTACCTGCATTGTGTGCGCCCAAGCCTGGGAAATACGCCTACAAGTGGGAGGATGCGTTACATGCGCTGTCACAGCGGTTCCGCTTGTAGCCTGAGCTCCTACACAAGTTATTCTGTGAATGCTTATACCTGCTCAGGCTGCCTATTTGCCCGCTAAACTATGGAGCCAGTCCTGAAGCCTAACATCAGTGACATCAGCTTTAAACAGGACTTTAATTGACCCCGGCAGAGGCGAGTCCCATTTGTTCCCCTTTTTTTCTACCAGTGAGGTAATTAGGGGTGACAGGACCTGATTGCAGGTTGCGCTCCCAGGAATTGTACCCCTGTCCAGGGTTGCCACCTTTTCTGGAAAAAAATACCTGCCTTCCTATACAGTATATTTAGCTTTTTTCCCATTAATAACATTGGGATCAACCATCATTTTTACCAGCCAGGCCGTTGCAACCCTACCCCTGTCCTCTCTTAGAGAGAAGATTACGCATCGCTACGCACAGAGTTTATGGCGCAATAAAGAATATCTCTGTAGCATCTCAGTGTTTGGCCAACACTGACCCTTGTGGGACCCAAATCACAACTCTACTGTATCATAAATTCTACTATATTCTATTTCCTCTCCTTTCTGTAGTCGTATAAGCTCTATAGCATAGTGCAAGCACTATCCAGTTCAGGTGCCCATCCATGGGAAGCGGTGTTCACTTTTTATTTTCTTCCTCCCTCGGCTAGAATCGAAATCGCAAGAGGGATGGCACTCAGAGTGCTTAGTTTTCAGGCAACTTCGGAAAACAAAGTGCTCCGAGTGCCATCCCGCTGGCTATTCAGATTATAGCTGACAAGAAGGCAGTTTGGGGAGATTAGTCGCCCGAAGAAGAGGCGATTTGTCGCTGGGCGACTAAATCTCCCTGAATCTCAACGTGTGTCTCTGCCCTAATTCTTGTGGTGTTTTTGTTTGTTTGTTTAAACACCCAAAACCCTGCTTCTTTTGACTTAAGTGTTAGTACACTGTAGGGGGCCCATTTAATTAGCTTGAGTGAAGGAATAGAATAAAAAAAACTTCGAATTTCGAATGTTTTTACTTCGACCAGCGAATTGGCTACTTCGACCTTTGAATCGAACGATTCGAACTAAAAATCGTTCGAATATTCGACCATTCGATAGTTGAAGTACTGTCTCTTTAAAAAAAACTTCGACCCCCTACTTCGCCACCTAAAACCTACCGAAGTGCAATGTTAGCCTATGGGGAAGGTGGTCCCCACAGGCTTTCTAAAGTTTTTTTGGTCGAAGAAAAATCATTCGATCGATGGATTAAAATCCTTCGAATCGAACGGTTCGAAGGATTTAATCGCTCGATCGAAGATTTTTCGCTCGATCAAACTATTTGCGGTAAATCCTTCAACTTCGATATTCAAAGGATTTGCATTCGGCAGTCGAATATCGAGGGTTAATTAACCCTCAATATTCGACCCTATGTAAATCCCTATGTATCACCTTTTATAATTAGATCAGTCACAATTACAATTTCACCCGGTTTTGGCTCTTGTATTTTGGCTATTTTATGTTTGCACACAGATAAGCTGACATTTTCATGCCCATCTTGGTTCACTTCCACCTTCCCTATCCTCCCATATGGCTGGCTATAAAATTAATCCATGTCTATGTAATGCTTTTAGAATAATAATGTTCTTCTCACACTTTAATTTCAGTTGACCCATATTGTTTGCAATATGAGTATTTTTTTTGGTTTTCTTTTTTTGCCTTGTATCCGTTCCATATAGACATGTCCAATAGATGATTAGGAAATAATGTTTCCCAAATTTAATTTTTTTTTGTGATCCCACCAATATATAATGTATTTCCCTGATTTTCCTTTTTCCTGTATTTTCCCAAATTTCTCTGATCCCTGAAATATGTAAAATGGGGGTTTTACTCTAGATTAAGGGGGTTATTTATTAAGTTTGAGGGGTTTTTTTCTACCTCAAATAAACAACTCAAACATTTGCTTATATATGAAAAAGTACGAATGTAAAAACATCAACTGAATGCAATAGGGGGGAAAACTCAAATATCTCGAATTTATAAGATAAAAAAACCTTGAATACCTCAAATTGAGTTTTAGAACACAAACCAGCGTTAAAACCCCTATAATTATGAAGGCAAAAAACATATTCAAATGGTTAAAGGGACCTCTGCCATTGATTTCTACATAAATTGGACAGTTTTAGCTGGAGTATTTTTCGGAGTCAGGCTTTGCCTTCGAGGCATAATAACTCTCAAAAAAAATTTAGTTTTCCCCCTAAAAAATTAGAGTTTTCTAGTGAAACTACCCTTGAAAAACTCTAATTGTTTGGGAAAACACAACTCAGCATTTTATAAATAACACCCTAAATGTAGCCTTTAAAAAAACAATATACTGCTGAAACCATTTAAAATCTTATTCATCTTTCTTCTCCTAGTCATACACTTTGTATAACCAGTGCTTTGCCAGAATATACAACTTAAAAAAGCAATGACAAAAAGGGTGTTGGCACTTCCTTGTTACCCCCAGTCAATACTTAAAGGAACAGTAACACCAAAAAATGAAAGTGCTTTAAAGTAATGAAAATATCATGTACTGTTGCCCTGCACTGGTAAAACTGATCTGTTTGCTTCAGAAACACTACTATAGTTCATATATTCCAATATTCCATGAATTCTGATGAGAAAAGAATTAGCTAATATAGCAAATTGTAACAGTTCAGAATCTGCACCTGGATTACTGAGTTGTCACCCAAAAATGCCAGACACAGGAACATTAAAGGGGTTGTTCACCTTTCCGCTGCTTTCCATTTTTTTATTTTTGTACTGTTTTTCAAAAGTGAGCAGGCAAGAGCACATGGAGAACTGCCTACAGGTGCTTCTTCAAATTTGCTTCAGTCATACAAAAAAACATATTCCCAGGCTCAAGTTTAAAGGAGAAGGAATGGCTAAAATTAAGTAAGCTTTATCAGAAAGGACCATCTAAATATACCAGTAAACCCTCAAAGTAGTGCAGCTCTGAGTCCTCTGTCAAAAGAAACACTGCATTTCTTTCCTTCTGTTGTGTACTCATGGGCTTCTGTATCAGACTTCCTGCCTTCAGCTTAAACCTCCTTGCCCCGGGCATGAGCATGCTCAATTTGCTCCTATACCCCCCCCCCCCCCCGCTGTAATCTGAGCCCAAAGCTATAAATGAGCAGGGAGAGACTCAGGCAGGAAGGGATGTCACAGCTAGCGAATACTGCAGCTGCTATCCTAAACAGAGAGCTTCTAGAGCTTTTTACTCAGGTATGGTAAAACATTCTGCAGCATTCTACAGAATAAATATAACATTCTATCTTGCACTATTGCAGTTAATCTATTGGAAATAAAATGCCTCCACAACTTTCCTTCTCCTTTAAGTAACAGACAATACAGGTTTTCAGGCAATAGTCATCTTCAAGCAGGGCTGGACTCTACAACTCTAATTCCGCCGCTGGCCCCCTGCAGCGGTTGCGCTGTGTTTTTGCTGTGACTTGCCTGAAGTAGGGAGGTCGCGCCAGGAATATTAGTGTAGGGACCGGGTCTGGGCCAGCGGGACCCACAAGAACCTGACCCTGTCTGCAAGTACTTCTCAGGCCATTCTCATGGATGGCAAAGGGGTGATGGAGGACTTCAGCCTTTTTGGCACCATGCAGTTAGGCAAGAAATTAATTCAGGATTTTGTTTGGGATCTCTAAATTTCTAGTACTTATGGACTACTAGCAATTGTGTGGGAACTGAATCCAGAATATCTTTTTGGGATTTTTATGTCTTACCCAGCAGTGGTTATTTGTTCTCTGATGCTGTATTCCAATCTGGTTTTTACCACAGATGTGTATGTATCTCATTAGGTTATTTCAAAAAACCTTGTTATGAGAGTGGATTCAGCTCAAGTATAACTGTTTTGGGATAGGAACACAGATCTTGTATCAACAGATACAATATTTGAGAAACATTTTCCAACCCTAGACAATATTTGAGAAACATTTTCCAACCCTACACAAGGGGGAAAAAATGAATCCCTCACCCCCCCCCCCCAGCCTTGGTAATGGTTGGCTAGGGTAAGTAAAATGGTCAGACATCAGGAACTATTAACTCAAACAGCCAAACCAAAGATGAACTATAGAGAAGTATGGCTAACACAGTTATACAAAGATACAGGTGATTTAAAATAAACACCCTAATCTAGGAATGGTACCAACACAAGCCATGATTTTACTGGTTGAAAGATCTCCTTAGACATGTCCCCTTTTGTTAGTTTGCAAGGGTCTATCTGCGTCCACACTCCTACTGGCCAAAGCGCAATATGTAGGCCTTGTCCCAAGTATGCATATGATGCATATACCAAATACTAGATTTCCCTATGATTTATATTTTGGCCAAATGTATACGGATTACACCTTCATCAGAATTATCACAAACCTTCTGATAAATTTTTACTTACCAATAGGATATCCATTTACAACATGTATACATCTGAACCTGTACCTTTCTGTACATATTTTGTATAAAACACTCTTCAAATAACAAAAGAAACACAGTTTAAGGGGGGAAAACACTTCATATTTACTTCATTATATTTAATATCTAATTCAATAATTTCCAGTTTTCCATGTGTTGCTATGGCAAGGTACAAAATGTAATTCAAGAAGTACATGAAAGCATTTTCCAAGAACTTGCTTAATAAGTCACAACATAATATTTTCAACACAAAAAAAATGAAAATGTTCCATATGCATTTATACATAATATACACATCTTCTTTTCAGTTCTAGAAAACAAGATAACATTACAAAATGTAATTCAAGAAGTACATGAAAGCATTTTCCAAGAACTTTCTTAATAAGTCACAACATAATATTTTCAACACAAAAAAATGAAAATGTTCCATATGCATTTAAACATAATATACACATCTTCTTTTCAGTTCTAGAAAACAAGATAACATTATTTAAAATACTTTTACATTTACTTCATAGGGCTCCTGGGCTATGTTAATGAACATTTATTATCTAATGCTTAAAAGAAAACAGTGGTTCTGGGACTGAACCAGTAGGGTTTGTTTATACATTATATCAAAAATGGCTCAATAAGGAGACCAGGAGTTTGGAATTTAATGGATGGAAAGTCATTGTATGTCAATGCAAATGAATGATTTTCATTTCTGGTGTTTTTTGGTCCCTCAAATTCATACAGTAGTACAGTTTAGCTTATTGGACCTTAGTTTAACCTATCTATCTATATGTACATTTGGCCTTATTAATAGGACCAAAGTAAACATTTTTGATGGAATGTAAAGTCCGTGGGCAATATTAGTGGCAATCAACATATCACAAAGTTTAAGATGAACTTGATGTGTCAAACCAAAGTGTATTTATTTTACTTCATTAGTTTGTGTAGACATAGAGGTGAGGGGGATCATTTTAAGGAAACATTCCAGGAATTTGGCAATGCAGATTATGTATTGTTGGGAAATTTCTTTCAGAAATACTCGTTAACTTCCTTAGTAGCACTCTTTCAAGTATGGGATATAATGTAGCCCAAGTGAGTCATATCTAGTTTATATGAGGCTTCCTTTTTGTCTTTTCTTCATAAGATTGACTGTATTCATTCACTCTTATCCACAGGATAAAACCTAGTGGGGGGAAAAAACAAACAAAAAAAAACATTATTATTTAATGTAAAGGCATACTGATGCATTAAAAAAAAACCTTTGGCATGTCATCCCCAGGACCTGAGAACTAATTTTCAAAACACCCAATTTTCAGGTTACCATGGGAAAAAAATTAGGGTCTAGCGTCTAGTGC
This sequence comes from Xenopus laevis, assembly GCF_017654675.1. Classification (NCBI taxonomy): domain Eukaryota; kingdom Metazoa; phylum Chordata; class Amphibia; order Anura; family Pipidae; genus Xenopus; species Xenopus laevis. The sequence continues at coordinate 62,391,026 of NC_054381.1, read as the reverse complement.
ATCTTAGTAAGTCCAACCGGGAGGGGAAGGTTTAAGCAGTGTTTGATTGTGTGTACTTAAACATAAATTTCATTAAAGGGGTTGTTCATCTTCAAACAACTAGTTGGTTTCAGATAGATCACCAGAAATAACGACTTTTTCCAATGACTTTCTATTTTCTATGTGTGACGGTTTTTCTAATATTGAAGTGTAAATTGTCATTTCTCTCCTTCTGAAGCAGCTCTGGGAGGGGGGGTCGCCGATCCTGGATACATTTAGTTGATACATTTCTTACCTTTGTCCCTGCTGAGCAGAATCTCTGGGTTTCATTACAGGCAGCTATTAGAATTGATACAATTGTTGCTAATACTCCAGAGATGCTGCTGAGAAATGGATCAACTCAATGTTGCAAAATTGTAACAGTTCAGAGTCTGCGCCTGAATTACTGAGCTGCCAGACTCAAACATTCAACTTTACACTTAGATTTTGGAAAAAACGTAAAAGATAAATAATGGAAAGTATATGAAAAAAGTCTTTATTTCTGGGGAACAATCTCAAAACAACTGAATTGAAAAAAGTGTTTGGAAGGTGAACAACTCCTTTAAGCTAATTCTTTGCTCTGTTGTTTTTATTTGAGTTTATCACATAAATTATATTTCGGTGGTACATTTCTGTTTCTTTTTTTAAAATGGATCTTTAAACAGTTGTTTCATCAATATATATCTATACATTAAACATTCAGCTCGAAGTCAGGTGTTAGACCTTATAGAGAATTTTGTGGATATGTTGCCAATATTCTGTTGCAATCTATATTTTTACTTTACATCTTTTTACTTTGTTCTAAAATGTTCCGAAACATGTATGATACTACCTGTCTTTTAACTTGCGGTTTACAAATATGTTGGTATACTTATCACAGTGCGTACTGATATCCTATATGTATGTCATCTTTGAAACTCTACCATTTATGGATGATCTGCAGCTTATCCCGAACTCTGACTTTTTGGGAAAAAGTCCAAAAAAATCGAGCAATTCAGGAAAAATCCAAGAACATCATACGATTAGAATTTTTGCTCGATTTTATCGAGATTGTCCCCAATCCGATTAATTCAAGTTTTTTTAATAATTAATAAGGTTTAATCGTGAATTCTAGTTTGGTCGAACTTTTTTATTTAAATGCTCAAAAAAATTTGGATTTTGATAAATAAGGCCCCTAAGAGAATTAATCGGTCCTATTTCTTAAAAGGTATCAGCTTTATACCACTTTAGTTATTTTTTTATTTCAAAAGGGTTGCCCTGCATCCTATTTCTTATGATATACTTAGCAGATGTGTTTTTGCTTTTCTTCTACTTTTTAATACTGCAGCCAAATACTAAATTTATTCACATGTGGCTACAAGGAAACTTGGTAAATATATTTGATACTGTGCCACATTTGGAATCAACTCAGCTTTCCACATAAACAAATGTCAGCCATGACAGATTGCTGCTAGTGTAAAATGAAAGAAGTCTGCTCCTCACATACATTAGAATGAAGACTGCATCTTGGTCCCATTTTAGTCTAAAAAAAATCAACAAACCCATTTTGTGCCCAAAAGACACGTGATCAATCATTCCTGACTGTTTTGAAGACTACACTTCCTTCAGGATTAATCCATTTTAAAACATAATTTAAGACATTTTATTTAATAAAGAAAAAATTAACATTTTGTGGTTTCTTAGCCAGCAAATGTGAGGGGCATAAATATTTATATTTTGACGAGTTCAAAATAATACATAAAAAGAATATATAAACATTTTGCTAAAATAAAGCTCAGTGAGAGCTAAAATAAAAGCAAAAAAATGTCTTACCATCTTTGGTAAAGATATATTAGAAACACCACATAATCTCTAAAGCATGCCATTCTATGTGATGTTGGCATTGTGATAATAAAAACAAATATATCATCAAAAAATGTATTAAATGCCTGTAGGGGACAAATGGAACAGAGAATTAAAACATACCATAACAAAACACCTAATATTTCAAACAATATTTTTTATGTTTTATGTGAATTATTATATTTGCAAATAAATTTGTTTTGATCAGATTAGAATTTGCTAAATTTAATGCAGATCATCCATTTTAAGAGCAACCAATACAAATTTAAAGAAACAGACTTTCAGAAGTTGCTCTGATCAATTGACTAGTTAATAAACACATTTAAGGCTTGCATCCCAAATGTAATGTAATTTACGATCTATCTAATTATTTATTTAATTGTCTTCAGGGCTTGCTCTCAGCTACTGCATATAATCCTCCTCCTCTCTTTCCAAGCTGTACTTTATATTCACTTGTGGAGCTGTGACTGAAATTCTAAGGCCAACTCCTCAGATTTTCTCATATGGCTTAGAGAGATATACCTTATAAAATGTCAGAATATATATTGCCATGTACCTGTAGTGATACATTTTCTGTAAATTTCAAAGTGCCAAGAATATAACCATAATTCCATACAGTTTTGGTCGTATTACACTTTGATGACTTTTGAGTCAGAAGGCAAGAAATAGCTCCCAAACCAAACAGTATTTACTAGTAGACTCCCATGTAAACTATAGAAATGCTTTACAGACACCCTAAGTGAAGCAAGCTCCAAACTTAAATCCTGATAAAGAAAATGCAGCCAACATAATAATTTTCTGAATCCACAGGTATGGAATATTGTATATACATATAAAATGGAAAATGGCTTAAGAAAAAAAAAAAACTATATTTACTTACTTTATATGTGAATGTCTTCCAAGGTAAATGTGCAACAGATTTCATCAGAAGTTAAAATGTATTTTGTTTAATAATCACTATATTAAGGTTAACTATCAAAATAAAGGGAAAAAAAAGATATATTACCTCATAATTTACAAACAACTGTGGTAACATGAAGAGAAACCCAAAAGCATAAATATTGCTCCCCAGAAATAAAGGCTTTTTTCAATTACTTTCCATTGTTTATTTTTTACAGTTTTTTCAAAATCTAAGATTAAAGTTTAATGTCCAGTCTCTGGTGTTTGAGTCTGGCAGCTCAATAATCTCAGGCGCAGACTAAACTGTTACAATTTTGCAACATTTAATTGATACATTTCTCAGCAGCATCTCTGGAGTACTAGAAACAATTGTATCAAGTCTAACAGCTGTCTGTAATGAAACCCAGGGATTCTGCTCAGCAGGGACAAAGATAACAAATGTATCAACTAAATATTTCAATTTAGAACAGTTTACAGCAGTGGTCCCCAACCTTTTTTGGACCGGGACCGGTGCAAAAAGAAAAGGACTGGGGGTGGGGTCCGGGGCATGGTCAGGGAGGGGTCAGCAGGTCGGGGTGAGGTTGGCGGGGTCGGGAGTGGGGTCGGCAGCAAGTTGGACATGCCAGCGTCCAATTCGGCATGCCTCGTTTTTGTGGGCTGGGCTCGGCGGCCCAGTGCAGGAGTGTCCACGGTCCGGAAGTTGGGGACCCCTGGTTTACAAGGCCAGCGACCCCCCCTCCCAGAGCCCTTTTAGAAGGTGAAAAATGACACTTTACACTTCAATATTAGAAAACAGGTGACACATAGAAAATAGAAAGTAATTGGAAAAAGCCGTTATTTCTGGTGATCTATCTGAAAACAACTAATAGTTTGAAGGTGAAAACCCCCTATAAGTCAGCTACAGGGGCAAATCAGACTGACAAAATGATATGTCATTGAAGAATTTACAAGGTAAATTAATTTGTATTTGTACACTAAATCTGCAAAGAGTTACAGCAAGTCAAGCATTTCTGTCAGAGAACAAATACTGCTACTAGAAACCATAATGCCAATAAGCAAGTTGTGTATACTCCTCAAGCAGAGAAACTCCAAAGCTCCTCAATTCTGCCTTGTGTTTGTAACAACAGCAAAAGCAAGCACCTCTCACAATGTACATGTGGCAGAAGGGCTGAAATCCTTTCTGGTACCAGCAATATCTCTGCTGTGGAGCACATGCAAGGAGCATTCATTAGTGTGCTCTCAACCCTCAAAAGTGATTCTCTAGCACAGTTATGTCCAACTTCTGTGGTACCGAGGGCCGAAATTTTTCCGGCCTACATAGCAGGGCCGATAATGGAAGCCAGTGTTGACCACTTCCTGTTTTTAAACCACACCCACTTTAAACCACACACGTTACCACAAGATCATGTCCACATTAATTGCGGTAGCACACCAAAAAATGGTTGGTGCTCAATGCAGGGATATCACATATCACTCATAAGTGAAAAAATTGTCATGTTAAGACATACCCTTAAATCCATATACCTCCTCTTCCCCTTGGATAACACAGCGCCCCCAGCACATGATTAAACACCTTAAGGGCTCCTAACAATAATTTATTTTCAAATGCTAACAAACCCCAGAAAAAATACCAGGCTTATGTTCCACATTCAGAGCAGGGCACACACAGGCAGAGCAGGGCACACACAGGCAGAGCAGAGCACACAGAAGGCAGAGCAGGGCACACACAGGCAGAGCAGCCACACACAGGCAGAGCAGGGCCCACACAGGCAGAGCAGGGCACACACAGGCAGAGCAGGGCACACATAGTCAGTGTAGGACACACACAGGCAGAGCAGGGCACACACAGGGAGCATGTGGAAAGCAGAACAGAGCAGGAGACAGGGAAACCTATCAGGACCACTCTAATATGTACTACATACAGTGACACAGTGCTGGTGCCCCATTAGAATTTTGTATAAAGTGTGAACAGGTGAGCAGGTTCATGTGTGCAGTTTCAGTCTGGGTCTCAGGTGTGAACAGTATAGGTCTTTAGGGCTGTGAACAATAGAGGTGTCACAAGTGCGAACAATGCAGGGAGATCACAGGTGTGAACAATACAGAGGATTAGTTTGAATTTAAAGTTTAAACAATGCAGGGGCCAGTTAATCTCTGTAGTGATACCATTTAAATCTTACACATGGTAAGCAAACACAGCAGGTAGCTGGGGGCCACACGAGAGGGGTCGCGGCACATGCTGTTCTAGTAAACTACTGACAAATAATTATGCCTTGTCTTGGCTGATTATGTTTTATTGTCTTTTACATACCTGTGTATCATATTCTTCTGTCTTCCTTTCAGATTCACTGTGAGCGCCATACTAACATGAAAAAAATATAGAGGATTGCAGTTTGTTGACGTAGCATTAAGCATGATAAAATTATCATCGAGCATAGCAAGCACAGATGCCAGAACCCCATAAAAATATTGTGTATTTATTTAATAATTTATTAAAGGAAAACTTTACCCACAAAATGAATATTTAAGCAACAGTTTATATCAGATTGAGTGACATATTAAAGTATCTTATCAAACTGGAATATATATGTAAGTAAATATTGCCCTTTTACATCTCTTGCCTTGAAGCACCATTTTGTGATGGTCTCTGTGTTGCCTCAGAAATCACCTGACCAGAAATACTGCAGCTCTAACTGTAACAGGAAGAAGTGTGGAAGCAAAAGACACAACTCTTTGTGTCAATTGGCTCATGTGACCTAACATGTATGGTTTGTTTGTGTGCACAGTGAATCCTACAATCCCAGGGGGCGGCCCTTATTTTTTAAAATGGCAATTTTCTATTTCGGATCACCCAATGGCACTTACTACTAAAGAAGTATATTATTATGAAAATGGTTTATTTACATGAAGCAGGGTTTTACATATGAGCTGTTTTATGCAATATCTTTTTATAGAGACCTACGTTGTTCGGGGGGTATAGTTTTCCTTTAATTACAAAGATTTACTTTGGGTGCTACTGCCCCCTAAAGGAGCAGCTCTGTATGACAAAGAATGCTGTTTTCTAAGAGACAGAATTTCAGCTGCTGTCAAACTAGCTTTATTAATCAAGTCAAAGCAAAATGAATAGGTAAAGGCTAGGAAAAGAGATAAGCATTTCAAAATAAGAATTAACAATAACATGGGTATAAGTATAGCTGTGGGTTGACATCTTTTATATTGGTCAAATTTGAAAGAACTAGAAGTCTAAACAAAGGTTTTCACATATGTAAGTGCTGGATTCCACCCACCTAAATATATCTTTAATGACATGACACAGCTGAATCAGGTGACTGGAAGAGATTATGTTGGCATAAGGGAAGCCAACAAGCAGGGTGAGCCTCACAGCCTGGCTCAGATGATCTGCCTTAGGTTGGGAGAGGGAGGTGCCCAGCAAGAACAACCTTGAGATATATTGAAAGTATTTTCCTCAGTTCACACACATAAAAAAAAAGACGCATTTACCTTTATTATCTTTATTCAGCCCATTCAAACTAAAGGAAATCTTCAAAGCCTTCTTAACTTTCCATAGCTGTAAATGAACACATAAGCCAATTTAACCAAGTTATGTTCATATGCTGTTTGTTTTAAATAGTTCACGTGATGGTATCCCGTTATACACTGCACACCTTGTTATCAAAGGAGTTCATCTTATTGTATTTAAGATGGCCACATACTTTATTAAGGATATTTAACCATTTAGCCTGTGGCCTGATGCTTGACTAGCGAAATCTACAGTCTTCATCTGGCTTTATGCATGAACTTTTGCTTTTTGAATGCCATTAACATCAATGCTTACAGACACGGGCTTCTAATTGTGTTTTCTCTTCTAGCAGAGAAAAGGCCATGTTTGATATTAGCCTTAAAAGAACAGTTCAGTGTAAAAATAAAAACTGGGTAAATAGGCTGTGCAAAAAAAAAAAAAAAAATTCTAATATAGTTAGTTAGCCTGCCTTCCTGCTTTTAAGCTCTCTAACTCTGAGTTAGTCAGCGATTTTAAGGGGGGGGGGGGGCACATGGGACATAACTGTTCAGTGAGTTTGCAATTGATCCTCAGCATTCAGCTCAGATTCAAAAGCAAACAGTTATGACCAATGTGCCCCCCCTCAAGTCACTGATTGGTTACTGCCTAGTAACCAATCAGTGGATACCAAGAGAGCTGCAAAGCAGGAAGTAGTGTTCTGGCTATTATGTTAGACATTCAGTAAGTTCAGCCTTTATTGATTACATTTTTGACTAACTATATTAGAAACATTGTTTATTTTGCACAGCCTATCTATTTACCCAGTTTTTATTTTTACACTGAACAATGCTTTTAAACATACCACTCTTTGATCATTGGGATTAACATTTACACATTGTAATTCCGATATATTTGGTGGTTACATTTCAGAGTGAAAACACTTAACTAGTGATATTTCAATAGAACTATAGTACCAAATCAAAATTGCTGATTTAGTTGATACGTGAAAGGTTGCCATTTTATAAAAAAAGAAGGAAAAAGAAAAAATGTAGAGCACACTTCCTCATAAAATAAAAACCACTGTTAATTGTTACATTAATCATAGGCCACGTTAGGCGACCACTCCACAGTATCCACCTGTGTTTTTTAATTAAACAATAAACAGTGGTTTTTACTGTTCTACTGCTCTACATTTATTATTTTTTCTTCGCTTTGGACCAAAGCTATCTGGGGAGTTCTGCTATAATGCATGCACACTGAATGCTCTACAGTCCATGTGAGACGTCCAGTAAAGGAAGCAAGGGTGAGTCCATACAGGTTTTCTGAATTACTACTAAACTCAATTTTAAAAAAATGCCTAAAAATTCATTTACAGGTCAAGAATAAGTACACTGTAAATTAAAAAAAAATAAAACAAACCTCAATAACTGCTCCAATGCCAGCAGGAATAAGTACCAATAGACTTTTGTTCATCCAACAAAAAAAGGAATATTACCACATTGCTAAAGCAACACCACAGTACTGCAATAGGAAAAAAACCAGATCATTAGAACAATTCTTCACCCATCAACATATTTTCAGTATATTGTTTTTCAGCATTAAGTCAGATTAACAACACCTTTAATTCCATACACTGAACAGAATTTAACAGCACATTTCTACTCTACAGTAAAGAAGAGCACCTCCTTCCTGTGCCACTTAAAATATGTACAGGTATGGGATCCATTATACGGAAAACCGATATCAAGAAAGCTCAGTGTTACAGAAAGGCCGTCTCCCAAAGACTCAATTTTATCCAAATAATCAATTTTTTTAAATTATTTCCTTTTTCTGCACTTATTCTTTGTTACTGTGTGTGTATATATTTGTTAGCTCGTATATGTTGTATTTTTATTGCAAACTTTGTTTCCCTGTTTGCATTTTTATAGAACTGTATTTATTCTCCCTCTCCTTTCGGGACAATTAGGAAAATTTGCTTCCTGATGCAGTTAGGCCCATAATCCTTCATTGACAAACATTCAACCCTTGTTTCACAAGGGGTTGCAAACATATATATGTACTAAAAAGTTGTTATATGCAGCAAGAAGACAGGAGGATTTGAACAAAACTGTAAAAATATTGCTGCTTGGCTGATCTCCATCTGCACCAGCCTGAAATTCTGGACATATATATATATATTGTCAGTATACTGTAAGTCCCTTTATGTATTAGTTTTCTGAAAGTAAACTTGCAAATAAAATGCAACAAAGCCCAGATAATCATGCTTTACAAACATGTAACCAGTACATGCTATGTTTAGATGTGTTGAATGAGCTTACCGATGTACATGGTGGGCCCCAGACCTTCAGCAAGGGGAGCAAATACCAGGAGACTTCAAAAGAGGCTGGCACAAGCCTGGGACCCACAAAGTAGTACAGCCGGAGTCAGATGGTAAAAGGATAAAAAAAGCTTACATTTTATTTTTCCAAAAATTAATAACCAAGGCCTGACGCGTTTCGTGTCTACCAGGGACACTTAGTCATAGGCTTGTGCTAGCCTCTTTTGAAGTCCCCAGATAATCATGCCTACAATGTGATTGTAATATATCATTGTCAATCAATATAGGATCTCAGATACAGACAACTTATTCAACTAAAGTAACTACCCCCCACCCCCCCTTACACTCAAGTCTGAATGCCTGTTTATTCATAGTATCCCTGTTATGGCATACATTACATTAATTTGTTTTTTTTAAGGTTATCTTATAGTTTTCCGATTGCATTGATGCCATTTTGATCTTCCTGGGATGAATTACCATGAAAACCAAGTGACGTTATATGACATGATCCCACTAAATCTCAAGGCAATAGGATATTTATTGGAATTATGAAACAGATAAGAGAGCACATTTTCTATCACCATCAATACACATCATAATCTTTGCACATGATTTTTTTTAATGCCTATACTGGGGTTTTCAACTCTAAAATGTGAAGATAAGTTTGAAAGGCTTGTTGACAATTTGCATTTTTTTATGACTAGATTTATTGCTTTAAACAAAGGCATGCATGGCCATTATGAGATTTGCATAAAGTACAAGAGAATGCCACAAGTTATTGAATTTATGTAAAAAAAATATCTAGAAATATCTTCTAGCATAGCTCTTAGTTTATATAAGCTTGAACTGTTTACTGATTGATTTCATTAACCATGGGAAATTCAATTAGGTACTCTTTGTAAAAGCACTGTTCCAGAGCAAAACCACATTAGTAATGAGCAGTATCTAAGCAGAATGCAAACACAAAAAGTCTCTAACCAACCGAATAAAATGTGATAAAAAAAAATATGACTATCCAGTATTGTATAATATTAATTCTTATCAATTCACCACTTCCAGAAATATTCTGTATTCTTTAAAGGGGTGGTTCACCTTTAAGTTAACTTTCAGTATGTTATAAAATGGCTAACTCTAAGCAACGTTTCAATTGGTCTTCATTATTCATTTGTTATAGGTTTTTAATTTTTTGCCATCTTCTCTTTCCAGATTTCAAATGAAGGGGTCACTGACCCCATCTAAAAATAAAATGCTCTTTAAAGCTAAAAATGTATTGTTATCGCTACTTTTTATTACTCATCTTTCTATTCAGACCCTCTGAAACTGCCGGCAGAGAAAACCTATCATGTGCCATTAGCCTAAAATAAACATACTGTAGGTACATATCACTTGAGCAAGGTTAACAATGATTTGCTGCTAAGTCTCCTCCAGTGCGGACGACCAAGGTATCCGGAGATACCTTTTCACTGGTGCCAGTGTGAATCACTGGCGACAAATCATTTGCATTATCTAAGCACTGTGTCTATGAAGATTCTCATGTAATCAGGTCATGATATACAGTATCTAGTAGAATCAAGTCAAAGTCAATTGGACATTTAGGATTTTCTTGAAAAGTTTCACCACTGATCGGAGTAGCTTCTTCAGTTCAACTTCAGTTGGATGAGTGGTAAAACATTTTCAAGAAAAACTTTAAATATCCAGTGGCCTTTGACTTAATTCTACCAGAAACTGCATATTATGACACGTTTACAATACTGTTGTTCACAGTGACACCAGTCAGATTAAGTGTGAGTGAAAAAAAAAAATACATCACAAGACCCATCACTCTTTTGTTCAAGTGTTAAAAACATAACCACCTGAAAGTTTTTAAGATATGGGGACAGTAAAAACACTTCTGATATCAAATAGTGCATGAATACAATGTACTGTTGGACCTATCTTATTGTAGCACACAGTTTCAAATCAGTCCACATGTTTTTCGGCTATTTCAGCACCTAATGGTTGATTTGGATAGTTGATTAAATGAAGATTCTAACATTTACTGCATTTTTCTAAACTGTGACCCTTATATATTTTTGTTTTCTCATCTTCCTCTGTAACTATGTGGTCAATATACACTTGCATCAATACCCCTTTCTACTCATTTTTATTTAGGCAATTACTTTTCCACAAGATAGGGACCATTGTCTGGACTTGTACTTCACTTGAGAGATCTAACACTAATAACTCAAAGTAAGCTCTCCCTGCGACCACTGTTCCATAACACAATCAATCAGCCTGTTGCTGGGCAGTATCTATATACATTCCTAATGTTTCTGTCAGTAATCTCACTGGGAACCCAAATAATAGTATTTGTCACTGGTTATACTAGTCAGAAATGCATTACTTAAACAATCACTTATTAATCAACTATCTAATACAGCATGAAGCCACACGTTCATTTACTGCATCAGAAAAACAAAACCACTGCAATCTGCATAGACCACCCTTGTTTTAATCTAACCAGACAGTGTATAACTTTTAACCAATTCAAACTTTCTCTTATAGTTCTGGAAGTACAAATAGCTGCTTTAGATACAATATATCTACATTACCTCTTGTATTCATTATTGGAAGTATTTTATATAATATATACAATTATATATACAATTTCTGCCAATATATTTCACATTTCAAATGTTTACATATTTTTTGTGATATGTACTAGCTGGAGCCACGTCGTCTTGTCTCACTATGTATTCGTATACTGCTGAGATGACAATAAAGTTTACTTTGACTTACTTTGACTTTGATATTTTATAGTTATCTGTATGTTACACAGCATTGTGGAATATGTTAGTGATTAATAAATGAACGCTCATAATTATGGATAAACAGCATAATGCATAACAGGCTGAATAATTTCCATTAAATTCCTTGTCAATTATATATACTGTAAACCAACTACCGGGCCGTGGACCAGTGGCAGGCAGAGGGCTGTGCCAAACTGGGCCGCCCCGAACTGGGCCACCTCTGGTCCCAGCTGTAGTCTATAATTGCTGCAAAAACAATGAAAAAGGCCCAAGTAACCTGCAATACCAGCTCCCTGACACTCCTTTGCCATGAAAACAACTGTGCAAAGCCCTGGAATCTTTCTACAGGTCGTGACAAGGACCAAAATACTGTTTGCACAGTTTTTTTTTAGTATGCCTGAAATGTGCTAATGCATCTCTGGTCATGCAAAAAAATCTCCAACCTTTTTGTTTACTGTGGCACAAAGTCCAATGTCTGCAAGCCACTTTTCCAAAATATATCACAATGAACTTCATATTGACCCTGAAAAGATATCTCGTCTTTATGAATGGACGGGGTGCTGCCAAAAATGTCAGTGGCCAACAATATAATACAGCTTCATTATTTAAAAGTATATTACTAAATATTCACCTTACAGTGTTCAATCACGTGATAGCATATAGCAAATCCGAATATATTATTTATAGCATCACTATTTAATTTCAAAAGTGAAGTAATTTTAAAACAAATGTCTTTATTTTTAGGAAGTAGTCCCTACCCAACCATATTTTTCTTCTTTTCCCAAAAGCTGATATCATTTTTAAATGCAAGAAAATCAAATAGAAGTTAGAAGATGAAGTACCATTAAAATAAATAAATGATCAGTATAAAAATATACCGTATTAGAATTCAAAATATAACAATTAAATTAGAAAACAAATCTTAGAATCTGCTTGTGCATGATTTTTCAAATATCCACACATATTTATTACATCTACTTTATGCAGCAAAAACAGCTTTAAATCTTTGGGAGTAAGTATGTGCCCCCTTGGCCCGATTATGGACCATTATATGCAAATTTGTTCCAGGCTATTCAGGTTAGTTGGATGATGCTTGGACATCCAATTATGCAAACTGCATAGTACAGGTTAGGGTTCTAAAATCTTTTTCAAAGCACTGTAGAAAAGCATCCCCCCTTATATTCAGCCAGTCAAGTTATCTATACTATAGTAGTATTTAAAGGAACAGTAATACCAAACAATTAAGTGTTTTAAAATAATGAAAATATATAAACAAGCTGCTGTGTAGCCTTGGGGGCAGCCATTCAAAGCTGAAAAAGCAAAAAAGGCACAGCATACACAACAGATAAGCTTTGTAGTATACAATGGGATTTATCTGCTATCTACTGTTTATCCGGTGTTTATCCCCGTGGCTATACAGTAGCTTGTTTATATAAATAAGAGCAGTCTTTCTATAGCAAACAGCAGAGTACCTGGGTACCATCTTCTGGTAGCATTCTCTTCTGGTCTCACTGCCGACACTAAGCCTGCGGGAGCATGCGCAGTTGAGTCAAGTCAGGAATCAGCTTCAACTGCGCATGCCCCCACAGGCTTAGTGTCGGTGGTGGGACCAGGAGAGAATGCTAACGGGCAGAAGATGGTGCCCAGGAGCTCTGCAATGGCAGGCAGTAAAGGGGGCTTTTAGTTCTCCTTTAAACCAAATGTTTAAAGTGGAAGTCCATCAGAGTAAAGGAGGGAGGACAAATATAAAAACAGCTTCAAAACAATCTCTTCTGTCATTATATGGTATAATTATGACATATTTATCAAAGAAGCACTTTTCGTGGAGGGGTATATGTTGATTATAGGATCCCTTTAAACAATGATTAATCTATATCAAAAATGATTAACATATTAACTTACATGAAAAGCTGCAACAAAAAACATAAGTGCCAGAAAGTATAGATTTGTGTCAACAAACAATCCTTTAACTTCATCGGCATCCTTCTCTGAAAACTCTGTTATAAAGAAAAATGAAAACCCTTTAGTATTATTCTTCCATAAATGATTACCACTAATAGGTGGTAATCATTCCATAACGTCTTCCATAATCGGGGCTCAAGGTTAAACTATAAAAAAATATTTACTAAAATGTGTATGCCACTTTGGCAAAATTCTTTAGTAGGACACTTATTGATATGATTTATCTGAATACTGAAAGTCTCTATTAAAACATATATTGCATAAAACCCTGCTTCATCTAAATAAACCATTTTCATAAAAATATACTTTTTTAGTAGTCAAGTCAAGTGAATTTTATTGTCATTTGAGCCATATACAGTATATACAGTACATAGTAGAAACAAAATGACGTTCCTCCAGAATCCCCCGGTGCTATACAACAACTCTGGTACACGGTCATGCTGGGCAAAGTGGACATTTCAGTTCCTTATGAATATGCCATAATGAGTAATCCTAAATAGGGAATTGCCATTTAAGCATTAAGGGCCACCCTCTGATATCATACAATTCATGGTACACAAAAACAAACCAAGTACACACATACATGTTAGGATACACCATCCAATTAATGGATACATTTGTGTATTTTCCTCCCAAACTTCCTACTGTTGTAGTTAAAGGGGAACTGTCGTGAAAATTTAATATAAGCTTCATCATACTGAAATAAGAACCGTTCTAAATATAATCAATTAAAAATTATGAACTGTTTCTGAAATATTCAAGTTACTCTTCACTATCCCCCTCTCAGCATCTCTCTCTTCATGCAGGAATTGGGAGTTTGATTTTGATTGACAGTTAAATCCAATAAATCTTTTAGAGGGCTCCTTTTGCCTAGATAATGTATTCAAGCTGAATCTATTAAAACACTAGAAATCCTGTGTCTCTACATGCAGAATTTGTGCCGTCAGTTATTTTGTTAGATTTTGTTTGTACAGGAACTAGTTGAATGAGCTCTAATACATCTGCTAGGTATGGGAGCCCCCTATATTCAAACTAACTGTGAATGAAAATCTGACACTTGCATGAAGACAGAATAAAGAGAGACAGATGCCTCTTCTGCTTCTTCTTTCTTCACCGACACATGTGCAGTAATGCACAGGAACGTGTGCAGGCACAAAGGAAGAAGCAGGGACAGGATTGGTTGTTGGTGCTCAATGAGAGGAACCATAAGTCTGTGCAGTTTTCTGCTAACAGGAGCACCAGGTATCAGGTAAGTAAATACAATCACTGGGTGGTGCCTAACTTTTGGCACACCCAGTGATTTTATCTTTCCTTCTATTTTAAGTGTGTATTGTTTTCCTGTAAGTGGAACTTTCGGCAAAATATGCACATGGGGCACATTTGCATGTAAAGCAGTGGTGATTAACGCAACCCTTTTCTTCATTACATTGATCTAAACTGTTCTACATACTGGCTGTTTTTTTTTTTTTTGCGAGAAGATGCACCACATGCCACAAGCCTAGAGAGCCCAGCTCAACAGAAAAAAGAGAAAATTGGGAAAAATAAGGGAAGAACAAAGGCGACAGGACATCGTAAATAAAAAAGGTTACTCGGAAAGAAGGGCAGAGTATTAAAGAAAGGGGAAAAGTATTAGGCTTATGCGACGCTACCTTACGCTCATAACAGTTTTTTGATGTCCATGCATCCAGAGCCACTGCTTTGGCCTGGGTGCAGGCACATGGAGCAGATTTGGGTGCCGAAATCCACTCTGTGTGCCTGCACCTGGGCTGATGCCATGACTCCAGTTGCAGGCACTTTGGACAGCTGTTAGGAGCATAGTGACTGATCTTTGGCCTGCATTTAACTGCAGGCTGAGAGTCTGTCACATGTGGCATACCTCTCAAAGCTTGTGGTGAGAAAGGGTGAGCAAATTAAATATGGGAGGAGAAGGGGAAAGTGCAGCAAAAGAGTAATGCTATAAACAAAATAGAAAGGGAGGGGGAATGGGGCAGGTGGTAGCGCCCAACAGGTGCGTGTGTGAAAAAAAGAATCACACGCACCTGTTCGACGCTACCACCTGCCAGGCTGCCTAGGGCTGACCTGGCACTGCTCATGCCCCTTTATTCTCTTTTTTTCCCACTTGAATTGTTCCTGGTCCTCATTCCCCCTCCCTTTCTATTTTGTTTATAGCATTTCTCTTTTGCTGCACTTTCCCCTTCTCCTCCCATATTTAATTTGGAAAAAAAGAATCACGTGCACACGTGAAAAAAAAGTCACACACGCTGACAATGACGCAAACACAAAAAAAAAATTGTGCGAAAAAGCCCACACATGCAGGCCAGAGCAGCAAGCTGGGACCAGACTAGGGATAGGAGGCAGAAAAGGTGCGTGCCTGGAACCCCCCAGCTTTGTGCCCTAGGCACGTGTAGGGTTGCATCGTTACTGAAAAATATTACTGGCCAGTGGGGGACGGGCACCAAAAGGGGCGGTCCGTGACACAAAAAGGGGCAGAGCTACGTGGCGTGCCGCAAAAGGGGCGAAGCAACATCGCAGCGATGTCCACAGCGCTGGAAAAAAGGTAAGTTCTGTGCGAATTCGGGGCAGGCCAGGAGCTTTTTTTAAAAGGTATTACAAATTACCGGCAACTGCATTGCCGGTAAATTTGTAATACCGGCCTTGGCGTGTGTTTTACCGTCTAGGCCGGTAAAATACCAGACGGGTGGCAACTCTAGGCACATGCCTACTCTGCCAACCCCTAGTTCTGGCCCTGGGCATGAGTTACAATCTTAATAGAAAACAAAACTGAAAAGGGAAGAGATCACAACTGAAAGACAGAGGACCCGTGAAGTGCCAATGATAAAACATGTAATTAAAGCAGCAGTTCACTTTTTTTTAACTTTTAGTATGTTATAGAATGGCTAATTCTAAGCAACTTTTCAATTGGTATTCAATTTTTCTTTTTTTTTTGTAATAGTTTTTGAATTATTTCCAGCTTACAAATGGAGGTCACTGGCCCCATCTATAAACAAATGCTCTGCAAGGCCAAAATATATCGTTATTACTACTTTTTATTCATCATTTTTCTATTAAGACCTCCCCTATTCATATTCCAGTCTATTATTCAAATCAGTGCATGGTTGCTAGGGTAATTTGGACCATAGCAAGCGCATTGCTGAAATTGCAAACTGTAGAGCTGCTAAAAAACGCAAAAAAAAAACACTAAAAAAACTAGTGGACTGCTAGGAAATTTCCAGGCTGTAGAATATATTGTTATTGGCCAGACCCCCCTCTACACCGGTAGTAAATTGGTTGGGACAAGAAGTTAAAAGGGAACTATCGCGAAAATGACAATTTAATATAAGCTTCCTCATACTGAAATAAGAAAGCTTCTATTTTTTTTCAATTATAATTCTTATTGAAATTTATGCCAGGAACATTAGACATTGTTGGTCTCGCAGGACCTAAATAGTATATCACTACAGCAATGACGTCTTATATTTGATAAGAAACTATCTAAATACAATCCATTAAAAATTCTGTACTGTTTCTTAAATAATCAAGTTTACATTCACTATCCCTCTCTCAGTATCTGTTTCTCTTCATTCTGTCTTCATGCAGGAGTTGGGTGTCAGATATTCACTGACAGGCCCGGATTTGTGGACAGGCCACCTAGGCCCGGGCCTAGGGCGGCAGGATTCTAGGAGGGCAGCATGCTGCCTAACCACACCCACATTGGTTCAAAAGCATGAGCTGGAGATACAATCTTTTTTTAATTTCCCGTGCGCCAATCCCCATTGCTCCAGTCCAGATGATGAAAATTTGCAGGAATAAACGGGAGGTGAAAGGGGCGACCACTATGTAAATCTGGCCCTGTTCATTGACAGCTAGATTCAATATATCTCATAGGACGGTGCTCCCTTTCCTACAGTACCGTAACTAGAGGGGGGCGGGCCCTGGTGCGTGACGAGCAGCCAGGCCCCGCCCCTCCGTACGGCCCGCATATCAATGGCAAACGGGCTGCCAGGGGGCCCTGAGGGGGTGCAGGCCCTGGTGATTTTAATACAGTGAGCTCTAATTAGGGTCGCCACCTTTTGCGGAAAAAAATACCGGCCTTCCTATATATTTATGGTTTTTCCCTATTAATAACATTGGGATCAACCATCGTTTTTTCCGGCCATGCCGGTGAAATACCGGCCTGGTGGCAACCCTAGCTCTAATACATCTTCTAGGCAAAAGGAGCCCCCCCGATAAGATATATTGGATCACCTGACACCCAACTCCTGAATGAAGAGAGAATGAGAACAGATGCTGAGAGAGGGATAGTGAAGATAAACTTCATTATTTCAGAAATGGTACCGAATTTTTCATTGATTGTATTTAGAAAGTTTCTTATTGCAGTAAGCTGAAGCTAATGTAAAATTTTCATTTTTGCGATTAGTTCCCCTTTAAGTAATCACGTGGTGCTGGAAATTGATTGATCTTTCGGTATGTGCAGGGTAGGAAGTGTATGCGCTTATAGGCTCTCTGTAAACAGTAAGGTCGTTTTACTTGTCTGCGTTCCATGCATAGACGGAAAATAGGCAAAACTGCTTAAAAAAAATAAAAAAGTAGTGGGTGGGTTAAGCTGCTTGGCTGCGAATACTACGCAAATAAATCCGGCATCTTGGAAGAGATGACGTATCAGCGTACAACTAACTAGCGGACTTTGCCATTGTGCTCACTATGCCCCGGTACTGACCATGCCTTTGCGTACAGGAGGAGCCACATTACTGAGCATTTTGCAGAGACTTTATGGCCAGGTGCTTGGGATTGTGGAATATACTGACACATTGCAGGTTCCCGGCGGCATCAAGGTGCCCGTGCTGCTAGAGGGAGACTCTGAGAAGTTCAGGTCATTTGTTGCGGAACTAGTGGTATGCATTCCAAGAGGAACAAAGCCGCTCCCGTCCCCGGTCTCCTTTCTTCAGGTAAATACGGTACAGCTGTATTAGCAGAGCAATGGGCGCAATATATTATGAAATTTGCAGTACCAAACTAGCCAGTAGAGTTGTGTATATTGCAAAAGCGCACTTCGAGTGATCTTCCATCTTTGGAATGTTATAACAACACGTAATTCAAATTCATACTGTTGCGTGTTGCCATTTTATTGCACGTGCTTTGGCTAACTGCCCCCTTCAGGGCACTTTGTGTCTTGCAGCGCTTGTATTGTGTAAGCCAAGGGGAAGTTCAAAAAAACACAACAAAAATGTGTCAGAAGAATGCAAAGTCAGAAAGCAAATTCTAATCATAATTACCACACAAAAAAACGTTGTCTTTTTTTCAGTCACAGGATACTGCAAGCTTTGGTTGGCCACATCAATATCTGCATAGTATTGGTGCACTCCTAATTAGAAGTACATACCTCCCAACTGTCCCTTTTTCGGAGGGACAGTCCCTCTTTTGACAGCTCAACCCGCAATCCCTCATTTGTACTGGATTTGTCCCTCTTTTCTCTACGCTGAACAGCCAGAAAAAGAAACAAAGTTTCTCACTTAATTGGCTTTTAGCAGAGAGCCCAGAACAGCTAACAGGTGCAAATAAGATACTTTGTAACAATTTTGAGACACAAAAACACAGTTTAGATAAGGAGAAATATTTTCAAACTTTCATAAACTGCCAAATTTTGTAAAACAAACATGGTAATTAGGGGGTGTGGCCACAGAAAGGGGTGTGGTCAAAAAATTGCTGCGCTATATGCGGAAAAACATTTTTTGTCCCTCTTTACTTGCAAAATGTTGGGAGGTATGGAAGTAGGGCTGCTGGGAGACTTTTTATTGGGCAGGCCACAATTTAAGTCTACACACACACACACACACACACACTGATATATAACTCACTGTTATTGATGTTAAGATGACTAAGGGGTCTGTTTACTAAAGCGCGGTAAATATATTCGCACAAAATATAGACACATTTATTGCCGAATATATTTTCGCCAGTTTACTAACCTGCAGTAAATATAAATTTGCGCAGTGGCGGAAGTACCGGGGAAGCAGGGGATGCGGGCCGTACGGAGGGGGGCGGGGGGCGGCTGCGCGTCACGCACCAGGGTCCGTCCCCCCTCTAGTTACGTTACTGAATTTCCGAATTTTCTTGCGCAAGAATAAGTGTTTGCCAGTTATCGCATTCGCTGAAAATAACACTACGTACTCATTAACGCCTGGTTTACTAAACAGTGAAATGTGGAAAAGACAACATTTACGCAAGAATATTCACAAAATTTTACCGCCACCTATGGCGCTGACAGGAGAGAGATCTGTAGCTATTGCTGACAGGATGTTTTGGCTTCTGCTTCTATCTGCAGCAATTTCAGCTCAGAGTTGTATTATTGGCAGCGGGCATCACAGTCCAAGGATTTGTCAGCCTCTAAGCTTTTTTGGTTTCATTGTGATTGGTTACATTATTATTACTAGAGAATGACTGATATGATTTCTTGTTCATATGAATTCTATTGGCAGAAGGGTTTATATGATGCATAGATGTTTCATTGGTGTTACTCTGGTAATGTTGTTGGATTGTATTATCATCAGTCAGTAAAGTTTATGAGTTTTAAAGATGCATTTCTGGCCATAAATGTCACAGTAAAAATTGCCATAATAACCGCCATAAAACAAGACTATTTATATAGCATAAATATCTGAAAAAACCTAATGTGTCGCCAGAAAATGTGTATCTCGCTAAAATTACAGTTTACTTAAGCTGGTTCGTTAACGTAGTTACTGCAAGTGATCGCAATGACTTCTGAGCGCATCGCTGAGAATATTCTGGTGGAAAAATATTCTCAGCGATGACATGCGGAAACTTAAAGTCAAATTTACCGCACTTTAGTAAACAGACCCCTTTGGCAGTGTCCTTTAGTTGTAGATTTTTCCATGCAAGTTTGTGCTGCACTCCCTTCCTCAGATACATACTGTACATGGTGAAGTCAACTAAACCTGAAGTGACTGGTTTGAATGCAGCTTCTGACTTGCAGAAATTACCAGGCACAAATTTATTGCGGATGCCCCCAGGCTATTATACACATGCACCCACCTCCGGCCACTCCTTATTAGTTTCTGTAATGACCAGGGACTTAGGGGCCTATTTATTATGCTGTGTGTGTGATATTTTACACCATGCGAACGCGAGATTTTCCGCACTTATTTTACACTGCTTCAGACCTTTGTAAGTAAGTTCAAGCTGAAGTTGCTTAAAGAAAAAGCATGTAAAAAAATTGCTGTTTTACATGCTGATGTGTGCTGAATTATTCTGCTGTTGGTATACACATATCTGCTTGGTGTGTGAGAGTAGCACGGATAGATCGATTCCTTCTTCTTCTTTTTTCAAACTAAATAGCCGACTTCTTTGTTAAAGTTCGGCTTTTCGCGCTACTGCGCACCAGTGCAAAGAAAGAAGAAGGAATTGATTGCTCAGTGGTGCCCGGTAGAAGAACCCCCGGATTGGTACAGTTTTCTGCTCATAGGAGCACCGGCCTGGGGTAAATTCAAAACACCCCCAAGTAAATTCAACCTTTCCTTCTCCTTTAATCCCTAGATATTAATCTTTTTGTTTTTTTCTTCTTTCAATTAGCTATCAACTCAGAGGGAAGTAGTGGCACGAGTGATTCAACGGATTTGTGAAAAGAAGAGAAAAAATGTTCTAGCTTTTGGTTATGGCTTAGTTGATGAAAAAAACTCACTGAATATTCGATTGACTCCAAATATTTGCAATTATTTTCCTAATCCCACAACAACAACAATCAGCACAAGTATTCTTTGGGAAACTCTTCTTACTAGAGTAGGTGATGATGTTATGATGTATTGGCTGGAACAATGCTCGATTTTTGTATTTGTGCCTCCTAGGTGCTGCTATCAAATCACTGGACAGCCAATCTACACTTTACCCAGTGATGATGTGTTTCTTTTTCAGAGTCAGTCATTTACACAAAGCAATGTTTTGTTGCGGTACATTAAAAGAAATGTTTTTCACTTGCGGAAAAAATATCTGAAGCCAAAACACTCAATGACTTCTCGAATGCTAACATGGCGGAGAAACAAATCCCCATCAGGGTTGCTTATTCGTAGCAAAACATCTATGGCGGTCACCACAGAAATTCATTCTAAAAGGAAACTATGTTCTAAAGATATTTGTGTCATTCCAGATAAGAAACGTAGAGACAACTTGGACAAAGATGATACTGTGGACCACTTTGACTTGCCTATGTGTAGAAGTGTCTCTTACTTGTCAAATATGTATCCTAAAACGAATGTGCAAGTAACAGGATTGATTACTTCAGGATATAAAAAAACAAAAACATTTCAATGTCAAAAACCTGTTTCCTGTGAACAAAAGAAAACAACTGCTTTCTACTCCGTTGCTGGTGATTGTAATCTATCTCTTAAAGATAATGTCAATAAATTAATTACCAATGCTTCTGTCCCCACAGCACAAAGCAGACTTTCATTTTCAAACATTTTTATTGACTTTGGAAGAACATTGTATTTAAGTATAAGTTATAAGAAGGGCTTCTCTGAAAGTTTCATACTGAACAGTTTAGATAGTACCCCTTCTGGGAGCCAAAAATTAGTGGAAACCATATTTCTGAGCAACTTTCTAGCTGAGCAAAATTTTGACCAGCCAAAACGGGATGAAAACTGTAGATATAAACTTCCCAAACGTTATTGGAAAATGAAACCACATTTTCAAGAATTAATACAAAACCATAAGAAATTCCCTTATCTGGTATATTTAAATAAACACTGCCCTGTTAGGTCTTCAATGGCTTGTTCCGAAAAAAGGTCGTTGCAGAAAAACAGGATTGAAAATGATGGAAAACAGCTAAAACATTTTACAACCAAAGCAAACTTGTTATCCCTTCTTAAGCAACACAGCAGCATTTGGCAAGTGTACATGTTTGTTAGAGAATGCTTAAATAATGTAGTGCCTGATATTATGTGGGGCTCCAGTCACAACAAGTGCCGTTTCTTCAGAAATGTGAAATCATTTCTCTTTTTTTCTGGAAAATTTGGCAAGATCTCTTTATCAGAGCTTATGTGGAGTATGAGAGTAGAAGACTGCTCCTGGATTCGTCTCCAAAAAAGTAAGTGACCCTTAAAGAAGTATTCAAAATCAGCTTTCACCACATGTCTTTCACCACAGATTCAATTCGCATGTATCAGATTTCATTATTGTTCATATTTGAAGATCTGTCAATACCTGTTTAGTGCAGTATTAAAGCTATGTGTATATATTTCACAGATCTTTCAACATTGCACTAAGCCGATGTTGACCCGTTCCATCATTTTAAAAACATTTAGTTTTAGTATTAATTGTTGTTCTACATTGTAAGATGGCATACAATATTTAAATGGTTTTGATTTTTTAAAGATGTTTTTTCCTTTAAAGGGGTGGTTCACCTTTCACTTAACTTTTAGTATTTTATAGAATGGTCAATTCTAAGAACCTTTTTTCAACTGGCCTTTATTTCTTTTATTTCACATTCATTCTCTTATTCAAATCAATGCATGGCTACTAGCGTCATTTTAACCCTGGCACCCATATTGCTGAAATTGCAAACTGGAGAGCTGCTGGATAAATAGCTCAAAAAACATAAATAATAAAAAATGAAAACCCAATTTCAATATCAATTCAATATCACTCTCTTCATCATACAGGTCTGGGAGCTGTGACCCAGAATGTTTGGGACCTGGGGTTTTCTGGATAATATATCTTTCTGTAATTTGGATTGTCATACCTTTACGTTCATGTAAACATTAAATAAACCCAATGGACTGGTTTTGCTTACCGTAAGGACTAATTATACCTTAGTTTGGATCAAGTACAAAGTACTGTTTTATTATTACAGAGGAAAAGATAATACTATTTTAAAATGTGGAATACTGGGATAAAATGGAGTCTATGCGAGATGGGCATTCCGTTATTTGGAGCTTTCTGGATAACGGATCCCATACCTGTACTAGAAGTTTACTCAAAGGTGAACAACCCCTTTTAAGGTTACTGCTTGGTACTGCCCTTCTCCGGTCCCTGTACACCTGATTTCTACCCGAAAAGGAGATATTGTTTGTGTGTGTATTCAAAAACTTTCTACAAAAAGCTAATTTATGTAGTTCAGCAGGTGGGATTTCTGAATTGTTGATTAAATCAGATCAGTTTCTTTGGCCAGGGAGATGCCACTTGCTCCCATTCATTTTGAAACGCTGGAGAATTTGTTCCTGTGCAGAAACCCATGGCAATAAATCAGATGTTTGCTTTCATTGTTTTGCCTGCAGCTGGCTGAAAAAAAAAATAATCATTGATTGGTTGCTATGGGATACTTCCCAATTTGCCCATTGTTTATAAATGAGTCCCACAGTCTTAAAAATGCTATTCTGTATAACCAATATTCCTGCTGCCAGTTAGCTCAGAGAGTAAATTGTTAGCTTGAGTAGTTTACAAATAATACATGAAATGTATCCATAATTAAGATTATTATATAATATGTATTTGTGAATCAAAATACAATTTCCAATTATTGCACAAACTATTAACTATGTTTTATGCATGCTGCAGGTGATCATTTTGTTCCAGCTTCAGAACACTTGCTACGAGAGAAAATCCTTGCCAAATTTGTCTTTTGGCTGATGGACACCTATGTCATACAGTTGCTGAAATCATTTTTTTATGTCACTGAAACAATGTTTCAGAAGCATAGACTTTTGTTCTACAGAAAATCTGTTTGGAAGAAACTTCAAAATATAGGTCTAAGGTAAATCATTTATACAGAATGATTAATAGGTGTTGCATTTTAAGTAATATAATGTAAAATCTTGCTTAAGGAACATAAGCAAATATATTTAATAAGTAATATCAAAACATTCCTGTTTTTAAGTAATTAAAACATAATGTACTATTTTTCTCTCTACTGGTAAACTGGTGTGTTTACAGCAGAAACACTACTATAGTTTACATTAACCAGCTGCTGTGTAGCCATGTGGGCAGCCATTCAAGGTTCCATAGCAGATAACAGATACAATCTGTAGAATCGCATTGTATTATATTACAGAGTGTATCTGCTAAGTAACCTGCACCTTTTTTCCTTTTACAACTTGAATGGCTGCTCTCATGGCTACACAGCAACCTATTTATATAAACTATATTAGTCTTTTTAAAGCAAACTCATAACTGTTACCAATGCAGGGCAACAGGACACTGTATTCTAATTACTTTCAAATTATTTTATTTTTTTGGTGTTACTGTTCCTTTGCCTCAGAGAAATAGGTAAGGGATCTTTCCACAATTTATTTGTTTATCTTAAAAGGGATGTAAATTTTTTTTAAAAAAATGTTGCCTAACATTAGAAACTTTAATTCTCAGCAATTTGGGACTAAAAACTTTGCAGCTAAATGCTGCATGTGTGTACCTATCTTCACAACTCACAACTTTGTATTCATTCTATGGGATCAGGAACCTTGGCTCTCCAGCTGTTAAGGAACTACAAGTCCCACAATGCAATGAAGGAGCCTTTTGAAGGAGTCTAAAGGCAAATGCATTGTGGGACTTGTAGTTCCTTAACAGCTGGAGAGCCAAGGTTCCTGATCCCGAAAAGTACATGGCTTCTTTTGTGGCAGATGCAGTGTTATAGGTACCTGAGTTCACAGCTGTTGCATCTGCAATTTTAAAAACTTTACAGTATACATTGATTAAAGTGGTGGTTCACATTTAAGCTAAGGCTTAGTATATTATAGAATGGACAATTCTTAGCAACTTTAATTAGTGATATTTATTTATCTAAATTAATTAGTCTTCATTATTTATTTTTATATAGTTGTTGAATTATTTGCCTCCTTCTGATTCTTTCCAGCTTTCAAATGGGAGTCATTAACCACATATGAAAACAAATGCTCTGTGAGGCTACAAATGTATTGCCACTTTTTATTACTCCTCTTTCAGGCCCTCTCTTATTCATATTCCAGTCTCTTTTTTAGTGCATGGTTTCTAGGGTAATTTTGGTCTATAGGAACCAGATTGCTGAAATTGCAAACTGAAAAAGTGCTGAATAAAAAGCCAATTAACTCTCGTGTAAGATCCAAGAATGTGTACAGATTTTGTTTGTTTTTCTCTTAAGAAAACATCTGGAGAAGGTGAAACTGCGTTCACTGTCCTCTGATGAACTAGAAAATATGCAACAATGGAAAAATGTTCCACTGGTTTCCAGGCTCAGATTCATACCAAAAACAAATGGACTACGTCCTATATCAAAGATATCCAGTACTTTGAGTAGCCAACAAAGCAAAGAAAACCAAGAAAAGAAGGTATCTTCTGTGTTTATGTGTTTTGTTACACTTTATTTTGGTTCTCTTCTTCAAACCACTTCTCTTTCAATATAATTTATGATCATAAACTATATTGACTATATTTGGTTCTGGATATTCAGGTCTCTTGTGCTTCCACTGGTTAGTTAGTTTGTTTTTCTTTTGTCAAAGCCTATACAAACCCATGCCATTTCTCCCCAAAACCTGTCCTGTTCTAGCTTTGTAAAGCAAATGATCATAAATTATATCGAAAGAAAATTGCACCTAAGGCTATGGGCACACAGGCTGAAGCCTCAAGCTGTTTTCAGGCTGCGTATTTTGCAGGCTGAGAGAAGCAGATCAGCTCCCTGTCTCTGCTCCACACAGCAGAGCTGAAACTGAGTTCAGACCGGAGATTCCTCCTTTCACATATTTGGGCTGACCTCAGCTTCAGCTCCACTGTGTGTGTGTACATGTACGCATGCTGATCGGATTCAAATCAATGGAGCAGGGAGCTTATCTACTTCTCTCAGCCTGCAAAAATACGCAGGCTGAGAACAGCTTGAGGCTTCAGCCTGTGTGCCCATAGCCTTAGGTGCAAGAAAAGCAGCTGAGAACAGCTCGAGCCTTCAGCCTGTTTGCACATAGCTTATTAAGCCAAAATAGATGTAACTGGGGCAACAGCACAATGTGTACTTCTGACAGAGAGTAAGTGTTTTAGTGCATGATTCAGTAAAGGATGCAGTTCTGCTTTCAAAGGCATCCAATCAAAATTTTCCGACCTGCCTAATCGGCGAGCCGACTGACATTCAAGTCTTCTGCCGATATTGGTCGTCTCTCGACATACACGCATTGATTATCCTATGAAACTTTGTGTCGCACGATACAGTACGATAATATCTGTGCGTCTATGACCACTTTTAGTCTCCCATACAAAGTTAGCTACCTTGGTAGCCTGTGTTAGTCAAGGGTGACTTTAAATAACTTCCTTTCCTTGGGGTGAGTCGACTGATCAAACTGGTTTCTCATGGTTAGAGCAACAATTAAATATCTTAGAGTGTATATGATTTTATTGTTTATTGGTTTTTTGAAAATGGGTCCTCCTCAGTTTTAGGTCCTCAGCAACTTCCTGCAAATAAAGTTACTATATTATCAGATTTTTTTTTTCATTGGTTTCATTGGACACTGTCCCAATGGGTTTTAGAATTACAACTAGAATATTTATTGATGTATACTGATGAGTTTCAGATAATCTGTTTGTTTCTCGTGCTAAAAGTCTTTTTTTTTATTACTGTTGTTTTTAAGGGAGAATTGTTATGGTCAAAATTCACTTTCTGTAGCCCCATCCAATTTATTTCAATTGGAAACACATACGGTAGAAACTGGCAAGGAACCTGTACCCAAGTCTATATGTAAAGATGTGTTAAAAGCCAATACCTTTAAGTTGGATAATGTCATGAAAAGTCACTAGGGCTCATTAAGGGGCAGATTAATAAAGGTTCAAATTGTGTTTTCCATGAAAAATTTAAGTTTTGAAATTTTGGAGTCAAAATATTTTTTGGGTTAAAATTAAAAAAATCAAATTTTTTAAAATCTGTTATACCCCAACCCTGGAAATACCTTCATGATGTTCGAGTTTTTTTCGGAGGGTGATCGAGTTTTCGGGTTGTTAATTAGCTGATTCCAGGTTTCTATTCTAGTTTTTTTCTTAAATTAGAAACCATTCGAGTTGTGAGTTCATTTGAGTTATAAATTTTTTTAAAATTTGACCTTTGATAAATAACGCCCTAAAACTTGCAAGTTCAAAGTGCAAAAATATAAATCAAAGCATACACATTTAAAAGTTGATCATGAAAGTACTTGCATAGATACTTGCCCTCTGTATTTGACCCTTGTGTTTGAAACTCCATTCAGTTGTTAATGCAGTGAAAAGTACAGGGGAAACAAACACAAGGGAACCTTTGCATGTTGTGCCCACACACACACATCTTAATATGCATGTACTAAAGGACACCAAAACACCAGAGCATGTCTTGATTCTGCAAGTTTTTTTCTATAACTAGCATATTGCATTTGTAAATAACCCCTGTAGTGTATCCCTTATCAAAACTGCTGTTTTCATATGTTGGTACTTTGTTAGTACCATAGTATGTTGATCAAATAATCCCTTTGATGTGTTTGAATTTTCTTTATATTATTTGGCAGATTCACCATTTCAGCTCTCAGATTCGAAACCTTTTCAGTGTTCTTAACTATGAGTGGAATAGAAATTGCAGCCTTATTGGTTCTTCTGTTTTTGGCATGGATGATATATACAAGAAGTGGAAAAAATTTGTGCTTGATTTTGAAAAACCCCAAGTTGAAAAACTACAATTTTACTTTGTCAAGGTAAGTAAAATCATGTTAAATTAGCTCTCCCTTCAGAATTCCTGAAAAGTTAATTCTTACTAATAATTTTTATTCTATTGCAAAATCAAATTTGAATAGATAGAGAGAGGAACTTTAGAAATCTTTCTGTAAAATCTAGTTCTAAACTTTCAGCTTATGAGTGGCTGGACTGTCATCTCTTGTGTGATTTAGAAATCATCTGCATTTCCCAGTGCATGTTTGAGCTGATACTGTTTGTGCAGACATTTTTGAAGCAGAGAAGGGACAATGCTGTTTTTTTTTCTAGTTCAAGTTGTGTTCCATTTGTGTTAATTCACTCATAGGGCTTCCAGAGTTGCATAACTTCAAATTTATTTATCAAGTCAATTATTTCTGTTTTAGAAGTGGGATGTGTGTATGTGGAGTTGTATCCAGGCCCTTGTACTAAATACCTGCACACTTCAATTTATATTTGTCACTTGGTGATGCCAGAGAGTGATGGGTATATGAATATATTTCACTGTTGCCAATCTCTCCCTGTCTACACTAACATTCTATTTTTAACCTTAGTGTGCTTAAGATGCACAGTAATGTTATACATGGCATTGAATACAGTTTGGGATGGGCCCAATTAATTATCTTGAGTGAAGAATTGTTGAGTGTGTATAGCACTGGTAATATTTTATAGAAGATGTATCCTTCACCAGTATTCCTCACTTATTCAACAGTATCAGAGCGGGACAGCACCGCCAAACCTTTAACACAAATTTGGTTGTTTGAGGAACAATACAACTACATAAAGAGTTAATCAAACAGTATCGGGCACTGCTGTACAGAAACAGTAACCACAAATGTAATATGATTTTTCCTGATTTGCAGTTTAATCTCTGTGTTGGAATTTTCTCTTTAGACAGATGTTAAGGGGGCATATGATACCATTCCACATTCAAAGCTTGATGAAGTGATCTCAAAAGTAATAAATCCAAATGCAAATGAGGTGTATTGCATACGACGTTATGCCACAGTTTCAGTGGATCCAACTGGACGCATTATAAAATCTTTCAAAAGACATGTAAGATCTAAAACATATATATAAAGTATTAGCTTTACAATAGATTTAAAACAGAATTTTTCTTTAACATTTAGGGTGTTTGAGTAATGTAGTTATTAACGATGGGCCTGTTTTGCCCGTCTATGGGTGAACATTTTTTTGACGCGTGACAAAATGCGCAACTAATTTTTTCACCCATTCGTGAAACTTCGCTCATCACTAGTAGGTATGTGACTAAGTGGTGTTTATTATTTTTTTTATTACAGGTATCTGAATTAGCAGATGTTCTTCCAAATATGAAACAGTTTGTTTCAAATCAACAGGAAAAGAACTTGTTACGAAACACAATTCTAGTGGAACAGGTAATGTTTTAAGTATAAATATTCTTTTTTTTGACTCAACGTGTGCTTATGTTGATTTAAGGTTATACCTTTAATATTAGACTAATATTTTATAAACCACTTACTGTGTTAAATAGGCATTGATGTGCTTAGACTGGAACTATAGCCCATAACTTAGTTAACCATTTGGTGTCAGCACACGTCATGCACATTTGATTGCAGGCAATTTTATGCATTTTGCAGTCTTTTAATTACATTTCATTGTAGGAAAGTCTCCATAAGGTAAATAAAAATACAGTATTGCTTTTTCCAGCACAAATTGAGTGTTTCTATTTTTTTCTGGAGATATAAACTGCATTTTGTGTGGATTATCCCGATTAAAATAATATAAAAATTTTGATAGTTTGTTTTTTTTTCATAGAAAAGTAAAAAAGACAAAGTTTTGTTTCCAATATTACATTTTATATTCTTACCTACACCCAGAAAATAATGTTTTGTAGAATTTAACACCAAATCAAAATGGATAAGCACATTTGTCCAAATGCTTCAATATGAGGTGTATTGCATACGACGTTATGCCACAGTTTCAGTGGATCCAACTGGACGCATTATAAAATCTTTCAAAAGACATGCAAGATCTAAAACATATATATACAGTATTAGCTTTACAATAACATATATATAAAGTATTAGCTTTACAATAGATTTAAAACAGAATTTTTCTGTTTTTCTGTTTGCACCAGCAATGGAGCCTCCCGCCTTACTACTGAAAAACACACCTGAGATCAAAGTGCTTAAGTGGGGTGGAGTTACAGAGACAGTAGAAATGTACGCAGATGACACTCTCCTATTCTCAGAAAATCCATATGGGGCAATAAACATGGTACTAGAAACGATAAATTGTCATACTATGTACTGAGGCCTACATATTAACTGGGCAATATCCCAGATCTTCTCAATTGACTCCTTCACACTGGACAAACAAGCCTACCAAGCTCCATGACAATGGCCAGACTCCTTCAAATACTTGGGAGTACATGTCCACAGGGAAATGAACAAATTCCTTAAATTAAACATATATATCCATTACTCTCCCTCTTAGAAACTAAAGCCAAGGCTTGAACCTCCCTCCCATTAACCCTAATGGGTAGGATAAATCTTTTAAAAATTATACTACTCCTCAAATTTACTTACCTCTTTCTACAAGCCCCTATCCTTATACCCTGCAAATATTTTGGTAAACTAAAATCTATGCTCACTACATTATACTGGGCTTCAGCATCTCCCTGCACTTCTCTTACAACCCTACAATATCCTGCAGATAAGGGAGGGCTTGCAGCTACTAATATGTTTCATTACTACGAAACTGGTAACAGCTTGCTGGTGGGCTACCCCATCACCCCTAAATGCTGCCACTGCAATAGAAACACGAAAAGTAGGCTCATACGAAGCACTAACAAACCAACTATACCGAGGAACCAAAGGGGAACAGAGCATATCGCCATTAACCAAGGCAACGGTACAAGTGGAGAGCAGCACTAACACAATTTCCCAAAAATAACTAACATGCCTCTGCGTATACTTCACAATGGTGTCACCCACAGCTACCCCATTTACTATCCATCCCCGACCCTAATATATGGCCACAATATCATATGAAATACCTGGGACACGTTACTGATAATGGAGCATTATTGTCCTTTGACGACCTCAAAGCCAAATACGATGTTCAAATGTTCTTCCGATATATCCAGATCTGACATGCTTTAAAGGCCCAATTTGGAAATAGAACTATTGATACGACCCCTAGAAGCCTGGAAGACATGATATTCACTCCAGACTTATCAAAACCAGTATCTCAATTCTATGCCCCATTGAACATCCCAGGGAACTCTGTACTACAAAAACTATACAGAAATGGGCCCTAGATATACCACTTCTTAATTCAGAAATATTGACTGATATTCTTGAAACTCACAGCATGATTGCTAATCAGCTCCAAGGACAAAATGATACAATTCAGATATCTACACAGATCGTACCTGACTCTGCACAGATTACACCTGATAAATTCAAATATACCTGATGTATGTCCCAAATGTAAACGTTCACCAGCGGACTACATTCACATGATCTGGAAATGTCGAGATATCCAGAATTTCTGTCACCGAGTAACAACTAAAATAAGTCACCTACTAGCTCTAATAATCCCAATAGATCCCTCCATACTTTTACTGAACCAAGTGGAAGAAACATCTCTAAACCCAACAGAGCACTCTTATGCTATCTATTTATACAGGCAAAGAGACTCATTGCACTTAATTGGAAGTCCAACCAACCTCCCAAAAAGAAACAATGGATAGAAATGGTTAATGCATCTGTTCCCTTTCACCAACTAACTTAGCTATGTAGAGGATGCACAAAATATGGTCTCCATGGATCTCCGAACACTTACCAGCACTACTACTTTCTTCTGAACCACAGAGAACGAATAGTCCACCACCTCCCCCCATAATTTTGCTTGAAGAACGACAGTTACCAGTTTATTGTTAGAAGTTTATTGTTAGAAGATAACTTTTCATAAATGGTTACTTACCTTTATTCCAGGTAATAAGATTAACATCTATTTAATATGCAAGATCTATGTTTATAAGGATAATGCTAATATAATCACATCTTGCGTTTGGTTTAACATGACATGCTGAATAACCTTCGAAATGTTAGTTACTCTTTGTAACCTAACTGTGATTTAAATCTATAATTTTGTTTGTTTGAAAAAAAATGAAAACCAATACAAAAAATGTATTAAAAAAAATGGAAATAAAGTTACATTGTTTATAGCAGTTATCCACAAGCAACATGTTATCACCAACCCCAGTGGCCTCAAAGCAGGTGCTTATTTTTCAAGTCCTGGCTTGAAGCCAAGTTTTGGTTGCATAAAAACCAGGTGTACTTCTAAATAGAGCCTTCTGTAGGCTACCAGTTCACATAGGGGCTACCAAAATAGCTAATCACATCCCTTATTTGGCATCCCCAGGGACTTTTTTCATGTTTGTGATGCTCCCTGACTTTTTTTACATTTAATTGTGGCTCACTGGAAAAAATGTTGGGGACCCCATGTTTATAGCATTATAACATTTTGAATAGCATATAGAGCAACTTATTACTTATCAAAAAAAAATTAGTTCTACAAAGCAATACTATCTCTGCACAATTCCATTATATAATTTCTTCCATTGTTAACAGAACCTTTTATTGAATGAGAGCTCTGTCAAACTTCTTGCTGTTTTTCAACAAATAATCAGATCCCATATCTTGAGAATAAAAGATCGGTAAGTATGACCCCCCCAAGAAAACAGATGTGTGTGTAAATATGTTTTTATATATTTTGTTATTGGAAATCTGTTTATTGGTACCTTGTACTTGTATAGGTTCGATACAGGCTGGTTTTGGGCAGTAGTAACTAGGGATGCACCAAATCCAGTATTCGGTTCGGGATTCAGCATTTTTCAGCAGGATTCGGATTCGGCCGAATCCTTCTACCCGGCTGAACCGAATC
Source organism: Xenopus laevis (assembly GCF_017654675.1). Taxonomy (NCBI): domain Eukaryota; kingdom Metazoa; phylum Chordata; class Amphibia; order Anura; family Pipidae; genus Xenopus; species Xenopus laevis. The sequence continues at coordinate 62,358,097 of NC_054381.1, read as the reverse complement.
CGAACCCTAATTTGCATATGAGGTAAATCACGTGACTTTTTGTCAGAAAACAAGGAAGTAAAAAATGTTTTCCCCTTCCCAACCCTAATTTGCATATGCAGGGTTCGGATTCGGTTCGGTATTCGGCCGAATCTTTCACGAAGGGTTCGGCCGAATCCAAAATAGTGGATTCGGTGCATCCCTAGTAGTAACTCCCTGCAATTCCCTTTATATACGTTACCAGAGCATGTGTTACATGGACTTTTCCCTCTCAGATGGGTCGTCACTGTACTGTTGGAGGAAGGGTTAACCACATTGATTTCTCACACAGAACTTGATCTCCCAGATAACTTAGGTGCCAGTGGTTCTTAAAAACAAATCAAACTCTTTTTTTTTTTTTTTTTAATGGAACAAATTTACAATCTCTTTGGCTGGTGCTGATCTGATGGTACAAACATCAATCACTTTACATTTATTTCAAACATTTGTATCCCACTTACCAGCTCCAACAAAGAAAAACAAATGGCAATGGAAACTTTTTCAATTGAACTTTTAGCCAACCTAGATGCTGTAATTAATTAAGCCATTATAGGGGTGTTTCTAGAAGTCACAGAAAGTATTCCAGTACTCAGAAGTAGTAATGGCTGAATCTGCCCCGCTTTGCTTCGTTGAAATTTGTCAATACATTGAAATCTATGGGTGACAATTTTTTGACGCTCAACAATTTTTTTTCACCCATTGCAATCTATGGGCACCATTTTCACGGCGAAACTTGGTCAACAATTTCGCCCATCACTACTCAGAAGAAAATTTGCATACACATTTTAAACGCACATTTATGTCACTATTGCTTCTAAGCTGTAACCTTTACACTCTAATGGGAAATGTAACAATAGTCACAAAGAGAAAATCAATTCACAAAAATAAGAATAAAAATTTGCATTCCACAATATAATAATCTTTATTAGACTGTTATTACATTGCAAATTTCAATTGTGTGTTGTGCACTTTTAAGAAATGCTTGAAGGTGTTGTAATCTTTTGGGGGAAAAAGCATAAAACGATACAGTATATTTGCTTTTAAGTTAATTAAAGTTTATTCCCTCTAGCACAGCCACAATATACAAGAAGGCAAATTTCAAGTGCTATTTGTAGGGGTATGTTGCATGGTGGTTTATGTCCCTATAAAAGATTTTATTGAGCGCCAACTAGTGTATAAAAACTGAAAACATTTAATCCAGTTCTGGATTACCATGTATATTTCGTTCGCTGCGTTAAAATAAATTATACATTTTCAATGTATCTTCAGATATTACATGCAGTGCTGTGGAATACCACAGGGGTCAATGTTATCTACAATCCTGTGCAGTTTGTGCTATGGAGACATGGAAAATGCAATGCTTGGTGGAATACAAAAAAATGGGTAGGTTGCTTTAGCTTTTCCACATTTTTAATATAAATGATACAGTTTCTGATTAAAAAGTTATGAAAGAATCTGAAAAATACTTGCCATGTCACTTGTGTAATTTAAGACTTGATAAAGGGCCCTGTGAGGCCCGAAAGGTGCCTTTGTATACTTTGTTTGAGCCAATAAAATAGCAAAACTAAAAAGTTGATTCATTCGGTCAGTGTGCAACGGTAATTTGGACTCTGATTTCCCTGACCTGTGGCCGGTTGGGTAATACACTGTTTGGCAAAGGAATACAGGGGTTGATCACTTCATTATTGAGTGACTTATGTTATTTGAGTGACAGAACTTGTTCCTTGATGACTTCACATAATGTACAGACACAAGTCACTGAATTCAAAGTATGCGTGGGAGTGTTAAGAATGAAAAAAAGGCAGAAAGCATAATGATGTTTTGTACTTAAGGAGGAATGTAATTAAAACTCACAAGCATTATTTAAAATGGCTTTTTGTGAATGTTTAGCACTGCTCGCAATTTAAAATCATTTGTTAACACCTGATCTGGAATTTCATTAAATATTTTGTCTCAAAAATCACTTTGTGCTTGGGAAATTTAATTAAATACACTGCGAATGTTCTCAAAAGCCATTTGGTGACAAACTTTGTGATGAAGTGGTTGAGGTCTATAATCGGTCAAAAAGGAAGCAAACATGGTTACTAACGTTCACAATCGTCTTTATTTTTATGTGCTAACTAAACATATTACATTGCCCCCTTATTGTCCTAGGTATTAAAATCAATGGGATCAGAGCTGTGCACTGAAAACTTTTGAATCAGTTAGTAATGTTGAAGCATTAAAGGGGCAGTATACCTCCTCTTTCAATATTTGTTCAGCAAATAAGGCTTGTGTCTGAATGTACTTGTTTTTTTTTTCTATTTAATTAAAAAATATCAGATTTTTGCAAATATTTTGCACTGCACAAGGCCAATTCTGAAACTGTATGTAAAGTCACTTTCTTCTTCCTGCACAATCAAAACACAACACCAGTTCACTAAAAGCTCTTTATATAAACAAACACCTTCATCTCTCCAGATACGGCCTGTTAGGCTTTAAGGTAAGGATGAGTTAATTATACAGTGACTTCTCAGTAGACCTGTGGTGTGTATGATTTTGTTTATAGGAACTGAAAATAATTTGCCCTGTTTAGTGCAATTAGTAGCTACTTATCTAATATATAGCATGTCAGCTCAAACAAATGTAATGTAGGAGCTGCCCAAATTTACAATGCAACATCTATAAATAAGCCCTAAAATTATTTACTATGTTTTTGAACAGGTACACATTTTACAATTCTACCTAAGAAAACACACAAGTTATAAAAATTTTTTTATAAAAAGTTGCATTGTTGTTACAATGTTGTTTTTATATATATATATATATATATATATATATATATATATATATATATATATATATATATATATATATATATATATATATATATATATATATATATATTTTTTTTTATATATATCTCAATTATCTTCAGACCAGCACTCCCTTTAAAAACTTTTATTGTAGCGTAGTATCAAATACCCGACGTTTCGGTCCACATTTGGACCTTTTTCAAGGATGATACAAAACTTTAAAAATTTACATTAAATAACAAAGTGCTTCAACATAGACCAATGAGTGCCATCATTCAATTAACAACTCAGTGTTAAACATGTGTTACAATCAAGTGCCTCTCACATGTAGCGAATGTGTATATATATATTAAAACCAACAATTACGTGTCCATCATGTATATATCAACAGTGCATCAATATACATCCATGTATTTCCATGAGAAATATAAATACTTGAATAAATATTAAATATATTTAAAATACAACCGTGTCCGTGTGATAATTTTAAAAAATCAACTTGTAATACTTAAAAACATCCCCAAGATGTCACCAGTGTGTGTCAAAAAGGTTCACGTTACAGTGTCCATAAAATCCAAGTGTTACAAATCCTAAAAGGAAACAAAAAACGAGACAATAACTATTAAAAATCTTAATTAATACACTGTAACAACTACTGAGGTACAACGAAACAAATTTTCTGCTTAACCTTAATCTTTTTCCAGGAGACATTCAATTTAAAAAGCAACTTAAATTAACTTGTCCATTCATACCATAAGGCATCATGCAATTCAGCTCGTAAATCCAGAACACCTCCCTCTTCAATAACATTTTTTCTATATCACCTCCCCTCGGGTGAGCTCTCACACGCTCGATAGGCATGCATCTGAAAGAGGAGGCATTTGACACTGTAGATCACCCTCTCCTCCTCCAGTCCCTCCATTCGCTTGGCCTTCGTGACACAGCTCTGTCCTGGTTCTCTTCTTACATCACCAATTGTTCCTTCAGTGTCTCCTACAATAGAGTATCATCTTCTCCCCTTTCTGTTGGAGTTCCTCAAGGCTCTGTCCTGGGATCATTACTATTCTCCCTCTATACTTCCTCCCTCAGCAAATTAATCAACTCGTATGGTTTCCACTACCACCTCTATGCTGACGATACTCAGATCTATCTCTCATCTCCTGATCTCAACCCAGAACTCCTAACTCGCGTCTCCTCATGCCTGTCCGCTATCTCTACTTGGATGTCACAACGCTATCTTAAATTAAACCTCTCTAAAACTGAAATGGTTCTCTTTCCTCCAACTAACACCAGTAACATCCCGGAAGTATCCATCATAGTTAACAATTCCACTATCACCCACTCTACCCAGGCCCGGTGCCTTGGGGTTATCCTAGATTCTGCCCTGTCATTCACTCCTCATATGCAGTCACTTATTAAATCATGTCACTTCCACCTAAGGAACATATCCAAAATATGATCATTTATCACCCAAGATGCTGCCAAAATTCTTATTCACTCTCTCATCGTATTGCGTCTACTACTGTAGCTCTCTTTTAATTGGCCTTCCCCTTCAGAGACTGTCACCTCTCCAGTCCATAATGAACACTGCTGCGACGCTCGTATACCTCAGCAACCGCTCCGCCTCTGCCTTGCCATTCTGTCAATCCCTGCACTGGCTTCTGTTACCTTTCAGAATCAAATTCAAATTAATGACACTGACTTTCAAAGCCCCTGCCCCACCCTACATCTCTGAACTCATCTCTATATACTCACCCAATCTCTTACTACGCTCCTCTACTGACCTGCTACTCAACTCTTCTCTCATTACCTCCTCACATTCCCACATTCAAGACTTTGCAAGGGCTGCACCCCTCCTCTGGATCTCTCTCCCACGGTCTGTCCAACTTTCTCCCAACCTTTCTGCTTTCTGCCTACCCTCACTCTGCTTAACTACCAAACGCAACACCACCTACAGTACCACATTTCTCACCCACTTAATTCGATCTTCCCCACTCCCACACCTTGTGTATTACTCCATTCCCTTTAGACTGTATGCCTATGCATAGGGCCTTCCTCAACTTTTTGTACCTGTATTGATTGTGATGTATTTAACTCCATATCTTCTATGTATATAATTCATGTGATTTAGTTGTATAATCACATTTACTTGACAGTGCTACGCAATATGTTGGCGCTATATAAATACATGTTATTAATAATAATAATAATAATAATAATAAAAATATATTTGTGTATATATATATATATATATATATATATATATATATATATATATATATATATATATATTATATAATTTTTTTTAACACATGTTTATTCTTTGTAGGGTACTAATGCGATTGATTGATGATTTTTTGTTGGTAACGCCTCATCTTGACCAGGCAAAAACATTTTTGAGGTATGTAAAATGTGAGTAAAAGGGAATCAGGACTGTACTGATATGTGTGGAGGAGAAATCTGTAGATTAGAAGTCTTCTAACCGTAACAGTCTTCTAACCGTACTCACTCTCTTGGACTTACAATTGTATTTCCATGTTCTTTAAAAGATACCAAGGTCATGTGAATGTTTCAAGAGCAGACCCATAACCCATAAAAACACAAAACAGATTGGTCATACACAATTGATAGAACTTCAGTATTATTGGAAACCATGTGGCAGTTTCTGACCCAGATTGCTTAGATACTATTTGAACTGGCAGTGGTATGTACGCTCCAGTGAATTAAAAAACCTGTGCCTACTGCTGCTGCAAAAGCACCTGTTAACTCATGCCCTGCCCGCAACCTCACCCCGCAGTCCTAACAATGCCACATTTTATGTATACTTTTGCCCATGTATTATAATTTCTATGTCATTTTAACTTCTATGTATTTTTTATAGCTTCTATAGAAGGAATCCAGTCTGGAAATGAATTGTTGTGTGGAGTATTCTCCTCCTTGATTTCTCATTTAGCCTAATATAATTATATATGTTAAAAAATGTAATGTACAGTTACAGATTTTTCATACCTTTTGGATACACTTACTCCCCCAAAAACCATCTCCAGCACCACCCTTTAAGCTTTTCAAGAACCTTCAAGGTACACTATAGGTGTAATTTACAAATTTGTCTGAACGTGCTCCCTAATTTGGGCACAATAGGGGATATATGAAATGATTACCTTATCTTTATCTGATATACTAAATTATTTGTGTGTTTAACCTCAGGACTCTGGCTGAAGGAATTCCCCAATATGGGTGCTCTATCAGTCCTCAAAAAACAGTGGTAAACTTTCCTGTTGATGACATCCCAGAATGCTCTGAGGTGGAACAATTACCCAGTCACTGCTTGTTCCGATGGTGTGGTCTTTTGCTGGACACCCAAACTTTGGACGTTTACTATGATTATTCAAGGTTGGGATAATACATTATTGTTTCACTTTAGAATTTAGAATTTAGAAATTTTAATACAAATTAAAAATCTAATTTAACTGATGGATTCCTAAGGTTCAAAAAGAGGTTGTAGTACCTGTCATCAGAAATAGATATGCGTTCTCCAAGCTATTTCAAATGAAGGGTCTGTCATATAAAATGTATAGATTTTATACTGATGTTTGTTGCAGTATCACTTTTTTTTTAAGAATAATGTTTTTATTAGTTTTCCAATTGAATACAAGTTATTCACATCGACACATTTCAAACAGAAATCAGGTTAATCAGTATTACTTGTCATGATAAAACATGTTAAAAGAAAAAGAAACGTGTAAAACAAGGGAAGAGACTAAAGTGAATATGTAAATAGCTTGACCTGAAGTATATGCATAATAAATATCTTTAGGTCTCGTGTCTCAGGTCTCCTGCGTTCTAAAATTCAGACCCTTCTTACTGTGGTGTGGAGACCATCGTTGCGGCCGATGGATCTGAATTTACAGAGACATTTAAGGGTTGAATGAAGAAAGAGAAAAAGGAGGAGACATTAGAGAAGGTCAGAGTAGGTAGGGGGGTAAAAAGGGAATAAACTTGGGACGGGGGGGGGATATAGGGTATGATAGTCCCGCTTGGGGGTTCCTTTAGGAGATAGTGAGCTTCTGGTCAATTGAGACTCTTATAGTTTATGTATCTAGACCGATTTCAAATCTTAACAATTGATGAGAGACTTCTTGTATCTGTGTGTGTGTTGCTTTAAGGAACAAGAGGGCAATATTGAAAGCTGTAGGGTTAAGGGTCTTACCAAATTCTTACCAGGGCTGGAGAGGCTGACTGGACCCGGCATCATCTTTGGCGAGCAGTGGAGAAACATGTTAAAAGTCATATAATAGCGAGCAATTTAGGCCAATCTCACAGGATACACAACTGCCCATAAAAGTCTGTGTTTAGGAATTGTACCCAGTAGTACCATTTTTTTATTAAATTCTGAGAGTCTGTTGTTGACTCATTTCTCAGCTCCTGAAACTTATGGATCTCCGTTATCTTAAAGGAGAAGGAAAGTCTTCTTCCACTTGGGGGTGCCAAATGTTAGGCCCCGCAAGTGATTGTATATACTTACCTGAAACCCCCAGCCAGTGCTCCTATCAGCAGAAAACTGCACCGGCTCGGGGGTTCTTCCAGCGAGCACCACAGAGTTATCTTCTTCCGGCTTGTCGATTATGTTTATGTCTTTTTTTCATTTGTCTTTAAGAGACGATAGAGGACTAGGTATGAGGTCTATATTATGTTTGTAGAGTTGGGAAATTGCTCTCTTAGGGGGATCTTTCTGGGCCCATATATATTCTATATTCGTGAGGCTGGGTCTGTCCTTATGTGGTGAGAATGATTCACGTATGAAGTGGCGGATTTGCAGATATTTAAATCTATCTAGATCTGAGGGAGTATTATCACCTACCAACTCTTCAATGTACTTCCTTCTGCCCTGATTATCGCAGTAATTGGCTCCAGCGTGAAGGAGTATCTCTCAGCCTTTATAATTTTCCAGGTCGAGACCCGGGGTAAATTTATTTGCCTATTACTGGAAGGAGAGGGGTGGAAGAGTTAATCCATTCTCCTATTTTGGAAAGGGTATCCCATACATCTACCGTGTATTTTAGTTTGGCATCTGATCTATCTCTGTGGGTCCTTTCGGTTGGAGAGAGCCAAGGAGCAGCCCATAGAGGAGAAATAATCCAGACATTAATGGCATCAAAACCGGCCAAAAAGAATATAAAATAGCCGCATACGCTGATGACCTGCTTTTTTTTCCTCAGAAACCCCAGGATCTCGCTCCCAAATATACTAAAAGAACTCGACATTTTTAATTCAGTAAGCAATTTCAAAATTAATCTAACTAAATCAGTAGCCCAAAATATATCTTATTTCTGATTCTGCTTAGGAAACTTTCAATAGCTAGGGCAAGGTTGATGTTTTTTAGGGTACTCCATAAAAAGGTCCAGTCCATCCTTTCAAATGCCTTCTCCACATCAGTGAATAAGAGCATGACAGGGATGGACCGGCTGTTGCAGTGATGTATAATACTGTTTAGTATTATACATCACTGTAACTAGCATTACGTTCTCTTTTTTTTTTCCTTGCGCCTATCTGAATTCATTCCCCACTAATGACGTAATTTGTGTGCTAGCCAAATCGTCCAGGGGTCAATCTTATCTGTCTTGAAAGTAATTCTGTAGTTTTTGAATTTTATTTGTTTTAGTGGTTTCATCACGAAGGGGGGAATTATTCAACTTCTATATGGAGATTCCATGAGAAGGGACTTTGTGTATGAGGGTGCATGTAATGGGTGGGTGGTCTGACCATGTAATTGTGTCAGTTGTGGCGTCTTTGAGAAGATTAATGTCAGCATATTGAATAAAAATTTAATCCAGTCTGCTATATGTGTTATGCGGATAGGAGTAAAAAGTGTAATTGCATAGAGATGGTTTTGTAAGATGCAAGGTAATTACCAGTGTGTGGGCTCTGAGCTGGTAGTTAAAGGCTTCTTTTTATCTATGTGGTATACTTGATCGTCCGCTTGACGAGAAAAGAGTAGGGCAATAAAGATGAGAGTATTCAAAACATAAATATACAATGCAGTTGCACAAAATAGATGGGGTAAATTTGACCAAACATCTGATGTGAGTTTTCCCCATATCACATCTGAGGTCTATGGTTGGGGGAACATGAATGGGGTGCACAAAAAGCTGGCCTGCCGACCGCCTGTTCTCAAATTGCTATACTAAGTCAATGTAGATCTCTTCTAGTAAACGATTAAGTGATATACAATGAGATAGGTGTTACTATCTACTACGTGCTGGTTGAATCTAGGTTTCTGATTTTGCAGGATATCTTAAAAATAAAATACAGTCCAAGACCAAACTAATGTAATGTGGTTTTGGGTTTCCCTTTGGTACTTTTAACCTCGACCGTTTGCCACCTATGGGTGATTCTCCGTGTGGGGAGTGGGGGTAATACTCAATGACCAGGCTTTAAATCCTATGTTACCAATTAGGCTTGTAAAATATGGCTCAAGTCTATTGAGATCGGGGGATCTAAGGAGGAGGTGTAGAGGGATCTGAGCAAAAATACTTATGCATCCTTTTAAGATAACACTATCACAGAGCTATCTTTTGCTAGGCTAGGGGAGGATATTTATAATATATCCACAATCGTCTAAATGGTTCCTGTGTTGAGCATTTCTGGACCAGGGAGACTATAGATGCGTTTCCGAGTTTTAAAGAGGATTATTAAGTTATTAAGTGAGAAAAGTTAGCATGTGAAGTTCTGTGTCCTCTGGTGGCCATTCCAATTCTGCCTAACATTCTCGTACACGTTGGGGGTGTCGCAAGATTTAAGTATAGTGAAATCATTTGTACATACCTTGGCAGGGTAGCTCTCCAATAAAGTGGTTAGGATGGTCCTGCAGGATCAGTCACTCTGTCCATCATTTTTTCCACCATAGGGATAAGGTGGATAGTCTGCCCAGTTGTCGATACTGTCTCCTGGAGGATCCGCAATGAGCCTTTTCTAACTAAGCTGTATGCCTCTTCAAGTAGGACATTTGGCTGTGTGATGTGTTGCTTGATCGATTCCAAGACCATCCTATGTTGTTCCACCAAGGTGGTTGTCAAATGGGTAAAAGGCTTTACGGAGGAAGTCTGATAGGTCTGTGATAGAGCCTGCTGCAGCACATGTGTCCTGTAGGAAAGCTATAATTCTCTCTCCCTCCCTTTGTTGTCGCTAGCAATCGGGTTGGAGAGCATCTGGCTTGGTTTTAGACTATTTTGTATCTTGGAGTGTTTTACCTATCTACTGATTTCAATTGCATAGTTTCTTTAGAGTAGGTTCAGAAGATCTCAGTATATCTTAGAAATAGGAATAGTGGAGTTAGTCTGAATGTTCTGAAGTGTACGGGCTGGGGAGCTTGTGTGTTCTGCTCCATCTCCAATGTCTATAATAAGTGTCCACTGTATGCTAGTTCCCTTCATTCTTTAAGATACAGTATATGGCGTGTAGGCCCAGGGATTGGGACAATTCCTCCATGCCATTGGGTTCTTTCAGGCTGTATTGCTTTCCTTCTTTCAGGACCATTAGGGCAAATGGAAAGCGCCATCTGTAAGATACAGTGTGGTTTTGGACCTAAGGATAGTAGTAAGAGGCCTGAGGGCTCTAAGTTGTTGTATTGTGAGCCAGGCCAGATCATGAAACATGGATACTTCTAAGTCCTGGTATTTGTATCGTTCCACATTCTGAAGTGCATGGGTTATGTCCTCTTTGATTGTGAATTTATGGACACAGCACACTACCTCTCTAGGTCACTCAGTCCTGAGCCTGGGTATTCCTAGCATGCGGTGCACCCTATCCAGTTCAAGTGGGCTGGTGAGGTCTTTACCCAGTATAGTGTTAAAGATAGCCCTCACCGTGTTACAAAGTTCGGCTGGAGGAACAGAATCCGGTACTCCACGGATTCTGAGGTTGTTGTGGAGGCCTCTGTTGTCCAGATCCTCCAAATGCTTGCGTTGTAGGTAAATGTGATCGTGGGTTTTGTGAGTAATTTAGTTATGGGCCTGCTCCACTTTGCCGAGCCTATAATCTATCTTGCTGTGGGCCTCACCTATACTGCACAGTTCCGCCTTGATCTCTGTGAAGTCTGCTTTATGTGATTCCTGCAGCGTTTTTGCCATTGCTCGCAGGTCATCTTTAGTTGGTAAAGCGAGGAGTAAGAAGTGGATGTCTGTCTGCACTGATGCAGTGCTATATCCTGAGGCTGTCGATCCAGCTGGGCTTGGGCTGCGGGCTACTGCCGCCGCCATTTTCTATTCTCGGGCTTCCAAATGATGTGGAGTTTTCTTACCAAGAAACGGTGACGTAGTACTCTGAGCATTTTGGGATACATTCTGCGATGCTTGCTCCGTCTTTTTGTGGTGTTTCCCCATTTTTGCTTTGTCTGGGTATCTCTTATTTAGTACTTCTGTCAGTTCAGGTCGGGAGAGTCCAGCTTATGTGACCTCTTTTGCCATCTGGCCACGTCCCCTTGCAGTATCACTTTTTAATCATATTGTTCCACTAGCACCTCATTCTAAAACCCAGCAGCACTCTGAGCTGTACTTTTTTTTTTGCGCTGCTTCCTGACCAAAATAATAAATCATGCACCCCAGCAACCCAAAAAATTTGGCTAAGGCTACAATTTTATTGTTATTGCTACTTTTTATGACTTGACTTTCTATTTTGCCCCTCGCTTATTCATATTCCAGCCTCTCGTTCCAACCACTGCCTAGTTGCTAGGGTATTTGGATCCTAGCAACAAGATACTTGCTGAGATTCCAAGTTGGAGAACTGCTGAACAAAAAGCTAAAACATTTTTTTTAAAAAAAACACTGAAAATAAAAAGTCAAGACCAATTGCAAATTATCTCAGAATAATAATCTCTACATCATGCTAAATTAATTTAAATGTGAAAACCCCTTTCAAAGGAAAAAGAAAGGTTAAATCACTGGTGCCAAAATTCTAGGTACTCTCCAGTGATCATAAGCTCTTAACTGATACCCCGGCCAGTGCTCCTGTTAGCAGAAAACTGAACCAACCTAGGGTATTTCTGTAGAAGCTCTTTCAGAATTGCTTTTCTATCATTCTTACCTTGAGACGTTGGCAGACGCATGCGCAGTCTGGTTGGGTAATCTCTGGGGAAGCACACAGACCATGACAAATTGGTGACTCAAGGGAAAAGATGTAAAAAGGCAGTATTTACTGATATCTTTATCCAGTTTGGTATAATTCTGTAATAGGCCACTTAATATGATATAAGCTTCTGTTTGTTAAAGGAACAGTAACACCAAAAATTATAAGTGTTTTAAAGTAATGAAAATATAATGTACTGTTGCCCTGCACTGGTAAAACTGATCCGTTTGCTTCAGAAACACTTCTATAGTTCATATAAACAAGCTGCTGTGGAGCAATGGTGGAAATTAAAAAATGGCTATATGGCACAGGTTAACAAATGGATAACAGATAACACCATTAGACAGACAGACGGCTTATTTGCTATCTGATGTGTAACCTGAGCCTTTTCTCCTTTGAATGGCTGCCCCCATTGCTACACAGCAGCTTATTTATATAAACAATAGTAGTGTTTCTAAAGCAAACACACCAGTTTTACCAGTGCAGGGCATTATATTTTCATTACTTTTAAACACTTTTATTTTTTTGACGTAACTGTTCCTTTTAAGTATTCTTTCTGGGGTGTAGTTTTCCTTTAAGGGCCTATTGGATTTACATTAATTGTACAATTGGAGGTTTAGAGCAAAATATCTACTCCCAAGTTTTATATTTAACTGTCAGTTAGGATTTGAACTTCATGAATTTTACATTTACCCGGCAGTAAACTAGCAGATGTGGGCTGTGATTGAAGTTTCCATTATTTTACTTCTCCTCCTTTTAGCTATGCATGTACCTCCATCCGATCAAGTATGACATTTTGTCATAGTTCTGCAGCAGGAAAATACATGAAACAGAAACTTATAAGAGTCCTCAGATTGAAGTGTCACAGTCTCTTCCTTGACTTAAAGGTAAAAATGAGCATTTTAAACCCTTAAAAGTTGCCTTGATAGAGACAAATATATATTTGCATTTATTAAATGGCTGTTATTTTCTGCAGGTAAACAGTTTAAGGACGGTCTGCATCAATACTTATAAGATATTCTTGCTTCAAGCTTACAGGTTAGTGTGGGGATTATATTTGTAAAGATAACTATAAAATACACATATACTGGAACTAGGAGGGTGCAGAAGAGGCACATGCCCTCATGCAAATCTCCCCCTCAACTGCACTGCTGTCTTGCTGCAGGAGAAGCCACTGGGAGATTGTGTTTGCAGGGCCGGATTTGTGGTGAGGCCCAATAGGGCCGGGCCTATGGCCGCAAAATTTTAGGGGCGGCATGCCGCCCAGCCGCATTAGTTACGCGGCCTCACGGCCTCACATGGCTGGCGCAAGGACCACAAGCTCTCGGACAGCGGGCGTGAGGCCTCAGGGTGCTGCAGACACACTGGCCCTGGGTGTTTGTTCATGTGGAGGCCAAGTGGAGCAAAGTTGTTAAGGGGGGGGGGGGTTGTTTGCCTTGTGTGCTGTCACCTGTAGGCTTTGAATTATGGAAAGGCCATAGAATACCCCCTACTAACAATGGCTGCCATTAAAAAGATTCAATATGTAATTTTACTAACCTTTCTGTACGTTTTACTAACGTTTCTGTACGTAATGTGTTATTTACTCTGTGACCGCTTTTTGTACACTTTGCTACATCAAGGCCACGTGGCATATGGAAAAAATTAATAAACACCTAAGAAGAGGCTATACAAAACCGTAACAGCATTATAAGTATACAGCATACAGCTGCATTTCAAATAAATAGCTATAGAAATAAGGTCATTAATAGGCACAATGGGCAGTAGAAATCCAAGATGGCAGTGAAAATTATTGTTGTAGATGTAGTAGGTTTTATGCTAGCTGTTTAGCAGGATCAAATGTATTTTAGCAGATATGCACAAAAACTTGAAAACACTTGAAAAATTGTAGGAGGTTAGCATGTACAGACCATTTTGATAATATTTATGCAAAGAATTTCCACTCCTAAGTATGTATAAATTCTTAATATTACTCCTTGAAGGTGTTTGGCCCCTGAATATTTTCATGTAAGAGAGAGTCCATTATAACCTAAAATGTGAACAGCACATAGTTCAGGTCAGTGCCACATACTATGAGAAAGGGGGAAAACTATAATATGTGATTTATATTAAATGCATTGTCCTTTGAGAATTATGTAGGTAAGACAAGATGACACAAGCAGAGTATATGACAAATCAAAAATTAAACCAAGACAGTTCTGAATATGTAAGAGAGAGTACATTAATCTCTGTAGAAATACCTTTTAAAGCTTACACATGGTAAGCAGATACAGCAGACTTTCACACGGGGGGGGGGCTAATGGGCCACATGCATGCCACCAGTTGGACAGCACCGTGTTATCTATATAGTGCAGCAACATTTTGCAGCTTTTTAAAGAGATTTTTCAATTATTCATCATTCACACCAGTCCCTACCCCAGTGGAGCTTACAATCTAAAGTCCCTATGACATTCACACACAGTAGGTTTTATCGGGTGCCAATTTACCTGCATGTATGGTTTTTGGAGTGTGGGAGGAAAGTCTCACTGATGAAAACAGGCTTCTCAAAATTCCTAAATTTCAGAATTCACTTTTTTTTCTGGAACCTTACTGTGGTAAACCTAAGTTTATCTACACTATCTGTTGTGCAGGGAGGGCCACTTTAATAAACAGACAATAAATGTCCACCAGGACAAAGGATTCATCATCATCAGAAATTTCATTTGAATTTACGTTTGGATGACATATTCCCCAGAAATGATGACATATACCCCAGGCTTTCAATTGAATCCGTTGTAAAAGCCCTAATATATTATTTCCCTTTATTTCTTACTTTTACTGTATTATTGTGAACACGAAGGGTGCTTATCTCAACACGAGGGCTGTATTTATATATAGGCACCCAAGGGCTTATGTCTAGGGTGGCAGCTTTAGAGGTGGCCCATGGGTTTCCATATATTGAAACAAAAATCACCTTATCCTCCATGCCTGCTGGCAGACTTGTGGTGAAATCTGGCAGTGGAGGGAGTACCCCAATGTGTAATCAGGACTTACATGGACTGTACTGCATACAGAGCTGCCATGGGGGATAGAGAGGGGACAGTTGTCCTGGGTCCAGTGAAATCTTAATCCGGAGTGGGCCACAACTACATTGCAAAAGCTATGTAAATTAGGTAGGTTACATATAAAGGTACATAAACATTATGCAATTTTTATAACTTTTGCAAAAGTGCTGTGATTTGCCTAAAAACTTGCAGAACTTGTGAATCAAGCAATGACAATGCCCAGGGGCAGGCAGGGGCAAACTCCACTGGCCACCAATGAATGAAAAAAAGACAAATCCCACCAATTGACTTACTAGTACATTAGTTTTAATAATAAAATAATTTTGACCATTTATATGAACTACTTATAGAGTGATATTCGCTTATATCAGATGATATTAAATGAGTTTATATGAGCTATTGCAATTTTTTGTAGAAACATACATAATGGGTATCAATGACAACGAAGAGCAATTGTGACAGACGCAAGAAGCTGAGTAGATTTAGACTCAGGACAAACTCCACTGACCACCAATAAACCGACTGTGACTTATTAGCACATTAATGGAACTGATTCGATGAAGTATAGAGTACAATCGCTATATTATGATCCATTTATTGAAGGATATGAGCTCCTACATTATTTCCAGCAGTGCAAAGGTCATGGAATGAAAGAACATATATTTCAGCTACTTATCAGAGTCCCACTGTTGGTACTTCATAGGTGGGCCCCACCTTCACTGCACATGCTGTCTTTGGTGAAGTGGGGTTGCAGCTGGGAAATGGGGCCCTACTCAGCACCTATCAAGCTCTTAAAGGTATTCCTTAAGCTTATGAAAGGAGTGCTTCGCCAGTAACAATAAAAGAATAAAATGACTGGATACTTACTGTAAGTTCAATTCATATATTTTATTGAGATGTCAGGCACATATTTTATAACCATATAATCCTTTTTTACTCTAATAATGCTCCTATCTTATAATGCTCTAATAATACTCCCATCTTAATGCTTTATTCATACTTTACAGTTTTGTAAAATGTTTAAATCCATCTAACCTCTGCTTGCATATCAGTTTTGCAAGTTCTTTTTATCATGTACTCAATAGAAGTCTAAGATCCTTAAGTACCTGCAATCTCCTGTTAGCAGTGTTCTCTTTTTATTAAAAATGCTTACTCCCCAGGTGTGTCCTTTCTTATTTATTTAATCATTGGTGAGGGTGGATTTTTTTTCCTCCAGTTTTGCACATTGCATTAGATGATTTCTCTACATAACTTTTGCCCTAATGCCATTTCAATAAGTAAACTAAAGATTCTGTGGAATCAAATATTATAGTTTGTCACCCTTTATACCTTGTATTTGTACAAGGGGTATTGGCCCCTTTTACTGTATAAAAATGAGTAATATGAAAAAATTTACATATATTTTCCAATAATATCCTGTGTTTAATTACTATGCCCTTTACCAAATAGTAGCCTCTTGATGAAAATGTTGTAGACATATGAAAACTGTCTGCCCTTAATAAATGGTCATATTTATTGAAGAGTAACTTTTTTTTCTATCAGACACGTATATTTTTGCGAAACCACTGTGAATTTTCTACATGAATATGTTTGTGCCGAGAATAAAGCAGCAAGAAAAAATGCACAAAAAACGCAGATTGACTGCAATGCATTTAGGTCAGGAAAACTCAGTGGGGAAAAAATGGCAATTCAATGCATACAGATTTGCTCATCATATGTTCCATTGGTGTTTGTTACAAATGTGTTCTAAAAGATCCTTGCCATTGATAGCAAACAGTTTAGTGGTCAACTGTTTAAAAGCAAACGTTTTTTGTTGCTATGGGTTACTGCACCTGGGCAAATTTTGCTATTTTTCTGAAAGTTGTGATTTAGAATTCAAACTAGTTTGAATGCTGAAAAATTTTGAAATTTTGCATAATCTTGTGTTTGGTGTATCCTTTTAAAAAAACTGACTATTTTTGGTTTTTTTTTAGGTTTCATGCTTGTGTTGTTCAGCTTCCATTTGGCCAGCGGGTAATGAATAATCCACCTTTTTTCCTTACTGTGATTTCTGATATGGCACCTTGCTTTTACACCACTTTTAAAGCTAAAAACAAAGGTATGTATAAATATAAAAAAACTGGCCAAATCACATTTATGTGTTATGTACTCGGCTCCCAACCCGAAAAAATGTTTAGTTCCGCTAAATAATTATGAATATCTGTTTCTTAACAGTTAAAGACAATTTCAGAAAATGCAAGTATGGTTAACTACAAAAGCTAATGATACAATCTTGTAACAAAGGCAACCACTGTAAAATAAAAGATCATCACATGTGGTCACTAAATGAAGAATCTTATGCGCTATAATAAACTATTCTCCCAAATTTGAGACATTGAGTGCTTCCAATGCAAATTTAACAGGTTTATATATTAAAATAGTGAATTGTAATAAAAGGTCAAATTTTGTTACTGGTCTAACCATCAGGAAGTATTTACTGTTTAAAAACGTAGTGGCTTTTATTACATATGGGGGGGGGGGTAAATTTAGCCAGATGCATTAACCCATAGCAAACAATTAGAAGGTATCATTCACTGGTCAACTTTATAAAAACAGACATGTTAGTTGTTGCTATGGGTTACTGCTCCTTGGCAATGTAATTCCATTTTATTACATATTGGGGTAACATCGTAGTGCATCTCTTTACAATGTAAAAGAAAACACAATAAATTGACCCTGAAGCCCATTATCTGCAATAAAGCATAGATTGTTTGTTACAAAGCCTGGTGGAAGGCTAAAGGGTATCACTGGAATGTAAAAAATTACAGTCACACCACCATCTTACCATATAGGCATTGGCTAACATTTTGGTTAGATAAATGTGTTTGTATGAACAGTGTAATAAATTATACTTATAAAGACTCATTACAACCACAAGTGCCCCAAACCAAAATGGACACGTGTATATATATTTTATTTATTAAAGGTGCATGTATGGGATCTATTATGCAGAATGCTTGGATGCTGGGGTTTTCAAGATTAGGTTTTTTTTTTTGCTTTTACTTTTTGTAATTTGGGTTCCTAACCTTCAGCCTACTAAAAAAATTGTAAACATCAATTAAACCCAATTGGATTGTTTTGTCTCCAAAAAAGGATTAATTATATCTTGCTTGGGAACGAGTACAAGGTACTGATTAAAATGGACTCTGTGGAAGATGGCCTTCCTAAAATGTGGAGTTTTCTGGATAGTGGATCCCATACCTATTCTTGCAGCCAAACACACTTGCACTTGCACTTCCGCGTAGCTGGGGTGAGCGCCTATGCAATTTATATCCTTCTGCATAAGTAACAGAAGACCCATCAGTTTAAATACTTATTTAAATACTTATTGGCATTTTTTAAATATACCAGTAACCCTTGTATTTCACAATTTACAGATCTTACGCGTGGTTACAAAGATGTGAGCTGTCAATTCAACTTTGAAGCAGTACAGTGGCTCAGTTACCAAGCTTTTCTTACTAAGCTTCACAATCACAAAGTATTATACAAATGTCTTATTGGGCCACTGCAGAACTGTGAGTAAATGTTACTGTGTTCCTTCTCTATTTCTAATATTAATGGTTTTCTGTTTTGTACCATTAAATACCTTTTACTCCCTATTTCACCATCCTTGGCCCTTTTTTCCCACCTTTGCATGAAAAAACTAGTAATTGTTTCTGTATGTAAAGATAGCACTCAGAAGGTACAGTAAATAAGATAAAATAAGTTCAACTAGACAGATTACTTTCCACACACACATTAATAGTTGTAATGTTTGCCCGGGTGTAGTAACCCATAGCAACCAATGTGATTTTAGTAAATGCTTTGAAATGGTTTACTATGGACAACTAAATCTGTAGCAGACTTTTAAAGAAAAGTAGGGTGAAAATAAAAAAACAGGGTTAATAGGTCATGGGAAACTGACAAGAAGTGATAGGCAAGATGCAGCAGAGCTGATCCAACAATTCTAAAAGGGAAATGGCGAGGAATATCTTTAAAGGGGTGGTTCACTTTTAAGGTAACGTTTATTATGTTATAGAACGGCCAATTCTAAGCAACTTTTCAATTGGTTTTCATTATTTATTTTTTATAGTGTTATAGTTATTTGCCTTTTTCTTCTGACTCTTTGCAGCTTTCAAATGGGTGTCGCTGACTCCCTTCTAAAAAACAAATGCTCTGTAAGGCTACAAATGTATTGTTACTTTTTATTTCTGATCCTTCTATTCAGGCCTCTCATATGCATATTCCAGTCTCTTATTCAAATCAATGCATGGTTGCTAGGGTAATTTGGACCCTAGTTACCAGATTGCAAGATGCAAATTGAAGAACTGCTGAATAAAAAGCTAAATAACTCAAAAACCTTCAATAATAAAAAATGAAAACAAATTGCAAATTGTATCAGAATATCACTCTCTAATAATATTTTAGAAAGCTGAACATCATATTTATGTCTTATTTTCTAAGAGGCTTGGATTATGGTCAAATAGTTATTTGTAAATAGTACAATCAATAAAAGATTGTAATCTTTTGTAATCAATTGTGATCAATACAGTTTAAGCTACAGCTTAAAAAAAAAAGTGATAGGCGGGCAAAAAACTGAGCCTGCGGGGGGGGGGGAGAATAATTAGAAGCCTCCCCCGGCTGAGCGTGTCTGCAAACAATGTGCCAGTCCTACTGGCTTTGGAAGGAAAAAAAATTTAAATATAATTTTGCTTTAACTTTGCATTGTGATGGTTAATATTTAATAATTCATTAATTCAAGTGCTTTGCCTATTCATTTGTATTATATTATTCATTATTTTATTATTCTATTGTAGGTAAAATGCAGTTATCCAGAAGACTATCACAGGATACTATTGAACTTCTAAAATCTGTCACAGATTCCTCTCTTCACAAAGACTTTTCATGTATAATGGATTAGTTTTTGTCTTAAAACTGTAACTGCTGAAGGACACCTGTCACCTGAAAAATGTTTTCCTTATCCTGAGAATAGTGCCACAGCTTTTAATAGTAATGTGCATGTGTGGGATGTCGCATGCATGCACATAACAAGCACTCTGAGCAATGATATGTGCAGACATGCCCCTAATCATGGCCTTCTGCACCAGGAGCTTCGTCCGAGTGCAGGCAGCCTAGAGCAGGTTGGGGGCATTCTTTTAAAAAAATACTATTGTTTTCGCCAACTGGAGTGCAGACGCGATTAGCCCACAATTCCAGTGGGGGAAGCATTTTTATGTTGACAGGTGCCCTTTAAATAGCAGTGCCACATACTGTATTTGCACACTGATAATATCGTTTTATGTTCCTCATATTGCAGCTTGACTGTATCATGTGCTCTATTGGTTAATACCGTGCAATACAGCTATTATTTATGTTTGTATAAATTTATATAATAAAACAAGCAGAAAAGTGTTTCTCAGTAATCGGAGGCATGCCTCTGTGACTGACTGGCTGATTGCGTTATCAGATATAAATGCTATACTTTCATCTGCCGGGTATATGCACTCGCATATGCTTATTTTCTTATCTTGAGGCATCAGACACCTTATGACATCAGCCTCTTAACTATAATTATATAACTACAATTATAGGAGATGAAATTTGTGCCCGATTCTTTAGGTGCAGGAGTGCGGCACCTATTGACACTGGTTGAAGGGAACTCTGGAACTACTGCTTCGTCAGGAGGTGGTGGAAGTTCCAGAGTTCCTCTGCTGCTGCTGCACTTATTGATGGAAGGCAGGAAGGACCAAGCAGCGCTGAGCACAACCATACAGAAGTATAAGGAACGCATTTTGCTACAAGTGGGGGAAGTGCCTGCGGATGTAAATAATTCCTTCTATTGCAGTATTTTTTTACTTTGCGACATTTATTCTTCCTTCTATTTAACAAGGGGTCCAGTCCCAGTCCCAGCAGCTCTACAGCATATTTCATTGTATATTTGATGCTCTGTGTGGTGTGGGTAGCAGTATTTGATTTGCGCCTCATTCTTATGAACATTGACTGAAAGTCTCTGTTTTGCTCTTGTCTTTCCCAGAAACATTTTAACTAACAGCACAAGAGTGACCCAATTAAAACAAGACAGTGACTTTGGATAACTTTCTTAGCTTTACAGATAGGCGGATTTTTATATGTCAATCATGTAAAAAATAACGGAGAATGCAATTCTGTGCTTCTATGCTTTTTATATAGACTTATGTTATATATATGTTCTATGTTTTCAGTAGCAATGCTCATTCCAGTGGTGTGCGGTATGTGGGCAGCACATGTGAATCTCATGGAATAATCCCCTTTGCATATCATGGCAGGTGCTACTCTCTGGGTTCCTTAGGGCAATGTGCACTGCACGTTTAATGTACTAATGCTGCAGTTGCATGTGCCCACCGCATTGACCCTAAGGGGTACAATTTTACATTCCCTAATGCTTCAGCACTTGGCACCCACGGAATTGAAAAAAATTCCATATATTAATTTGTAAAAACCCCGAAGAAACAATGACCTCACATTTCTTCTTCATATTTAAGTTAAAACAATGACATCAGTAAATACGATCAACCCCTGTTAAATTCTTGAGTAGTTTTAAATCGGTTTTCCTACATTTTACTGAACAGTTTTTATAGACTTTTCCAACCTAAAAAATAACTCTCCCACAGAAGTAAATGGTTTGCACCAGCACTTAAATGTTATTATTTAAAAGTATTTAGTTTTCATGTAATTGGATACAGAATACAGTGTTCTCTTTATTAGTATACATTATATTAACATTCATTTTTATGGCACTGGCTAAATACAGAATAAAGGGTTAACTGAGGGAAAATAAATTCATAAAAACGAAAACAAAACTATGGGGCAGATTTATCAAAAAATTTTTTGTTTTATCTTGTTTCAAGAAATGCAGAGAGAAAATACAAACGTGAATATACGCACAAGTACTTTTTTAAACCCTGAATAATCGGGATTTATTAAATTAAGAAACCTCACCAGAAAAGACTCCGCAAGCAAAAGCTGGCATTGTTTTATAAAATACACTCCAAAAATCCCAACATACAGCCAAAATAATTAAAAAACAAATGTCTCTGTTTAGTTAACATGTTCTTAATTGTCCATTTCATGCTACAAGCCACTTAGTCATATATAGTAGCCTGTTTTTAAGGACATGTTGACTCTCGTTTTTTTTTAATTATTTATAATTATTTGGCGTATATGTTCGGGTTTGTGAAGTGCCTGTTCATTGGTTTGTTATTGGTTTAATCCTCTGCCTTGGGCTACAAGTTTGGAGCTTGTCACCCAATCCCAATTTTTCTGCTTGTGAGTATATAACACTTCAACATCTATGAGAACTAGCATTTTTTTTACTATACTGTAGCTACGTTTCTGTCAAAGTCAGTGGGAATTGTCTCTAATAACTTTATTCATTTATTTTCAAGATTTTCAGCCTCACTGAAAATGAATGGACAGGGTGTTTCTCACTTGTGTGCATGTTTCTGTTGTGCAAAAAAACGTGGCCACAAATATTCAGTTGCTTTCTTTTTTCTTAAATAAGGTACTGCCCAAGGGGAAAAGATGCAATATTTGAAAAATATTGCCCATGCTTTGTTGTGGTTTTTTCTTCACTTTTTTTTTTTCCTTGACTTCGAAATTTGATAAATCAGCCTCTGTGACATTTATTGCACTTTCATACATTATAATCCAACCCTACATTACACCTGGTTTTTAGTGTCTCCATTAAGGGATGCCACAGATACAGCATTTATAATTTCTCTTTGGTCATCATCTTTTGTACAGCAGTTTCTAATAAGTTTATAAATGGCATAGCCTGGGATTACTAAACTTGGGACTCCAGCGAGAATTACAATGATTGCGTATATCCAGCTGGGATAAGACTCCGGCTTTGATTTTGGAAACTGGTCCTATAAAAAAATGAGAATAGACAAATTGAGTTCAGTTAAATGTCCTGTAAGAAAAAGAAGATTTTCTCCTCTCTTTATATTTAGGACTTTATTTATAAACATTTAAAACACTGCTCTCGATAAAACCCACAACCTGCTCTGAAATCTAGTAAAATCAACTCCAAAGCTGGGATTTTGCAGTATTTTGGAGTGGGTTGCCTCCTTCCTTCTAATGTAGGGGTTTTATCTAGAATAAAAATGTTTACCAGATTGTTCACTGGCAGAAAACTTAAAAATATTATGTTCATTGCATTACTTACATAATCTGGATCCCACGTAATGTACTCTAGCTTCTGAGAAACTTTTACCACAAAGTAGAATAGGAATATAACCAACATAATAAGAGGGCTGATAACTCTCCATGTAGCTTGCCAGAATATATTTGGCTTATGACCAATCATAAATTGAATGTCTCTGTTAAATCTAAGGAGAAAACAGAAGAAATATGTATTTTCATTCAAAGTCTGAATTAAGATGTTTAAGTTGATTTTAGAATTGTGTGTATAGCTTAGATACTGTAACTTTGGGACAGCAAGGCCTAGGTCTTTGGAGGAAATAATCCTTATAGATGGATGGAATGTTTCCAGTCATTTTAAGGTTGCATGTCTGCTATGGTTTAACACTATCTTGAGGTCAGGTAGTAACACGAGCTACCCAATTATATATTTGTTTCCCATTCTAACCTCACTTTTGACTGATCAAAGCAAATTTGATTTGTAAGTAGGGTTTGCTAATTTAAAATATTGTCTCAATGATGACCCAAACGCCTCAAAAAATGCAGGCCAAGACAAGGCTGAGATGAAGAATAGAAAACCTACAAGCAGCAGTAATCAAAAAAGCCTTGAAATTCACTAGCTGTCGGGTGGGGTTGAATCCAAAGACAGTTGATGTTTGCTAGTGCAGATAAAACAACCCTTTTCCAATAATTATGGTTAAAAATAGAATATTCGGGTCCAAAAGTCACATGGACATCATGAGAGTGCATGTGTCATTCCTGTAACTTGTCCTGATGACTTTTTACTGCCACTGCTGGAATGCCTTCTGGAGTAAGGTTCTGACCATACCGAATGTAGTAATGATTTAAGAACCCTATGTGCCATATGCTTTAGAAAGATCTGCAGAATTGTATCAGGGTATCATTTACTATAATTTTGTTTAGAATCTCCTACATTTGCATTGTACTGTATAATTTGTTTCATACACTTACCTGTCAACACCATATATGTAGACCACTGAAAACATTTCACAAAACGCAATAATAAGTAGTGGAATAGAGCCAGCAAAACCATCAAATAATGCAAGCCAGTAGTTTCCAGATTCCAGCACAAATATAAGTGCAATTAAAAAGGATACTGCACAAATCAAACCTGTGGAATAAAAAAAAATACAAAACATAAACCTAGTATAAAATGCATGTGTTCATAGAATATATATATATAT
Source organism: Xenopus laevis (assembly GCF_017654675.1). Lineage (NCBI taxonomy): Eukaryota > Metazoa > Chordata > Amphibia > Anura > Pipidae > Xenopus > Xenopus laevis. Next base: position 62,333,713 of record NC_054381.1, on the reverse strand, counting down.
ATACTGTTACAGTGCAAGTAATCAATGGTAACCAGTAACATTTTTGCTTCCGTTATTCTTCCTGTAGCTGGTAATTTGGGGTCCATAAGTTTTAGAAATAAACTTGTTAAAAGAAGATTTATGTGCATGTTAAACTATATACTGTATTGTATATGTGACTGTAAGTAAATGTATTGTATATGTGACTGTAAGTAACTACTTCATTTGTTTGAAGTACTTCATTTGTTTGAAGCTAAAAATATAAACACCTGGGATGAGCAGTCAAGTCCATCATGAGACTCCATCCAGAACTTGGGATGCTATGTCAGTTTTTCCTTAATTTGGTACTTACTAATGTAATTCTTTTATTTTGGAATTACTGAAGTAAACAGTAATCATAGCATGGTACTATTATTCATTATCTGACACAAAGAGCTTTGATTGTACAGAACCTAGATTTAAGTATGAATTTTTTGTACACAAAATTAACTGAATTTAGATTGAAGTCTGATCAGATCCTACAACCCTGGGTTTTGCTGATTTTTGTTGGTTTTAGATATGGGTATATATTTACTATTTTTGAACAATTCACCTTGTAAGTATAGAAGGCTATGATATCAAAGGTTCTCAAACACTTTACTGAATTTACGCCCATCAAATATGGAGTAAGATCAATACATGATGTTACGTCATTCAGGCATAAATTAAAAAATGCTTTCGGATTGGAGGGCTACAGTGGGGAATGGATACAGATTTTTGCTGACTGCTCTGTATGGACCCCCGATAACTACTTTTGACCTGCAAACAAGAAAACCTTTATGTGTATGGCAGTAACATTTAGGGGCAGATTTACATAGGTTCGAATATCGAGGGTTAATTAACCCTCGATATTCGACTGCCGAATGTAAATCCTTGGAATATCGAAGTCGAAGGATTTACTGCAAATAGTTTGATCGAACAAAAAATCGTTTGATCGAACGCTTAAATCCTTCGAATCGTTCGATTAGAAGGATTTTAATCCATTGATCAAACGATTTTTCTTTGACTAAAAAATTGTTAGAAAGCCTATGCGGACCTTCCCCATAGGATAACATTGCACCTCAGTAGGTTTTAGGTGGCGAAGTAGGGGGTCGAATTTTTTTTTAAAGAGACAGTACTTCGATTATCGAATGGTCGAATATCCGAATGATTTTTAGTTCGAATCGTTCGATTAGAAGTTGTGGTCGAAGCAGCCAAAAAAATCATTCGAAATTCGAAGTTTTTTTTTATTCTATTGCTTCACTCGAGCTAAGTAAATGGACCCCCTAGCTTTAAGCAACAGGAAGATTAGAGGGGGCAGGTGCACACTAGCAGACAAGGTAAAATAGCTTCTAAGTACTATTAGTATTATGTAATATATACTTAATAATACCTTTATATTGAATTAAACCTTTGCATTTACATGGTAACCAAACTGATTAGCAAAATGTAGTTTTTAGTCAGCTGGCTTAAAATACATACAAGACATAGGGGCAGATTTACTAAAGGCGAAGAGGCCGTTGCTACCAAAAATTCGCCAGAAATCTCATCCGCAGGGACATCACCAATTTACTAACAGGCATAGACTACAATTCATTAGCGAAAAACACCATCACTAGCGCAGTTTCGCGCCCTATTGCTGGGCGCATTTTCGCTCAAGAGAACAATAGTTACTCTACAAATTCACTAAAGTGCGAATCTTACAGAATGTTACCTTGTTTCAGAATGTTTCCAACGCCACATTAGACCAGGTGAACTGATATGATGAAGCTACATCCTCCTCAACCTTATGTTAGTGACATCATGTCCTGAATGCCGAAAAGTCATAAAAGTTCTCAATAACGCTGGTGTTTTTCATTTTTCAAAGTGGGATTGCCTTCAAAAGTCCGAATTATTAAAGATTTTTGATTTGAGGAGCATGCCACATTTGTTTTAGTATGGGCTCTAGGGCATTAAAGGATCTCTTTAGACTTTATTACGCTTCCTTGGACATTTGTAATAATAAGTGGCCAACATCTCTAATAAAGGTGTCTATACAACCTATATTTACCCTCTCTATTCAAATTGACCTAGTACTAATGAAATTTCGCTAGGCAGCAATGAATGCTAGTGAAAGATTAATATATGAAATGGTCGCGCTTAACTCTAGCGAAACTTTGCAAGAGTTTGGCTATAGAGATGCATTTTAGTGAATTAGCATAGTGATAGTAATGAATTTATGCCTGGTGAAGTGTGGTGGATTGTTCGCTGGTGAAAATTCGCCCTTTAGTGAATTTGCCCCATAGGGAATAAAAATAAATAAAACATCCTTTATAATGGCTATTACATCATTAGACATCTTTAGTTTTGAAAACAAAACGCAAATGTACCTGTTACAGCTTCTTTGGGAACAGATTTGGGGATTATTTTCAGATCAAGTAGTGGTACTAGCACTCCTTCCATATTACCAAACATTGAAGAGAGTCCTAGGCAAAAGAGCATGATGAAGAAAAGTACAGACCAGAGTGGTGAAATTGGCATTTTCGTAATAGCTTCTGTGAAAACAATGAAGGCTAAACCAGTTCCTTCCACACCCTGCAGAGAAAAATAATTAATTAAGCTTGCTTGTTTCAAATATTTCACAGTACTTTTTATTTTTTCAGAAGAATTGAAGCCACCTAGCACTAAATCAGGGGGGACAGTTTTTATTAGTAAGACATTTGTTGCAAGCTATAATACAGCCTTTTTTTTTCTTTAAATCTATCCGATACGGTTGACCCCACATGCCTTACAAAAGTATGTAATAAAGCACAATTTTTATAAGCAATTAAATGCTTTTTGCAGGAACTGACAAAACATTCCATAGTTACAAAAGGGGGTGTGTATATAAAAAAAATGTCATTGCAAATTCTACATTGGGCTTTACTAGTGATCTATAAGGAGGCAAAACTACCATCTCTTCCCATGTAAATGATATATCCCTTTATTTAACCACTTACCTGCTACAAATCATAGAATTCATGCCCCTTGCAGGCAAGTATCTGACTGTAAAGCCTCATAGTTTCTATGTTTCTTTGTTATTCTATGTGTTGCCTTCACATAGTAGCCGCTGTGGCTTGCAATCATTCATTTAATGGATCAAAGGTCTCACCCCCTTGCAGGGGCGATTCTGGCTATAATGCCGCCTGAGGCGGCCTTCTTTCGCCGCCCCCACCCCTCCCCACGGCACTAACCTTTATAGCGCCGGAGAGGGCAGGGGCGGTCCACGACGCTTAGTGCAGAGAGCGCAATAGCGCTCTCTGCACTAGAAGAGCCGAATTTCCGGTTTGAAAACCGGAAATTCGGCTCTTAGTTACCAGGAGCGGCATTTTTGCCGCCCCTGGCAACCAGAGGGGCGCTGCCGCCTGAGGCGAGTGTCTCAACTCGCCTCATTGGTGGAGCGCCCCTGCCCCCTTGTGGTCTCACCCCACAAATTGAACACTTTGCCCCTCACACCACAGTAGGATAGCGATTGCGAATTTTATAATTTGCTATAAATCAACTTGTTCGCCAAGATTACTTAATAGATTAATACTATTTTATTATTGCCCTCAGAAAACAATAATCCACATAGAACTTTAGAAGTTATGAGGATAAAGTCTAGGTCTAGGTCCCAAGAAAGCAAGGCCTCTGCCAATTGAACACTCTGGGGTTTTATTATACTCCTCTGCTTGATATACAGTATCTTATTGACTTGCTGTGTACTTAAGCAGAATTACTATATTACACGGGTGGCATCTTGGCACACTCATCTTCCCCTCACCTATTTTGTGCTGACAAATTGTTTGTTTAAAATCCATCCCATTATGAAATGCATTTTTTCCTAATGCATTTTACAATTTTCTATCTTATTTTAACCTCACATAAAAGATTTTACAACCTTAAATATAGTATTTACATCTGACCTAATTTGGTTAAGGTGTTGCTATTTATAGATTATTTTAACCTCACATAATAGATTTTACAACCTTAAATATAGTACTTACATCTGACAAAATTTGGTTAAGGTCGCAGGTTTGAAGCTTGAGAGATGAAATCAAATCTGGATTTGAATGATTTAGCTGATTCAACATGTTGTCATAGTTATCCTGTGTAATATTTCCTTCCGGCAAATCAAAGGCATTTGTCAAAGAAAGGACATTGCTGTAAAAAATAAACATGTACAATAAGTCTCCTCAAATTATATTAGAATAGGGTGCAGTATTATTTCATATCTGTGAAAATGTGCCTCATTACTAAAATCTATTTTATACTTCGTTGAAAAGTCTTTGTTGGTAATGACAGCTTCAAGAAACCTTCTGTATGGAGAAACTAATCACATCCATTGCTCAGGTGTGATTTTGGCCCATTCTTCCAAACAAACTGTCTTCAAATTGTGAAGGTTCCGGGGCCTCTTCTATGAACTTCAGTTCTTTCCATAGACTTTCAATTTAATTCAAGTCGGGTGATTGACTGGGCTATTGTAGCAGCTTTATTTTCTCTCTCTGAAACCAATTGAGAGTGTCCGTGGCTGTGTGTTTGGGATCATTGTCTTGCTAAAATGTTCACCCTCATTTCGTCTTCAGCATTCTGGTAGATGGCAGCAGATTCTTATCAAGAATGGCCCGGTACATTTCTCCACCAATCCTTCCTTCAATTATATGAAGTCTGCCAGTACTATATGCTGAAAAACAGCCTCACACCATGATGTTCCCACCTCAAACTTCACTGTTGGTATTGGGGTTTTTGGGGTGATGTGCAGTGCCATTTCTCCTCCAAACATGGTGTGTGCAATCATATACAAAGAGAATTTTGGTCTAATCTGACCAGACTATATTCTCTGAGAATTTCATTGGCTTGTCCAAATGTCGTGCAGCAACCTTTAAACAAGCTTCAACATGCTTTATCTTCAGTAGTGGAGTCTTTCACGCTTATCTTGCATAGAGACTATGTAGATTGAGGGCATTACATATTGTTTTCTTTGAAACAACTGTACCTGCTAATTCAGAGTCTTTCTGAAGCTTTCTGTGAGTGATCCTTGGCTCTTGGACAACTCTTCTGATTAGCATTTCGCCTTGAGAAAGCTATTAAGCGAAACGCGCGTTGGCGAGTCGCTAAACTCTTGTCTTTTAACACTTATCCTGGTGGTTTTACTGGGATTGGACTTAATCTTTATTGCTATTGTCTTTTTATCTTCTTTATCATCCTTCCATTCTAAGGGGCCGGTGATTTGTGGCTTATTAGGGTCAACTTAGTCTCTTTAAGATCAGGGCAAGTTAATACACCAAGGCCACAGTCTTGGTTACCCTGTCCTGCCTTCCTCTTTGTGGTGTCCCAGACTTAGAAAACAACAGGCAGTTAGCTTTGGGACAACTCCACCCTCTTATATTTCATTATATCCTCTTTTCTGCTGACCGTAGCATTGGTTTTGTTCTCACCCAATTGTGGTCATTTTTTTAATCTAATTGGATCTTTTTAATTAATGTAATTTCTAGCAACCAGTATATAAATACTAGCACCTTATTAATTTAGTATAATTCTCTGTTGTGTCCCTCATAGTAATTCACTTAATTTAAAGCACTATTTTCAATCAATTGCACTCCTTTGATGAACTTTGTCATTTTTAACTTTTTAGCTTTTTCTGGTTGAGCTCAATCATGAATTGTTATTTCATTTGAGAGTGACAATTGGTTAAAACACTCAATGGATATTATGCACTAATTGGCACTTTATATTACTTATGAACTGTTTTAAAATCAAGTAGTTGATCAATTAACTAAAAGACTGGGCACATTTTTCACTTTAACTAATTTATTCAATCAATTTAATCAAATCTAAGAGATTTAATTTATGCTGGATATTGATTAAGGCATTACCTACGGGGTACTTTTTCCTTTATAATTTTGAACTCTTCTGATTACTTAGAAAACTTCTGTCAGAAATCTTGCGAGGAGCACCTGGTTGTGCCCGGTGTAGGGTGAAATGATGTTAATTTCCAGATTATGGCCCCAACAGTGCTCACTGGAACATACAGAAGCTTAGAAATACGTCTGTAACCAATGCCAACAGTATGTTTTGCAACAATAAGATTGTGAAGGTCTTGAGAGAGCTATTTGCTTTTACCTATCATGAGATGCTTCCTGTGTGATATGTTGGTAAAGAGAAACCTTTTTATAGGCCATCAATTACAACTAAACCAGCTGATATTTATCGATAAGGGGCAGGATTGCTTACTAATTGCTGACAGATTTCAGTCGATTTCTTGACTTTCCATGTCTTTTTGCACCTCCTTTTCTTCATGCGTTCAATACTTATTCCCTGTGTCATTCCACTTTATTACACATAATGATTTATGGACTTACTGTATTTGTTTTGATTTCTCTGTATGTGTGGATTACTTGGTTTGTTACCGACATCTGGGGGCACATTTACTAAACTCAAGTGAAGGATTAGAATAAAAAATACTTCAAAGATATTTTTTGGCTATTTCGACCATCGAATTGGCTACTTCGACCTTCGACTACAACTTTGAATTGAACGATTCAAACTAAAAATCGCCTGACTATTCGACCATTCGATAGTCGAATCACTGTCTCTTTAAAAAAAACTTACTTCGCCACCTAAAACCTACCGAGCACCAATGTTAGCCTATGGGGAAGGTCCCCATAGGCTTTCCTAGCAATTTCTGATCAAAGGAAAATCGTTCAATCGATGGAATAAAATCCTTCAAATCGTTCGATTTTTCCTTCGATCGAATTGCGGTAAATCCTTCGACTTCGATATTCGAAGTCGAAGGATTTAACTTCGATGGTCGAATATCGAGGATTAATTAACCCTCGATATTCGACCCATAGTAAATGTACCCCCTGGTGTACATTTCATGTCAATAGCCCCATTAGAAATATATTTACTGAGAAAACAGTTGGGGGCCAATTCATTAACTTCGAGGAAGGATTCGAAGTAAAAAAAACTTAGAATTTCGAAGTGTTTTTTGGGCTACTTCGACCATCGAATGGGCTACTTCGACCTTCGAATCGAAGGATTCGAACTAAAAATCGTTCGACTATTCGACCATTCGATAGTCGAAGTACTGTCTCTTTAAGAAAAAACTTCGACCCCCTAGTTCGCCACCTAAAAGCAACCGAACCCAATGTTAGCCTGTGGGGAAGGTCCCCATAGGCTTGCCTAACTTTTTTTGGTTGAAGGATAATCCTTCGATCGTTGGATTAAAATCCTTCGAATCAAACGATTATTCCTTCGATCGTTTGATCAAAGTTTTTGTGCAAAATCCTTCGATTTAGATATTCGAAGTCGAAGGATTTTCATTCCCCAGTCGAATATCGAGGGTTAATTAACCCTCGATATTCGACCCTTGATGCATCGGCCCCTTGATGTGTTCATTATATATTTATCTATCTATCTATCTATCTATCTATCTATCTATCTATCTATATATCTATCTATATATATACACATATCCACCCAACACCTATAATGACAAAGAGATCCATATATGTGATTACTACTACTATATAATGTACCGTAATCATCCAAAAAGTTTCATGTTTATTGTAGAAATTGTAGCCTTTATCTCCAATTTAGCATTAAATAGACCAGAAATCATAGTCAATACATACAATAATGTAATAACTTTCTTTATATTCTATATATATATATATATATATATTGCAACTGTTAAGTTAATCAAACTTTACACTCATCAAAGCATCCACATTGGCAGCAATTCAAGTTTTGCACAACTTTGGCGTTGTAGCTGACAATTTTTTAAGATATTTATGGGAAATGTCAAATCACACCATCTTTAGCTCTTCCCAGATGTGTGACTGGTTTGTATGGCATTTTAATGTGACTTTACAATGAAGCTCATCTCAAGAGAGCTAAAACGCCATTTAGGGTTTAGGACTGTATAGGCAATATATGCAAATTTATTAGTGATTCCCAGCTTGTCAATGCAGCTTTGTAGGGCTTAGTATATTCAATAATACACCAATAATTGTGGACTGGATGATATACAATATCATAAAAATAACTTTACAGGCATCTAGGGTAGTACAAAGGCCATAAAAAACATCTAGCTTCAATTTAGCCTTTGATAAATCAATTAGAATAATTTTAACTTCAGGGGCTTACAGTATTTCTGAATACACTGCTAGGATCTCTAGCCAAAGAGTTCAAAAGGTCCCATCTATGTTTTGGCAAGTAAACGTTAATAAAAATAACTCACCTGTCAAAACAATCATCAAATCTGGCTGTGGCACGGAAACCAATAATGGAGTAGATGACAGTGGCAGAGTATATGGATGTAAAGCCATTTATTAGAGAAATTATAACTGCATCCTTTTCACAATTGTTACTGTCAACAGAAATTCAAGATGTACATTAAGGTGCAACGTCAAAGACATGAGAACTGTTTTATTTAGTCTGTTTCTTGGAACTTTTTATTAACATAAAGGGGTACTACTGTGGTGTAGATTTGAGTGGTGTGTTGCTTTTCCCTTCTGCAATAAAATAGCAATATGTTTGCTTTATGGCATTATACACTGTGGATCAGAGCAAGTCAAAAGTATTTATATAATTTTCTGTTATATTTTTTGAACCATTATAAGTATAGGATTTGGAGAGAAAGTATGTGGTCTAACCATGTAAAGGACCTAATACCTACTTAATACTTAATAATACCTCCTTGCAGTGTTTAGTAAAATGCATCATGATATAGATTAAAAACAGATATTACTTTGGCTCCACCAAGGAGTGGGAGTTGATTAGTAATCTAGCAGTATTTGGACTCAAGTATGTAGACTTAATGCTCTATACGGCTGTTGTTGAAACCAAACTGTGAGTAGTGTAAGCAAAGAGCAGAATCCAATATGCTGAATATACTGTGGTTTTTGTATCACTGTTGCTGTTGTTATAAATTATCGTTGCTTTTATTATTTTTAATACTAGTATTTATAATAATACAGTGAGCGATTATGAACCACATAAAGCACACATAAGACAAGATATGCAAGGGCTTGAATGTAAGGTGCCAAAAGTGCTACCTATATTCTGCATATATATGAATGCATGTATGTATGTATACATGTAAAATAAAATAACCTGCTATTGTACTTACTGAACAGAATTATAACTTGAAAATGAAATAAGCCCACCAAAAGCCAGGGAAAAGGAATAGAAAACCTGGGCACCAGCATCAAGCCAAGTAACTGGATTTGCTAATTCTGAAATCTAAAAATGTAAAATACACAAAACCATTAGTTAATTCATTTGCAATAAGAATTTTGTTAACGATAAACTCTCATTCAATGTTGCAATAACACCTCTGTACAAAGATTTCAACAATCCTTATGCCATGTGGGTGAACATGCTTCAGTGTTGGATTTTTTTTAAGACAAAATTTCTTTCACAATAAATGATAACATGAAATATAGTCTCAGAAATCCCTGTGGTTCATTATAACCCTCATGATATAGAGGGGTCACATCTCCGCCTGTAAGATATTGCCAACTAAAAAACATATAAATTATGGATGTCTACAATCTTATAGTCTTATGGAGATCTGGTGCGGCGCAGCGCCTAGCGAGGCGCGCCGTGACTGTCAGGGAGAGGGGAGCGCGTACCCGCCCCCCCGCGCGTCGCAGCGATGACGTCATCGCTCGGCGCCGTTATCATTTATTAGTGCTGCGCGCAAGTGCGCAGTCTCTTTGTGCCTGCTCCCTCCCCTATGCAACGAGCGTGTTCTGGGTAAGATTAGGGGGTCAGCAGCATCAAGCTGTTTCCCCTTCATTAAACAATTTTTCCTCCTTCACTCTGCGCACCCTGTTTGTGCCCCTTTTCACTTCTTTTTGTGGGCAATAAACGCCATCATGGCTGATAATTTTTTACAACAATTGCAGGCCAAAGTGGCAGCTGAGGGGGTGGATTGGCTACAGGAGTTTATTAACCCTAGGCAGCAGCCACCTATACGATCGGGGAGACAGGGTTTTAAAGTGGTTAACACTCGGCCAGCCCGCCGTTCCCGTCCACCTACTAGATTAAGTCCCAGTCCACCCCGGACTAGGAGAGGGCCCCTTTCTACCTCTGCAATCAAAGCTGCACCCCCTACCCTTTCCACTGTTACCAGTGATACCGCAGCTCAAGCCGCTACAGCGGCATCAGCTGGGAGCCACACAGTTTCCAATATCAAACATCAGGTCAGTGGTACAGCTGCTTCTACTAGTCGTACCGATGCGAGGGGTACTCCTTCACCTAATGTCATTCCACCCACTCAAAATAAACCCCCCACTAGACGTGTGCCACTAAAAGGACGTTCATCTGGTCCTGTTTATCGGGATTCTGAGTTGGATATTGCAGTTTTTTCATCCAGCTCAGAAGAGGGTGAACTTCCCCTTTTTGATCCGCCTCCAGCCAATTCCGGGATTCACATTTCTGTTCAACCCTCTACTGCTGTGCCTACAGAGAGTGCAAAGAGGAGATCCCACTCTTTTCACAGCAATTCTGATACCCGGAGCTCTGGTCGGCGCTGCTGCCACCAGACTGCCGGAAAAAAGTCCCGCAAGGCTGTACGGCATAGAGGTGCCACCAGCCGCAGACACAGCAGTTCTGATTCTTCATGGGCGGAGTCGTCAGTTACTGGCTCTAACTCGTCACAGACTGCTTCCTCTTCTGGCAGTTCTACACATCGCCATCGTCACTCCAGGCGTTCCAAGAAAAGAACTTCTCGGGGCAGGACTTCAGATGCCCAACTAGGGGCCTCTTCAGCCGGCGCTGCCGCACCATTACCAGGTTCCTCTACGGCTACACAAGTTCATGGTGAGTCATCCTGTTTAGGTGCATGGGGTAACCCCCCAGCCAATTCCGAAATACTGCTGGCCTTACGTTCCATTATGGGTAAGCTTGACAGTACTCCAGGTCAAACTACATCTGATAACACGTTGGTGTTTACCTCCCCATTAAAAGATACTCATTTTTGTGGAGTTACGCCTCTAGGTTGTCATATTACTGATGAGCTCAGGGAAAAAATTTGGCGAAATGAATACATAGATATCTGGTCTCTTATTTCCTCTGAACAACCCACAGTAGACCGGGAAAGACGTTTTGATAGACAGGAGGATAGAAAACTGAGAGTTGCAAAAACTTTTGGCAATTGGCTTCAAGCCTTTTCAGTGTTAGCTTGTGTAATTGGTCAGAAGTCTCCGGCAAAATGTTCGGAGCTTTTCATATACCTAGATATAATTTACGGTGCATACAGGACTCATGGGGGTTCAGCCTGGTGGCGATACGACGAGGAATTTAGACGTAGATTGGCACTGAAACCAGACTTAGGTTGGGATAATAAAGCTACTGATGTGTGGTTGCGTCTAATGACGACCCAACGAACACACCCCTTTCAGTACCCTGCCGCAGCACAGAATGCTATTGGGGCGTCCAGTGCTGCGGCCCCCCGACGCCCCGGAGCTTGCTGGCTCTTTAATGAAGGGCATTGCCGATTCTTTGGTTCGTGCAGATTTAAACACGAATGCTCCTTCTGTGGAGGTGCACATTCAGCGCTCCGCTGCTTTAAAAAACCTAGTGTCCCTCCACGCCACACACTCACGGGTAGGGTTGAGAACCCCAGTGAGCGTGCAAAGGATGTCCCCGTGGTTAGACATGTACCCCAAGAAGCAGGAGGCCGCCCTACTTAGGGATGGATTCACATATGGTTTCTTTATTCCTTTCAGATACAACGCAACCCCTACCTTTGCTAACAACCTAAAATCAGCAGTTGACTACCCAGATATAGTGGCTTCAAAATTGCAAAAGGAGGTCGAATTAGGTAGAATAGCCGGCCCCTTCGATTTCCTGCCTATCCCTAACTTGAGAATCTCACCACTGGGTGTTGTACCCAAGAAAGAACTGGGTAAATACCGGCTTATTCATCACCTCTCTTACCCCAAAGGTGATTCTGTCAATGATGGGATCGGTAAGGAGGCAGCAGCTGTGACTTACGTCTCCTTTGACAGGGCCGTCACATTGGTTAGAAAAGCAGGTCCAGGTTCCCTATTAGCAAAGTCTGATATTGAGTCCGCTTTCCGGCTCCTTCCAGTGCATGAGGACTGTTTTCACTTGTTGGGTTGTCAATTTGAGGGTTACATGTATTACGATATGTGCCTCCCAATGGGATGCTCGATATCGTGCAAATATTTTGAAGTATTTGGTTCTTTCCTTGAGTGGGTTGTCCGGAGAGAATCTGGCCACAATTCCATTATACATTATTTGGATGATTTTCTTTTTGTAGGGCCACCTTCCTCCCGCACGTGCAAATTGCTTCTAGATACATTCAAATTCTTTATGAGCAAATTTGGGGTACCAATTGCCCATGACAAAACTGAAGGTCCCACAACCACACTTTCCTTTTTGGGAATCGAGATAGACACAATAAGGATGGTTTTTAGGCTGCCGCAATCCAAACTCACTGACTTGTTGGACAAAATTAATGGGGTGATGCAGGCCAAGAAAGTTACTTTACAACAAATGCAGTCCCTCATAGGCCTTTTGAATTTTGCTTGTCGGGTGATGCCGATGGGTCGGGCTTTTAACAGACGGCTGTCACTGGCCACAAAAGGTATCAAGAAGCCACACCATTTTATTCGGGTGACGCGGCAGATAAGAGAGGACTTGCTGGTTTGGCATTCTTTCCTTCAGGAGTATAATGGGCACACTTGCATGTGGGAGGAGGAAGTGTCTAACCAGGAGTTAGCCCTTTACACGGACGCATCTGGAGCCATAGGTTTTGGTGCCATATATGGACATAAATGGTGTGCAGGCGGCTGGCCTGGAGAGTGGGCACAAATTGGTCTTTGCAAAAACCTTACACTGCTTGAACTCTTCCCCATTGTGGTGGCCATTGAACTCTGGGGGCAGTACATGACCAACCATACAATTTGTTTCTGGACAGACAATCTAAGTGTGGTTTTTTGTATTAATAAACTAACCTCTGCTTCCCTTCCAGTTCTTGCCCTGCTCCGGCACTTGGTGCTAAGATGCCTTGAACATAATATTTGGTTTCGGGCTCAACATGTACCAGGTAAATGTAATACCGCTGCTGATTCTCTTTCTCGTTCGCAGTGGCTAAAGTTCTGGCAGCTAGTTCCTGGAGCGGACAAGGAGGGGTCAACTTGCCCAATGTTCTTATTCTACCTGGTGGAGAACAGCTTATGAACATGGTCAGGACATCTGTTTCACCGGCCACTTGGAGAGGTTATGGTAACGCTTTTGAGGAATGGTTATCGTTTGGGAAGGGATGTAACCTGTTGGATGATCATGTGCGGCTGCAGATTACAATTGACTACCTCCTTGACTTTCAAAATAAGGGGAAATCCGCAGGAGCGGCCCAAAAGCGCCTATCGGGCATAGCTTTTTTCTTTAAATTGTTGGACCTCAAAGACATGACAAAGCATTTTGCCATACTCCAAGCTTTAAAGGGCTGGAGAAAACAAGTCGTCTCCAAGGATACCCGTAGACCGGTGTCTTTTAGTCTTTTACAACAGCTGATTCGCTCCACCCATGAGGTTGTCCAAACGCATTATGAAGAGGTCCTATTTGCCACCGCTTTTAGCCTCGCATTTTTTGGTGCCCTTAGAATTAGCGAGCTAGTTCCTCCCAGCAAGACAAAACCAGGGGGCCTCTTAGCTGAAGACATTGTCATAGGACCTGATTTTCTTAGATTCCGCATCAGAAAATCGAAAACTGATATATACGGCAAGGGAGTGTGGGTTACCTTGTTGGGCATAAATAGCCCAGGGTGTCCAGTTGGACTTGCACGTTCATTTTCCTTGCTGCGAACTCATGGTGATAGATTTTTGACCCATGAAAATGGTTCTCCCCTTACACGCTTCCAATTCAATTCGATTTTCAAAAAATGTTTAGCCAATTTAGGGCTGGGCATCAAAGATTTTGGTACCCACTCCTTTAGAATAGGGGCAGCTACCGAAGCCAGTTTAGGAGGTATGGGCGAAACACAACTTAAGCGGCTCGGGCGGTGGAAATCTGATTGCTACACCTCCTACATCCGGCCGGGTTTGCTGTTTAACTAAACATTTTCTCATTTACAGGTACCATTCCTCCTGTTGTCTTCTTGGTGGGTCATTCTTATATACATCGGGCCAGGCGGCGTGCAGAGTCCCGCCCTGGAGGGCTCAATCTCGGCTTCAAAGGGGTGCATGTGCACTGGAATGGTATACCCGGATTGCGATGGCTTCGTGTCCTCCCTGAGGTTGTTAGCTTCAGCAAGAACTACACCGGCCCATTGGTGCTGGTAGTACACGCTGGTGGAAACGATTTATGTTACGTTAGGATAGCTGAGTTAATATCCATTATAAAATTTGATTTTGCTCGCTTACCAGCCTTTTTTCCAAAAGTAATCATAGTCTGGTCAGAGATTGTCCCCAGGCTTGTGTGGCGTGGCGCACGGGACGTTGCCGCAATTGAACGCGCCAGGAGATTGGTAAACATGAGAGTCTCACGTTTTGCATGCGCAAGGGGCTGGGTGGCCATCCGCCACCAGCAACTAGAGGGTGATAATTCGGATTTGATGGGTCCAGATGGTGTTCATTTAACCGACATTGGCCTGGATATTTTCCTCTCAGGTATACAAGATGGGGTTGAAAGGGCGCTATTCTTGTTGGGTGGAGGTCGGAGTTCAGTGTAGGGGTACATGAACTCCTTGTGGCGAAAAATGGTTTGATCCTTGCCTTTGCACTTTATGAAAAAATAATTGTTCTCACATGCCCATTGCTCTTGCAATGGCCGGCATCGGTGTTCTTTGAGTTGCATAAAGGGTTAAGTCGGTTTAAGAAATATGTGTTTATAAAGGTGCAAGGATCTTTATATAAAACATGATTAATAAAAGCTGTGTCCGACCTTCATCCACAAGTTGGCCTCCGAGTCCTTTATTTGGGCAATTCAAGTTTAAAAAGAAAGGGGGGATTGGTGTTCTTCCCTGCAGTCTCTGGTGCGGCGCAGCGCCTAGCGAGGCGCGCCGTGACTGTCAGGGAGAGGGGAGAGCGTACCCGCCCCCCCGCGCGTCGCATCGATGACGTCATCGCTCAGCGCCGTTATCATTTATTAGTGGTGCGCGCAAGTGCGCAGTCACTTTGTGCCTGCTCCCTCCCCTATGCAACGAGCGTGTTCTGGGTAAGATTAGGGGGTCAGCAGCATCCCGCCCACCCACCCCTCTGTTTTCTTGTTTTTTTGAAATGCTAAGCAGTTATTTTACCTTGTATCTGTATGTTTCGTTTTTACTATTCTGCAGAGAAATTGTCACAGCGAAAAATGGTTTGATCCTTGCCTTTGCACTTTATGAAAAAATAATTGTTCTCACATGCCCATTGCTCTTGCAATGGCCGGCATCGGTGTTCTTTGAGTTGAATAAAGGGTTAAGTCGGTTTAAGAAATATGTGTTTATAAAGGTGCAAGGATCTTTATATAAAACATGATTAATAAAAGCTGTGTCCGACCTTCATCCACAAGTTGGCCTCCGAGTCCTTTATTTGGGCAATTCAAGTTTAAAAAGAAAGGGGGGATTGGTGTTCTTCCCTGCAGTCTACTAATCCCAGAGCCCTCTGAGTCAAAGTCAGGTTCTGGAGTCATAGAGCAAGTGCAACACAAGGAATGTAGTCTGAATATTCCAATATGAATTCATCATGTTGCAGTGCTAGAGACTGTACCTAATTGCTTATTACTATTACCGTACTTTTTTATTACTTTTAATGTAATTTAAGAATATATATAAATTCTAGTAGTAGTAGTCAAAACATAAAACAGCAAAGGAAATGTATTTATTAAGATTGTGCCAATAAAGCAGAATCGACATCAACTATGGGGCCTGGGGACTAGATTTCATTTCCTCCTTACATCATAATGAAATTCTGCTTTCACCGACAATCACCTAATTGTCATAGGGATGAATGCACCTCTGATGACAGTTCCATATGAGGCATGCAAAAAATAACCAACAATACTTCCTCAGATACTAGTTAGAAACTTTTCATTTAGAGAGAGAATAACATTTAGCAGTATGTGCGATAAAGCATGTTGAAAAGAATACACAAAAAATCATTGCTGCCAATCACTTACATCTGGGGTAAACAAAAATTTGATTCCATTCACTGATCCTTTCAATGTCAGACCTCGGATCAAGAATATTGTAAGTACCACATAAGGTAGTGTTGATGTTACATAAACTGCCTGAAAATCAAAAAAGTTTTTAATGAAATAAATGTGTATATTTATGAAAGCAAACAGTATGGCAACTCATATAGATAAACACAAATAGTGAAATAAACACAACTCAATGTTTAGAATAATAACCAGAAAAAAAATATTTGTGCTCTGCATTTGTTATTACTTTCTCTCCTTTAATTTACTTTTGAACACATTTAAGAATCAGTTCTAGAAAAAAAAGCACATAAATTCAGTATTAATATATAAAGAAAATGACCAACCTTTCCTGTTGTTTCAATCCCTCTGATGGTACAGACGTATAGAACACCCCAGGCACAGGCTAAACAGAGCACAAGCCACCACTGGATATTGCCAGAGTCATCTATTTTTGTGGAGACGTTAAGTGTTTCCCTGTACCAGAAGTAATCCACAGAAGAGCTTCTTGCACACTCTGATACATATTCTGTAATAAAGACACACAATAGATGTTTTGATACTTTTAATGGAAAAGGGCAGGTGTATTATTTTAAATTTGTATTGCACTGTAAGCTTGTGAGTGGATTTTTCAGATTGTAGCCCTTACTGTATGTATCAACCTCATGCAGGAATTCATAGTAGTGCAGAATATAGCTATTATTTGATCCTTATAACAGAACACAATGCAATATCGAAAATCAGTTCAGATATCCCTAAAGGAGAGGGAAAAAGTGTAAATGGTGCCTAACATTTGCCACCCCAGTGATTTGCACTTTCCTTCTTCTTTAATACAGTCATGATTAATACATCATACTTTTTCAATATATAAAGACTACTCACTAATAAATATCATAAATTAGTGATTCCTTTAGTGATATCATCAGCTGTAATCGGTGCTTAATGATGTCACTTGTGTCATGACATGATTCAATGAAACTAGCATGTTATCAAAAAATAATGATCTGTGCAAATAGTCATTTCAGCAGTACAGTCCTTGTTACTTCTAATATCCTTTCATTTTACAATGCGGAAACATTTATACCTATATATTTGTTATTTGTTTATATCGGAGAGTGACAGATATATCAGCTTTAAAGCAGATGTAACCCCCCAAAAATTTCCTAGTGAAAAAATATGTACTGGTATGGAAACTGTTATCCAGAATGCTCTGAACCTGAGTTTTCCGGATAACGAGTCTTTCCGTAATTTGGATCTTCATACCTTAGGGCTACTAGAATATCATGTAAACATAAAATAAATCCAATAGGCTGGTTTTGCTTCCAATAAAGATTAATTATATCTTAGTCTGGATTAAGTACAAGGTACTGTTTTATTATTATAGAGAAAAGGGGAATCATTTTTAAAAATTTGGATTATTTGAATAAAATTGAATCTATGGGAGATGGCCTTTCTGTAATTCAGCGCTTTCTGGATAACGGATCCCATACCTGTAATTCTAAGCAACTTGTACAAGCAACAATTTCTATTGATTTTATTTATTTGTAAAGCCTTGCCATATAGCCTCTATTCCATTGTTTCAATAGTCATAATAAGCAGTGCAGGAAAAAGCACGGGAGAGATATACTGCTTTCAATAGAAATTATATTTACAACTAGCATTAAAAGCATTGCAATTTAAAATAAAGCTATTAAGAGAAATTGAATTCCACACTTATGGTAACCTGTTATCCAGAAAGTTCCAAATTATGGAAAGCCTGTTTCCCATACACTCCATTTTATTCAAATAATCCAAATTGTTTAAAATGATTTATTTTTTCTCTGTAATAATATCCCAACTTAATAATATCCCAACTAAGGCATTATTAATTCTTATTAAAGCAAAACCAGCCTATTGGGCTTATTTAATGTTTTCATGACTTTCTAGTAGACTTGATATGAAGATCAAAATTATGGAAAGATCCATTATCCAGAAAACCCCAGGTCCCGAGCATTCTGGATAACAGGTCCCATACATGTACATGTAATATTGAGAAATGAGCCACGCACAATATAATATGTATGTTTACCACTAGATGGTGCAATAGTTAAAGGGGTGTTCACCTTTATGGTAACGTTTGTTATGATATAGAAATGCCAATTCTAAGCAACTTTTCAAATTAATTTTTATAGTTTTATAGTTATTTGCCTCTTTCTTCTGACTCTTTGCAGCTTTCAAATAGGTGTCGCTGACTCCCTTCTAAAAAACAAATGTTCTGTAAGGCTACAAATTTATTGTTATTGTTACTTTTTATTGCTGATCCTTCTATTCAGGCCCTCTTCTATTTTTATTCCAGTCTCTTATTCAAATTAATGCATGGTTGCTAGGGTAATTTGGATCCTAGGTACCAGATTGCTGATGCGAATTGAAGAGCTGCTGAATAAAAAGCTAAATAACTAAAAAACCAAACAAATAATAAAAAATGAAAACAAATTGCAAATTTTCTCAGAATATCACTCTCTACATCATACTAAAAGTTATCTCAAATGTGAGCAACCCCTTAATGCACTTACAAATGTATCCACTGTGAAATGCTGCAAGAATTAGTTGTTTGTGTCCTTTGATATAATACCCTAGTTCTGTCACTTAATTTACTTATTCATTCTTATACTTATATATTTTTTTCCCAAATAGTAGAGACCTGATTTTTAAGGTCACTTGTACCTTCATGATTACTTTCTAATAGCGTAAACAAGGAAAAACCTGGGAGGCAGAAGGTATCTGCTCAAGTGATTTTATTGGTATTTAACAATACCAATAAAATCACTTGAGCAGATACCTTCTGCCTCCCAGGTTTTTCCTTGTTTACGCTATTAGATTGTTCCAGATTGAACTGTACCTTGGTGGAGGTACACAACAAGGAAGAAACCGACTACTGCACGCACCAGGGTCAAGGTCAACAGTCACCTGTGTTTATACTTCATGAGTACTTGGTGGGGATCAGCCTGTGAAATATCAAGGAGCGTGGAATGTACCGTATATACTCGAGTATAAGCCAAGTTTTTCAGCATCCAAAATGTGATGAAAAAGTCTACCTCGGCTTATACTCTAGTCAGTGGGCAGTAGCTGAGATTGCAGTCACTTTTAATCATTCCTATACCAACAGTTTGCTTGGGGAGAGACTGCAATATCATACAGCGCCCTCTGTTGGTTATATGAAAGAATAACAGTGCGCCCTCTGTTGGTTATATGAAAGAATAACAGTGACTGCAATATCACACAGCGCCATCTGTTGGTTATATGAAAGAATAACGGTGACTGCAATATCACACAGCACCCTCTGTTGGTTATATGAAAGAATAACAGTGCGCCCTCTATTGGTTATATGAAAGAATAACAGTGACTGCAATATCACACAGTGCCCTCTGTTGGTTATATGAAAGAATAACAGTGCGCCCTCTGTTGGTTATATGAAAGAATAACAGTGACTGCAATATCACACAGCGCCCTCTGTTGGTTATATGAAAGAATAAGAGTGACTGCACACAGCGCCCTCTGTTGGTTATACAAAAGATTAACAGTAATGGCAATATCACACAGCACCCTCTGCACATGGTAGTGGGACAGTGGGACAATGCACACAGTAATCCATTTGGCAATTCTCTGTCACCATCAACTTTGCAAAGAAGTCTAGTTGATCACTGGGGGGGGTCGCTTTGGCAGAATGTGCGCTGCTGGGAGACAGGGCTGTAGTTGTGTCTAGGCTTATACTCGAGTCAATACGTTTTCCCAGTTTTCGTAGGTAAAATTAGGTACCTCGGCTTATACTCGGGTCGGCTTATACTCGAGTATATACGGTACAGAACTTTATCACTTGCAAACATACTTCATCTACTTGTCTTAGGTAAGGAGTATCAAACTCACGTGCAAACAAATTCCTATCTACCACATAAAGATGAGTAAGTAATGAATAAGTAATTACCAGTTCTGTTGGCGGTGAGTGGACAGAAGCTCCATGGCAAAGGTTCTTGGAAGGAGTTAAAAAAATACCACATAACCCAAGCAATAATGGTATTGTAATACAAACCTACCAGGAATGATACCAGCATTGATGCAATACCTAAAATATGAAAATATATTTGTTATTGATATTGTTACATTTTATTATGCCATATGCAGATAGTTTAGTCCAATGTATGCAGAAAACAAAGCTGTACCTTACATAAAATTCAATTTTACTTGATGCATGAGTAGGGAAGGTAAGTGAAGTCTGTAAAACAGTAAACATCCACTTTCCTTCTTCTGTGAGCAATAATGTGGGGGTAAAACTCGGCTGCAGCCTCTGCACCATCCTTTATTTGGGGGAGAAAGGGTTATTGAAGAGATTTTGTTGACTATAAAGGATAGACCCTCTAAAAGGTCAACCAGCTTTATTTTTACAGATCTGGGGCAGAAAATAACTCTGACACCAAAACTTAAGAGATGAGGTATCTACTTGTGAACCCTCCGTGCCATTGGGGTGATTGGCTATATGACGGGGACAGCTGTTTAATTTTACTGCATCTAACTAAAGAAAATAAAGTGGTGATACACATATGGAAATATTATGATCATATATATATATATATATATATATATATATATATATATATATATATATATATATATATATATATATATATAGTCAACTACAAGAGGTCCTCTGCACTCAACCCATTATCAATATATTTAAGACAGCGACATTTTGTGCATACTGCTACTAAAAATGCCTTACCCTTTAAACAACACAGGCATTGTTTGTCCATATATTGCAATATATTTAAGCTGGCCAACTACGTCAAAGTCATCCCATATCTGGCCAGTCCTACGCTTAATTTTCATCTGATTCATTAAGAATTCAATTGCTTAATTATACATTTTACAAAGGGACTAAGTTTTACCTGCAACTTACTAGCTGCTTTCAAAGTAAAACTCCCAAACTTGGCTGCCCTTTTATTAGACACCAGTGGGATCACCTGACTATAGCTGGGAAGGGTGGGAGCTACAACATGGAGCTGGTCACTGCTCCTGTATAACTATAACAAACAAGGGAAAGTTGTGCTCACCACTGTTTTTTAAAACCATTAGGCGGGGGTGCAATGAGGGTGTGACCACAAAATACATATAGTCAACTACAAGAGGTCCTCTGCACTCAACCCATTATCAATATATTTAAGACCGCCTTATGGTTTTAAAAAATAGTGGTGAGCACAACTTTCCCTTGTTTGTTATAGTTATACAGGAGCAGTGACCAGCTCCATGTTATATCTCCCACCCTTCCCAGCTATAGTCAGGGAAGGGTGTATATATGTATATATATATATATATGTACAGTGTCGGACTGGGACGCCAGGGGCCCACCAGAAAACCTTAGACTGTGGACCCACTTTCCAAACTATCATTCCTCCTTTCCTCACTTAACCTCTTTATTCTCCTAGTCTTTTATATCTACTTACTATACTCTGTTCTTCCATTATTAAGCCTCTTCTTTTCCCATAAGGAAATAGGGAATGACCATGAAATAGGCCAAATGTTTAGAAGCAAGCGGTCTACTGACACCTGGGCCCACCAGGAGTTTTCCTGGTATCCAAGTGGGCCTGTCCGGCACTGTATATGTAGATATAAATAGGGATAGTGCTACAAAAACACTATTCAAATTGTTGGTTTGTCCAGTGCCACAAACCCAGTTACTGTATAGATAATTGTGTAATTAAGGTTTTAAAGGTAAATATTAACATAATTACAAAATTATTTGAATTTACATATACTGCATACAGATATAAGTATAGTATCCGGAATGATATAGTTCCTTTTTTTGCAGATCATTCTTCTTTTGTTCAGCTGTGCGTGTTTATAAACACTGCCTGTTGCCCCTGGCATAATTCATACTGACAAAGAGATATAGCAGACAATATTGAATGAGTAGGCACCACCATGCCTATTTTCCAACTAAATAAAGACTGCCCACTTTGTACATTGAATGCATCACTGAAGTCTGTATTGTTAATTTACTATAGGTGCAAGATTATATTCTAAAGCATTGTATTTGAACCACAGCTATAGGGAGGTGCAAGGGAACCCTCTATGTACAGAGTTTTACATCAGGTATTTTTGCTTTCTTTTTTTTTACTTTGTGTCTCCCTGTAAATGGTTAAATGAAAAAGTATTGATCTGGAACGTAATTTGGTAGAGAACTGCTAAAGGTTAGATTACAAAGACTGGTAGTAAATGGAATATTATCTGATTGGACCAGTGTTGTTTATGGCGTTGAACAGGGTCTGTCCTTGATCCTTTGCTTTTTAACTAGGTGGACATTGAAAGGACTGTTTCTATTTTTGCTGATAATACTAAATTGTGCAGAACTATAAGTTCTATGCAGGATGATTTCACTTTGCAAATGCAAGTTGTACACTAAATGTTGGGAGTTTCCTTAAGCGAGAAGGATCTGGGGATTTTTGTAGATAACAAGTTGTCTAATTCCAGGCAGTATCATTTCATTCTCTGGCTACTAAAGCAGATAGTACTCCCATAAAAAAGGGCATTAACTCAAGGGATGAAAACATAATTTTTGCCTCTTTAAAGGTCCCTGTTAAGGCATCGCCTTAAGAATACAGTGCAGTTTTGGGATCAAGTCCTTAAGAGGGATATATATGAGAAGGAGAGAGACATTTTTTTCATTAGCGACCAACATTACATTCCCCCATTAGAAACTATAAATGCCCCTTATGGACACATGTTTTTTTTCTTGCGTGGTTCCTGTGTGTGGGTTTTTTTTTTTGAATTCCACTGTATTGGAACATATGCGTTAACAGAGCTCATTCATTTATCTGGTGCCTGTATCTACTGCATAGCACTGAACTGCCAAACACAGATGGAACATTACTTGGGGTTTTTTAAACTCATGCTTTCCCATGGCATGGAAATATAGAATGCAAAACAATCCATGCCACTGGGGCACATGTAAGAACACCCTTATATAAGAGCCCTTAAAGCAGAACTAGACCCCTCCAAGATATAACAGCCCCCTCAACTACCCTCTATCTGCCCCCTTTACCTCTCCCTCCCTGCACAGTGTATTACCTATATTAGCACTCCTATTTGGAAACTTAGCGCAAGAAGCAGAGCAGCGCAGCTGGGTCCCTTGGCACCATCTTCTGTCCATTCGCCGACACAGAGCCTATAGGCACCCTGCTCTACTATGTTTCTTGTGCTTAGGGGCGCTAATATAGGTAATACACTGTGCAGGGAGGGAGAGGTAAAAAAGGCAGATCGAGGGCAGTTGAGGGGGCTGTTATAATTTTGGGAGTTAATTCTCCTTCAATCTCCATTAATCACTAGGTGGAGTTGACATAAGCTATTAACTTAATAAAGCACCTATAGATTCCTCCTTCTGTGTGTGTGCTGTAATATTAGCTTTTTGGCTAAAGGAAATGCATAACTTTTATTATTATATTATAAAAACACATTGAAGGATTTGCATCAGGGATACTCACCAACTCCTTTAAGGGTTGGATGAATAGTGCTCCAAACACCCACACTTCCTTTTCTTAGGCGCTGCCCAATTGCAAATTCCAGATGTAACAAAGGTATGCCTTCAAATACCAGTAATATTAGAAACGGGATCATAAATGCACCTTTAAAAAAATGTGACAAATATATCTGATTGTTAAGTAGTTTTAGATGGATGAGTATCAATAAGGAAGCAAAATTATTGTTAATAATAATAATAAAAATAATCTATAAGCAGGTTTTCAACACTTTCTCCAGTCTTGCACAGCTTCTACGGTAAGAATCCCTTGCAATTCTGCCAAGACACCAATGGACTCCTTTCTGCTTTATAACCAAAAAACAAAGCCTAACATCGATTGTACTGAAATCGCCCTTGACCCAAGGATGTGTACTAGAATGGTGGGTCCAAAATTTATTCTTCTGGTTTTTTTTAAATATAAAACATTGAATTATAATAACTTTTTTTAACTTTTGTTGTGATGCATGTAACAATCATATTTGCAATTTATATAGTGATTCTTCTGAGGATGCCAGGGTGAAATACATTTCTGTTCTAGAGAGACTGATGCAGAGAGAACAACCAGGCAGTGGTTTGAATGAGAGACTGGAATATGAAAAGGAGAAGGCCTGAATAGAAAGATAATTAATAAAATGTAACAATAAATGTGTAGCTTTACAGAACAATAATGTTTACCTGCGGAATCAGTGACCCCAAAAGTCAGAAACTCATGAAAAGGCTAATAATTAAAAAACTATAAGAAAAAAAAACACAACATAATGCTGAATTAAAAAGTTATTAAGAATAGTGCATTCTATAACCTACTAAAGGTTATCATTGAGGTGAACTATCCCTTTAAAAAAAAAGCTAACAAAATAAATGTATTAATATATGTAGTTAAATATAATTTAAGAACAAGCAGGTTGATCTAACATAAAAATGGATGTGGCAGTGTGTGTGTCATGTCTGGTTTATCTGCAGTTTTCAATAACTTTTCCTCCCAACTTGCCATTGTAGAGTTCTAGGAAAAGGGTAGGATTTGTCTGCAGCTGATGAAAGTAAAAATCGAGTCACAAGACACAAAAAAAGTGTCTTTTCTTTCCAACTCCTAATGAGGTGGAAAAGGGATGTAAATGGTTAAAAACTATAGTTCAGAGACTTTGGTTAATGTTTGCCTGGTAGAGACAGCATGGATGAACTGATAATCTTTCCTGTCTGTTGCAAGGTTTCAAAGGAGCTGATCTAGCCCATCTTTCTTTAATTTTGAACAGGAAACATCAGGAAGCAAACATTTTGCAGAATTGAAATTCAAAGTGATGAAGGTTCAAGTGTGACCTTCATTCCTCTTTATACTTCTATCCTGGTCAGTAGGGAAGAATGGTGGTTACTGATGGCCCCTAAACAGGGAGCATCAAGAAACAGAAACACAATTTGTTTTGTGCTATACCTCATCTACCAAAGTCCTGGAGTGCTGGTAGCACTTTCTCATTGGCAGACCAGAACACTTTGTCAATTCCAACTTTTCAGGGGGGAGGGAGGATTACTCCCCAGCTTCGGAGGTGTTTCATCTTATGAATTTCCTTATTATTGCACTTATTGCACTTATTGCACAAGTGCTCCTGTTAGTTGAAACCAGGCAGTAATTAGTTTGAACAGCTGACTACAAATTTGAAAAGAGCAAAGACCTACACTTGTTGGCACTTATGTTAGTAAATGAGATAGGGAGATATTCTTGCTTAGTAGTGTTCTGTTGTATGCACCCACTTAGGTAGATGACAGTAACGGTTGTAATCAGCCAGCCCCAGAGACAATTGCAGCTTAAACAAGACTTATACTTCTGGTTTAGCAAATCCACTTGGCCATGGCATAAATAATCAAAAAACAATTTCACATTCATCTGTTAACAAGAGGTTCTTCCTTTCATTGGTTAAAAGGGGGCTTTTGCAGTGAAACAATACTTGGATTATTTTATAACCAACAATGAGGTTCTTTGCACTCTTCAAGGAATGTTGGAAATATATTAGAGGTTTTAGAACAATTACTATTTTTATTCTGGAAAATCTGGTTCTTTAAGTTAAAAACACCCATTACAGCAAGTAAAGTAGATGACACATAACCTCAGCTCTATCTGCGTTTGCAATATATTCTGAATTATTGTGATAATAAGAATTCCACAAAAGGAGATACATTTACATTTTGCACGGTTGTGTTTTTTAATCAAATCATTGTAAATGCCTTCAGGAATAATGCTTTGAAAAGTGTAAAATGCTCAACATGCATCTCATGTCTATTGCTTATAATATAAGGTCAGTAGCACTACAGGCATGAAGTAGCTTAAGGTGTTCTTACCAAAATAAATGTTTGAAGAGAAAGACAATGTGTCTTACGAATTTACTTATTACTGCACAATTGCAAGTTGGCACTTATGTTAGGAAATGAGATAGGAAGATGTTTTTGCTTATATACATGAATTAAACATTTGTAATAGTTTTAAATATTGGTTATTGCAATCGAAAGCTGTTTTCATTCTCTGCATTTTTGCTCTGTTCCCTAACACAATGTGGCAAGCCTGGAAGAGATGTGACTCCTATTACAATGTTTTAAGAATCAGACGCAGAGAACAGAAAGGGCTAAACAAGTTCTACTTTCAATTGCAATGCCATTGATAAGTGCCGATCATTTCTTGGCATTACATTCCAGGCATAATCCTTATGATTTTAGTTTGGTTTCTCCTAAATAAAACATCACAATTCATACACAAGTGTTGAAATCGAAAAGTAAATTCACTTCCTTAGCGAATGTCTGCCCCATAATAAGTGTTTTATTAGACCAGTAATTAAATATTTTACAGAAATAACAGATAAGGAGATGGACTGCCATGACATCTTATTCCAGGAAAATCCCTGCTGAATTGACAAGCTGGGATTTTGTAATAATTAAACAAATCCTACAAGTGTGTATGTGAGGGTGGGGCACTATTGTACTTTGTCCTAATAGCTTGTACCTAACATTTTATGTTCATTTTATGGCGTAGCATTACTTAGTAACCCATGCATCTCAGAAAAACATGTTGACAATTCTGACTCCCAACAAATGGAAAAATTAACACATACCTATTCCAAACATCTCTACTCTAAACTCCATGCTATACGAAGTCATTATCTAAGTTACATTAATGGATATGAACATCCATATGATTATGGATGATCCAGGTGAAATCTATCGCCTGCATCAACGTAGTTTAGCCAACTCAAATCAATCAAATACTGGTTCTGCTCCCTTTAAAGATTTACATTCTAAAGATTATTTGTACCTCCTTTAGTTAATGGTCAGTCATTTGTTAATTTTAAAAATCCAATTACAATAGTGAAATGTCTTGAATTCAGTCTCCCCAATGAAAACTTTATATGTGTTACTTGTTGCACTATATATTTCAGAGTTTCATGCAATAGTTTAACCACATTATGTTTCTTCCTTATTTACAAGCCAAGCCACAATTAGGTCTGGATATTTCTTGTTATCTCTCTGTGTGTCTGGTTGGAGATCAGTTTTAGACTTTAGTTTATAAGCATCACTTGTATATTCACAGTCCACACCACTGTAAAACCTCAATTTTAAGTCCACTGATTGTAAGTTTTCCCACATTTTACATTTTTTATTTTTGGTCCAACCAATTTATAATGCATTGCAATGCTTTTTTTCCTGGATTTTACATCAAAATTTTGTCCTAATGTTTCCAAAAACTGTTTTTTTTCCCTCTATGAATGTTATTATTTGTGAAATAAACAGGTTTAAAATACTTACTAGATGTATATTTTGCCATGATTCTGCCTTTTGGTCATTCCAATTAATCTGCCCCTTATACAGTCCTGTGCCAATAACCTATTGCTTTAGGTTGTGTATGTGACTGACAGAGAGGCCTTGCACATGCCCCCCATAGTGTAACATTAATGCTGCAATGCTTATTAACACAGTAAATACTGTATCTCAAAGTAAAACAGACTCCTGTGTTAATATCCTTTCAGTGCTTGAAGAAAAAGTTACTTTAACACATTTCTCTGATTTTACATTTTTCCCAGATTTTACATATGTTGTTCCTGGTCCCCTGAAAAACATAAAATGGGGGTCCTACTTTATGTAGAATTGTAGCTCTTGCAGGGCAGCAATTGCTACATACATACTGTAGCAACAGGTACAATCACTTACTAAAAAATGTAGCATGAATAAAGTCCAGGAGCAGAAAGGTGAATTTTCTCTAATTTTAGTAATTTAGGACTACACTGCATGATTAATAGCAAGCAAAAACAATTGACAATTTAAGGACTACATTTATTCATACTGTGCCACAATATAACCCTAAATCCAAGCCCAATATAGATGTTTTGTGTAGAGAACACACTAACCTGACAATGGTATTCATTATTTTAATTATTTGTGGTTTGGTATAACAATCAAAGATGAAGGGAAAGGGTACATGGATTTCTTTGTGGGTTATAACCCTATAGCATTTACTGAAAACTAAAAAAAATAAGCTACAAGCTTTTGGGGACAGCTCTCATTTTCAGGTTAATTTCTCATTTGAGGAAGGGGTTTGCCAAAAGATTGTGCCTTTGTTTTCTGCTTGTCAATAAGTTCCAAAGGGTGATAGCCCACAAATAAATCTATGTGCCTGTTCCCTTCATGTCCACTTTGCATTGGCTTGGAGAATCAAGCCATATTTAAATTAGATGTTGTGTATGCAGATATATGTAGTATAGATTATCTGTTATGATTGCAAGATACAATTTGAAACTAGCAAACATGTTAAAGATACGTTCACAACTAAGTTGGAACACTATTCCCATATGATATTAGTAAAATACAAAACAAAGATTGTTCAAAGAATAAAAAATTTGAAAAAGTCTAAAGATCATGTGTCTGCAGTGCTTAAACCTATTGCATTAGCTTGGAGCAACTTGGGATTGATGATCACCTGCGTAACTTAAATAAGTGGTGGGTGGAAGTTTGATTGCATTTGTTAGTTTTACAATGAATTATTCCAAAACAGGGCCACCCTGCCATCGCCACCACACACACACAGGCACATCATCTAAGGCACTTATATTAGACCTACTGTAATAAGTCTACATTATGCAGTGATATTGATTGAAATGGCCTGGATAAAACTCTTACTCTACACTCTGTGTTGTTTGCCCATTATTGGAATGGTTAATAGAGCATAAGAGAAATTGATCTTTTTCATTTAAATGCAGATAACAGGTTTAAGAACCATTTGTTGGTCTTGATAATGTTTGTTTTTGACCTTTTAAATTGGTTGTTCACCTTCCAAACACTTTTTCCAATCACTTGTTCATCAGAAAAAAAGATTTTTTTTGAATGGCTTTTATTTTTAATATTATTGGAATATTAGCAACTATTGTATCAATTCTAACAGTTGCCTTAATTTGAAACTCATAGAATCTGCTCAGTAGGGCCAACAATAAGTAAAGAATCAATGTATGTTTCAGTTTAGAGCAGTTTACAGTCAGATGCTGCCCCTCTTCCCCAGCTGCTTTAGAAAGACAAAAGAAAGTGAAAAATGAAACTTTCATATTAGAAAATTGGTCACAAATAGAAAATGGAAAGTAATTGAAAAAAAGTATTTATTCTGGTGAGCTATCTGAAACCAAATGAACTAAAAAAAAGTTTTGGAAGGTGAACAGCCCCTTTAAGAAATTCTACAAGATCTTTAACTAGGGAGAATAATATAAAGTAACTAACAGCAAGTCCAAAGGGAGGCTTAGAAATCAGATGTTGCTCTCCAGTAAATAGCTTCCACAATCTTGGGCCTTAATTCACATACAACTGTTATAATTCAATAGTTATAATCCCAAAACACTAGTAGCATCTATATTACTTTAATTTAGGCACTGCATTGGGGAACATTGCTGCCTTGCATCGCTGGTGTTCTAGGTTTGATTTGAGCCAGGACACAATCTGCAAGGAATATGTATATTCTGCCCATACTTGCTTGTTTTTCTTCCAGGCACTCATGTTTTTCTCCCTCACTTTAAAAAACATAGATGAAAGTTAATTGTCTCCCCTGTGTGTGAATGTGATAGCGACCTCAGATTGTAATTCAGATAGGACAGCTATGAATGATGTATGGTCTCTGTAAAGAGCTGGAGAATATGGCATTGCTATAAATAGAAAGTTAATAATAATAATGAATGTAAATGATTAAATATTTACTGTTTAGGACTCAATAATGTTTATTTCATAATGGAGACTCTTGCACAGTTTTAATGTCAAATTATAGTCCACAATATGTTGAATTAAATTAAATTCATGCTCATTGAATTATTTTTTCCTACATAATGTTTTGAATTCATGCACATTATAGGTTCATGTACCTCTACTGCCTGTTCATTTTAAATAAACCATGACCACATGCCTACAAACAGAGGGGCTTAAAATATATATGCATCAAGCCATGTTTAAATTAGATAGAGAGTATGCAAATATATGTTATTATCAACTGTTATGATTTGCAAGAAAAAAATATAAAAGTAGCAGAAATGTTAGAGATATTCACAATTAAATTGGCACATTGTTCCCATATGATTTATAAATAGAAATAATATATAATAATATATAAGAATAATAGAAATAATATTTCTTATTATGCAAAACAAATATTTTCCAAACAAAAAAAAAAACACTGAAAAAGTGTCAATATGCTTTTACAGTGCTTAAACCTATTGCATTGTTCTAAATGGTACATCAACAGACATTGACTCAAAAACATAAATGTATGCCAATTAAATCTGTCAATTCTATTAGCTGCTTTTGCAACACATTGAATGGCTTATGCCAGTTGCCTTTTTTACTGAAGAAATAATAAGGAGCAAGTGCTCAATGAAAGTATATACTCAAGTAAAACTGGCAGACTTTGCAGATAATATGATAATACACAATATAATATGAATAATAAAACAATGTTATTTATTAAAATTGATCAGTGTAACAATGTATAAATGTATTAGTAAATCTAGATGCTTTCTTATTTTAACAGCTTCTTCTGAATTCAGTTTATACTTATCATGGACTATGTTTTTGTACTGAATTTTAACACCTTCTCAGTTCTTATGAGGATTAAATGTAGAAAATATACTGTACCTCCACCATGGCTTTGGCAAAGGTATGGGAATCTCCAGACGTTTCCAAGTCCCACACAAAAGCCTATGCATGTCAGCATATACTGAGCCTTGTTATCCCATTGTGGTCTCTCGCCTGCCTCTTCTGTTTCTAGCTTTTCAAGTTCCTCATATGTTTGTATCCTATTCTCCAGTCCAGGGTTTGGTAAAACAAGTCTCACCATGATGTACCTTTCTCCAAGACACCCTTTCCAGTTGCAGGTGTTGAAAGGAAAGGCAGCTTGTGGCCAAATAAAGAAAGGGCTGTCAACTTAAGCAAGCACTACTTATAAAGAACCTTTGGCACCTAGTGTGCATTACCAAAAGGAAAAAGGATCTGTCAGCAGAAACTCTAATTTAAAAGGCAATTCTTATAATTATTAATGCCTTATCAGTGAAACTTTCACAAAGTGCTAAATTAACTGTTGCAAAGGCAGTCTATTTGTCATTGCAAAAGCCATTAACTTTTACTGTTTTCCTGAGTCATTTTAAAAAAGGCCATCCCCATGATTTTTATATGCTTTTATTACCTTAACATAAGGTAAGAGAAACCAGTTAAATACTTAGCGGTCTGTTTACTAAAGTATGCAAGTCTATGCTTTTTTTTCTAAACCCTGCATCTGGTTAAAGCGATTCTTCCATGATTGTTATGGTGTACTTTTATTCTAAATTACAATGTTTACATTACATATAATTCACTCTACCATATAAAAATGTGTTCCTGAACCAACAAACATATTTTTTATTGCTGTAATATTGGTGTGCGCTGAGCATTCTCAGGTCATTATGCCTGATCCTGTGCTTTCATAAAAAGCCAGCACTTCACAATGGAACTGCATTCAGATCAGCTATTGTTCCTCTTACTGAAGATAACTGGAGGAGTCACAGACAGGCATGAGTGTTTTACTATTGCATGCTATTTTCCTACCTATCATATGGGAGAATTTTTAGCAATACATACCATCCCATTTTTGTGCTGAGTGGCTGCTGGGGGGAAGGGGGGCTAATAACACTCCACTTTGCAGTGCAGCAGTAAAGAAAGACTGAAGTTTATCAGAGCACAAATCACATGGCTGAGGGTACTTGGGAAAATAAAAAAAATTTCAGAGCAGGATTCTGCTGGAGCATCACTATTATCTGACATAATCCCTTTATCAAAAGCGCAAAAATATATGGTTTGATGTGGGGTGTTAAAATGAGAGTTATATTTAATTCTTCAATAGTGGTCACTTGTCATATTGGTGTTATCCATCACAAAGAAGTGCTGAGTATTATCA
The DNA here is from genome assembly GCF_017654675.1 of Xenopus laevis. Lineage (NCBI taxonomy): Eukaryota > Metazoa > Chordata > Amphibia > Anura > Pipidae > Xenopus > Xenopus laevis. Next base: position 62,301,584 of record NC_054381.1, on the reverse strand, counting down.
AACAGTATGGAGACTGATATCAATCTCAGTAAATCACTAATGGACTAAATTGTCTGAAAATTATAATCAGTATTTTCAGCTTCTTTGATCCAGTCAATTCTTAAATTTCATTGTTTACTGATTTCAGAAAATGTTTTTGAAAACATAAATTGTTTGCTGATTTTGAATGGGAATGGTAATGAAAGTGTAAGTCCATGAGTGGAGGATGAAAACTGTACTGCATGTCAGAAGATATTGCTTTTCATAAGAGAAGGTAGATCACAAACCTTCAGGCAGGTGTTTGAATATGCAAAGATTGGTGCTTATTAATGGGGAGAGACTTTTTTTTATCTTTTATGGCTTAATGTGGTTCACTTACCACTTGGATTGTATCATTTACTTCTGAAATTCACACAGTTGTAACAAACAAAAAACATAACTGTGGAACAGAATCTGCAGTGCAGTCATTATGTCATTTTGCAGAATTCAAACAATCAAGGAAGTCAAGACATTAGGCAGTGGTTCCAAAATTGTGGGACTGCCCCAATTAGGAAGTCAAAGACATGCAAGGTGGGACCCAATCTGAAGGTGAAAGCTTACTTTTGATCATGGACATTCTTCAGAAATATAAACTAACTAAAATAGGCTGATCTAAAGGCATGATGGGATGAAGGTTGTCAAAGAAGGAAAAGGAATTGATAAAAGTATTATGCTGTTTCTATTTCATACCTCCCAACATTTTGGAAGTAAAAAGAGAGACAAAAAATGTTTTTCTGCATATAGCGCAGAAATTTTTTGACCACACCCCTTTCTGTGGCCACACCCCCTAATTACCATGTTTGTTTTACAAAATTTGGCAGGTTATGAAAGTTTGAAAATATTTCTCCTTATCTAAACTGTGTTTTTGTGTCTCAAAATTGTTACAAAGTATCTTATTTGCCCCTGTTAGCTGTTCTGGGCTCTCTGCTAAAAGCCAATTAAGTGAGAAACTTTGTTTCTTTTTCTGGCTGTTCAGTGTAGAGAAAAGAGGGACAAATCCAGTACAAATGAGGGATTGCGGGTTGAGCTGTCAAAAGAGGGACTGTCCCTCCGAAAAAGGGACAGTTGGGAGGTATGCTATTTTGTGTAAAGATGTTCTTGAAATTTCAGGGAAATCAAGAGGATGGTAACCATTCTGATTATGAAGAACTAATATAGCAGTTAGAATGTAAAATACAGATTTTTTTTCTTTCTACCCAGAATAGTATCACTTATTTTTTTATAATCTACAGATCAGCTAATTCCCTATGGGCCAGACTGTAAATTATATCCTTATAAACGGAGCGTTCTTGCGTCAGAACGCGCTGTTTATATCTTAAAGAGACAGCAAATGTTACTGCCATTCTCTCCCTGAAGCTTCTGCTCCAGCCTCTCAACATCTCACTTCCTTACTTCAAACGGTCGCTCCTCCTTCTTCACTCCGGCTGTCTAACCTTCCCTCTCACTGCCTCCCAGGTATTGCGCCCTCTGCGATGCTCCCTCAGTCATTCGCTTCCGCCCCCCCATTTCCTGTCACGCAGCATGCACGATCCCTCTTTGTCTCTCTCCCTCTTCCGCCCTCCTTAATCTCCGGTTACTCTGGCAGAGTCTCTCTCCCCCATTCAACCCCATATTTCATCTGCTCTTCCACTCCCCCCTCCGTCTCCCGTCATGCTCCCTCTGTCCCTCCAACCTTCCTTCACTCTGGTTTTATTCCATGGTCACTCTCCATCTGTAAATCTCCAGTCAACTATGTGTCTTGCTCACTCTGTCCTGCCAACAAGTCCCTCTGCCTCTCCTACTCCCACATTCACCATCAATCTCCTGTCTGTATTGCTCACATTGCTGCTTTAACCCTTTGTTCTTCTGTGCCTGTGCACTTTCCACCCTCTGTATCTATTTTCCATTTCCTCCACTGCAACAGCCTGCAGAAATATGGCATATATGGTCAGCATGTCACAGTCACTTATATCAAAGGAGGACAAAAAGGCAGCTACAACAACTACTGTAGGTACAGAGGGACTGTGTAAAGCATAGGGGAATAGAACAGAAATAAACGGGTGTGCATAGATTATGTGTAGATTATAAAGAATAATGCACCCTCTACCGAAATTTATAAAGATATTTGTAGTCACCTGCGCCTGCGGCCTCGTGCTTTTATATGGTCACGTAACTCCTCGGTGACTTGTAATATCTTTATAAATTACGGTAGGGGGTGCATTATCCACTATATGTATGAGGTGTTGTGTGCTTCACATAATGAAGTTGGTTTGTTTTTAAGAATTGTTCCTTGTTTGAAAGAGAATATGACCTACAGATAAGTGCTATAATTCTCAGAAGCTTTCACAACATAGGAAAGCTTGTGGTAAAATCAAGGACTTTAATCTTACCATAAATTGGTGTTCTTTTTATTTTATGTAAGGCATTCATTGCAATGATAGACTCATCCTAAATGAGTGATTATAAAAGATTGACAATCTTTTATTACAATCAAATATAATTATATTTTATTACAATCAAATATAATTACATAGCAGGTATAATTAGAAACCAGTAAACAATTATTGCAAAATCACAGCCAGATGCAACAGCAAAACCTCTAAGACACAAGATTACAACTTGTCTTACATTGACATGATTGGATCCACTTTTTTAAATTAATATTTACTATTAATAGCTCTTAATTACAAGCAAATAATGATTAACAACAACACTTGTTCTGGAGGGCAGTTAGGGAACAGTAATGATAACATTGTCTCTTTTGAAGCAACTGTCTCCTCAGGCAATTTTGTGCTTAACCAGTTTAACCAGCAGTGATTCTCATTAAAGGACCAGTAACATAAATTTTTTTTATTAAAAAATTCGTTAGTGTAGAACGAAAAATCTCTAAGTCTTTAAATCTCTAAGTCTTTATTAAGAAATAACTTTCCAAAACTCCTCTTCAGAAAAGGCGATCCGGCGAGTCACCACCCTGCTTTCATTATAGGAGATAGCCAGGGAGGAGAAATCGAGCGCCGCATGATGGATCGTCGCTGTGCCGCCTTTTCTGAAGAGGGCAGCGCAGGCGGAGTTTTAATAAGTTATCTTAATAAAGACTTAGCGATTTAAAAGTTTAATATGTCTTTGTGTTTTTTTTTACACTAACAAATTTTGTAATAAAAAAAATTGATGTTACTGATCCTTTAATGTCAATGCAAAGGTATTTTCAAATAGATAGTTGCTTGTGCCCTGGTGCTTTAACATTAGAGCAAATTAGGCAATACGTTTTGAGTTTAAAGGAAAACTTTACCCGCAAAATTAATACTTAAGCAGCATATAGTTTATATCATATTTAAGGTCCCCATAGATGCAAAGATTTTTCTTTGATGAACAACTGATTTTAGTGCAATCCAACCAACCCGTCAAATTATTGTGAGGTTAGTGGGAATCGAACGTTTGTGCATCTAATGATTTTTCGTCCAGACATCTGTCAGAAAATTGATTGGCCAGGCTAAAAAATTTTCATCGGTCACAGTAAAATCTATCTATGTTTGTAGGGCCAAGCAGTCTGCTACCCTCAGTTTTCCTGGCTTCAACAAGACAATATCACTTGAAATGGTCTTTTTAGTTGATGGACAAATTGTACATTTAAACGATCGTTTCAAGATAATCTTGGTCTCACGATACAAAAAAATCTTTTAAAAATCTTTACATCTATGGCCAGCTTAAGTGGCATATTTATCTTACCACACTGGAATATATATTTAAGTAAATCTTGCCCTTTTACATCTCTTGCCTTGAGCCACCATTTCGTGATGGTCTGTGTGTTGCCTCAGAGATCACCTGACCAGAAATACTACAACTCTAACTGTAACAGGAAGAAGGGTGGAAGCAAAAGACACAACTCTGTCTGTTAATTGGCTCATGTGACCTAACATGTATGGTTTGTTTGGTAGGTTTGTGTGCACTGGCGACCCTTAATTTTTAAAATGGCAATTTTCTATTTAGGATTACCCAATGGCAGATACTACAAAAAAAAGTATATTATTATGAAAATGGTTTATTTACATGAAGTAGGGTTTTACATATGAGCTGTTTTATTCAATATATTTTTTTTATAGAGAACTACATTGTTGGGGGGGGTATAGTTTTCCTTTAAGAGAACAGATTCTACAGCCATTGTCTGATAGGGTCATGTATAAAAAAGGCACACAATTGAAACACAAATTGCCTCTTTAAAGATTACTGTTGGCATGACCTGTGTATATAGTGCAGTATTTAGGCACCATCCATAAGAATATTAATGGGCTAGAAAAGGTCACCCCTTCAGGAGTGAGGACGGCTAGAGTGTACTAGCCGAAACGTTGAGGAATAAATGTCACAGCCCATGGGGGCTTATTCTCTTGCGAAAGTCCTGTGAGTGCGGTCTTTTTTCAAGTACTGTATACAATTTCGTTACCAGCACCTAGGCGAGTACCTATCTCATTGTGGAGTGCACCATTGCGGATCTGTATATATATATATATATATATATATATATATATATATACAGTATATATATATATATATATATATATATATATATATATATATATATATATATATATCCTGGAAAGAGACGAGCACTCACAGGTCTTAAGATGTAAAAAATTGGTGAAATTTATTGAAAATAAAAAACTGACGTTTCGGGTAATCATATAGCCTTTCTCAAACTAAAGCACTTTAAGGAAGGCTATAGGATTAGCTGAAACGTCAGTTATTTATTTTCAATAAATTTCACCGATTTTTTGCATCTTAAGACCTGTGAGTGCTTGCATCTTTCCAGGATATCTTACTCACTTTGCTGATAGCACCCAGGCACCAAACACCTTTTTTACGAGTAGTGCCGGCCCAACATGAACGCTATATATATATATATATATATATATATATATATATATATATATATATATATATATATATATACACTGTATAGTGAGATAGAGAGAGAGACATAATACATCTGAATGAATATATATAGGAATGTCTATTTCTATTTTTTCCCTAATGTTCTATAGGCCAGTCATGCCACTAGATACACTGAAAGAATGAACTTGATGGTTATTTCTCTTTTTCAACCCCAATTCATGTAATCATGCAACAGAATGCTGATGTACATGTTGCCAATGTTCTAAGCTTTGGTAGAAACATAAACTCATTGAACCCTCCCCCCCACTCAGCCGAATTATTGAAACTTGTTCCTGCTGTATAAGGTGATAATCTCTATCTAAATTGCTTAGTTCTTTAACAGTTTAAGAGCAACACGCTGTGCCTGTCGATATTATTACAGCTAATCAGTGCATTAGAAGTACATGAGGTCCATGTGTAGAGTGTAGAGTTTATCTATGGTTGAGATTAAAATTGTACTATGTTATAAAGCAATTATATATTACTTTTATTGTATTTCCTTGTCTTTTCTAAGCTATAATGATAAAATGACTTTATAAAGTATTAGTATGTTGGGAGTGATTTGTTGTTTGTGATAATCTCATGTCCATTACACAATACTTACTAATTGAAGTGTGCTCAAGATTTTTCTTTACATTACATTGAAATGTGAAATCTGAAGTAAACATTGCAAGTTCCACTCAGACACAATCCCAAACATATGCATCATTTCTTCCGAGCCTGTTAGTTTTGGAACCTTATTGTCTTTATAATCCCTGGTTCTGATTGCCCAACAGAACATTATTAAGAATATTATTATTTTTTATTATTTATATTATTAATAAAGGTGTAAATTATAATATAAGTTTATTTATAATACCCCTGGTGCAGATCTCTATAAAAAAAACATTGTACTCATATGCCATTGGTAGAGTGCAAATTTGGGCACAAGTTCTATATTTTTTTACCCACAATTCAGTGTGTTTTCCCACAATTCCAGCAGCATTGTGGCTGATTGCAGCCTGGTGCTTACCCATATTGCATCAAGTATATTAAAAAGAAAGTCTTCCAGATCTAGAATGAGTGGCGCTTACCATATCTTCAAATGCTGTAAAGATTGGTGATAAATGTTCTTCTAAACCAAGGTAATTTCATATGTATGTTCAGTTCTCAGACAGCAAAATGGTAGCGAAGCTTTACCAAATGTATTATACTCTTTCTGAGGACACTAAAGAGCATTTCTACAGGCATATAGGAGTGTTCACTTCATTAAGTGGCCACACTTCTGTGGTTCTGTGGTGGTCTTTTTGGCCTAGTATGGAAAAAAAAAACCTGGGCTGTGAACTGTACGGACAGTATGTTAAATATTTGCTAAAATCTTTAGATTAGCAGGTTATTTATTTTAGACAGAAAACCATTGTATCTTGGTGTTATCAGGAACATCTGCCCCAAAGACGTTGTAAATTATAAAAACACTATTGTCCTGAGGTATAAAGTCTACACATGTGGTTACAGAACCTACTATTTGAGTTAAAAGTTATCTGTCAAGTTATGTGAAATATTAATATTTGAAAATGTTATGTTTATAAGCCTCATGAAACAGGAACCAGCCTCATGAAATCTTTAGAAACATCTGTGTGAAGCTTGGGGGCAGATTTATCAAGGGTCGAATTTCGAGGGTTAATAAACCCTCGAATTCGACCCTCGAAGTAAAATCCTTCGAATTCGAAGGATTTTAGCGCAAATGCTTTGATCGAATGATTGAATGATTTATCGATCGAAGGATTTTTATTCGATCAAAAAAAGCTTAGCAGAGTGCTGGGGAAGGTCCCCATAGGCTAACATTACACCTCGGTAGGTTTAAAGTGGCGAAGTATGAAGTCGAAGTAATTTTTAAAGAGACAGTACTTCGACTATCGAATGGTCGTATAGTAGAACGATTTTTACTTCGATTCAATCGAATTTGACCAATTTTGAGCTTAGTATATCTGTCCCTCCATGTACAATGTAAAATTGATTAAAGACTTATAATTTGACATACATTTTGGTATAAAAAGCAGCAATGGTGCTATTTAAAAGTGGGAGGAGGATATTCGTGAATACTATGGAAAATCACCATTTAGATAAAGCTCTACCTAATGAGCTGAGTCTGTAGAGGAATTAGTTAGAGAAGGTATTCTAAATGCAGCTTAGTCCTGCCCTTGGCCTTGTTTATACTCCATTCAGTGGTGGAGGGTAAATGGTTCATGTAATAGCTGACTCTAATTTGAGTAAAAGGTTGACTAAATGTAGATATGGGATCAGCCAGAAGTTCTACATGAAAAGCAAAGTAATAATTATTACCCAGTTACGCTGCTGCATAGGGGTATAGAGATCTCTGAAGTAGCACCACTTTAACACCCTTGTACTCTGAGGCTGAACACCAGTTGAGTGCTACCATTAATTCTGACTACTGATCAGACTCTGTACTGTACAATACTTTTTATAATACTTAAACCAGTTGAGTGCCATATAGCAATTCTTTTTTTTTAAATGAACCACTAGTGCTCAAGTACAGGGTTGTGAAAGCTCATAGTACAAGTTGATCCAGGGATCCATTTTGGAGTCAGGAAGGAAGTTTTCTCCATCTGAGGCAAATTGGAGAGGCTTCAAAGTGAGCCAATAAGGAGTTCATAATTAGCAAGCTGAAAATACTGGTTCTTCCTGTAAAGAAGTTCTCTTGTGATTTTTTCACAACTTTACACAATCACAATTAACCCATCCACAATTTTACTTAAATATGCAGTCACAGGAAAAGTAAAGCAGGTACTGAACAAAAAATGCTGTGTGGGGCTTTGTAAAAGAATAGAAAAAGATAGTTGAACAGGTCTGTTGCATATCAACAATGTTTAAATGCTTAAAATGTTCAAATACGATTATCCATTAAATAAACTGTCTAATAATTGTTGTTACACTGTAAAATTTAATTTTTATTCATATTATAGAAATTAAATTTGCAAATTTTATTACATACTGACTATTAGTTTTATCAAGAGGAAGAAATGAGGGTTGACGAGAACTCACAGGGAGAATATAAAAACTCCATTAAGATAGTGTCCTGGTTAGAATCGAACCTTGCACCCCAGTGCTACAATGCAACAATGCTAAGCACTGCACCAACATGTTGCATGTATCATTAGACAAGTCCAGATGAGATCTCTGTGACCTCTAACACGAGTATATTTCCATCACTAGTATAGCCCATAAAGCCTCTTTGGACAGTGAAGAGTACATGGGACTAAGGCAGCCACATTACATTTTTTAGAGAACCTGTATGGCCTTTTATGAAATGCAAATTTACAAATATTTAATGTTTTGTAGATTTTTAATTGAATATCTGAAATAATTTCTATTTTGGAATCAGGAGAATTTTTGAATTGTGCTTCAGAAGTATTGGGACCCTGAGAGTATTTTTTTTTGCCCTTTACAAATGAGCAGCAACTTTCCAGGGCTTATGTGATTTCATAGGGTACACTTAAGGGGCCCATTTATTTAGCTCGAGTGAAGGAATAGAAGAAAAAAAACGTCGAATTTCGAATGTTTTTTTTGGCTACTTCGACCATCGAATGGGCTACATCGACCATTGAATGGGCTACTTCGACCTTCGACTACGACTTCGAATCGAACGATTTGAACTAAAAATCGATCGACTATTCGACCATTCGATAGTCAAAGTACTGACTCTTTAAGAAAAAACTTCAACCCCCAGGTTCGCCACCTAAAAGCTACCGAAGTCAATGTTAGCCTATGGGGAAGGTCCCCGTAGGCTAAGCAATATTTTTTTGGTCGAACAAAAATCGTTTGATCGATGGATTAAAATCCTTCGATTCTAAGGATTTAATCATTCGATCGAACGAATAGCACTAAATCCTTTGACTTCGATATTCGAAGTCGAAGGATTTAACTTCGACAGTCGAATATCGAGGGTTAATTAACCCTCGGTATTTGACCTTAAGTAAATTTGCCCCTTAGACACTGTACATAAAGCTTTACTTTAGTCCCTGCCTCGGTGAAGCTTACAATATAAGGTCCGTCATACTCATAACTTCATAAGCACATAAACAGGGGTTTGGACATAATGTTTAAATTTATTATGGGACACCTTGAGCTCCAAACCCTTTAACACTCTATAATATACCTCTCTAAAGAAGACTTGTATAAATGGGGACTAGCATGTGTTTAGCTTTGCCTATGATGCTTGAATAATGATTAATTGTGTTAAGCAAGTGTTGAGACTAATGTTAAACCAGTTTAAAGGGTGTGAACTACACTGATGTATAAAGGTTCACAGGCAGTCAAAAGTAACATAGCTAACATTGCCGATTACAGCATTTCTCATGTTAGGGGCTGGTTTATATGCTTGAGTTAATCCTAATCTTTTGTTGCTTCCCTTACCTAATGAAAAACAAAGTTGTTTTTAGTCTAAACATTAATGGATTCATTTATTCTCATTTGATATATTTTGATTTTGAAGGAGGCATGTCGTTTTTTCCTTATCCTGCTCTCTACCCTCCTCTTATCTAGCTTGTCATTCTGATGTGCAGGTTATGGAATACCAGAGTTTGAAATGCACAAAGAAGTTCAGTTCTGACCGCCTGCCACATGGTCATGAGTAGCAAGTCGTTGTTATGCCCTGGAGTCTAGTGAATGACTGCTGTGACTAAGGGTCTTGTACCCACATTGGCTTTATCCTATTTTAGTCTGATACACCTATGTTTTTATGAGCTTGTTTGAACTAATGCATATTTGTTTTTACTTTTCCTGAATGGGAGTGAGGCATTTCATTTTCAAATGACCAGTAAGTGGCTTAACCTTGCACACCTAAAAAACCCTAGGGCATTCTTACAGGCCTCCCTTGATTAAGTCAATATGCCCTATACTTTGCAACTTGCAGCTCACTCATAAAAGTGGAAGCAACCAGCATATTGTGGTGTTTATAGTTAAAAGGGTTTAAATGTATACAATTCTGAACTTTTTTTTGATTTTAAGATGTGCTTGCATTTGTAAATGAGCCCTCATTTGTGCATAAAGCCTCATATAACAAGGAATGCCGTTCTGATGGGTCAATTCTCCACACTTCTTTGAGGGGAATGGGGTGATTGTGCCTTAACACCTTTTTCCTTTATACTTTATGCAAAGTTACTTGCTAGTCATGAAGCCTGCTTCTTAGCCTATCATGAAAAACTAGACAAATTTAAGCCTGGTGCACACAGCTTTTTGCCAAAAATCTTACCTAATTAATTAAATGTTAATCAAAGAATACAATAAGCTTTTTAAGTAGCCTTGCAAATGTGCATCTAATAATGGCATGGAAGTTTTATTATTTAAGGTGCAAACCTTGCCACAGGTCTAATCATCTTTAGCAGCCAATCTGCCGTTAGCATTTACTTGTGACTATATTACTCTTCCGGGGCAGACTTAGTTGGGGTCATTTATGAATGAAAGCATAGTTGCGCTTGCACTAAGGTGGCCTTGGTCATTTGTGCTTAAAATCTCATTTATAAAAGTACTTATGTCACCATGTGCTCCTTGCAGTTGCACCATATTGCTGCACTTGGCACCATTGCTTTACTCCTGCCTTTTGTATTGTGCAGTTGCACATATTTACTCAGCACACTAAATTTCAGACGTGCAAACTTTGACAGTATAAGGGCATCACTGCAACATATTAAGTGGGAAATGCTTTTCACAGGGTTAAACACAGAACAAAAATGGGAAGTCTTTAAAATGCTGCTTAATAAATATACTTGTCAGTATATTCCACTTGTAAGCAAGGAACGTCGTTGTAAAGCAAAACCTTTTTGGTTCAATAGAAGCGTTGGTGTTGAGGTGGGTAAGAAAAGACATACTTTTAAGGCTTTCAAGTTAGCTGGTACAGCCGAAACATTTATAAGGTACAAGGAGGCCAATAAATCATGCAAAGAAGCTATAAGGCAAGCTAAAATTGATATAGAAAAGGATATTGCAGCAAGCAGTAAAATGAATCCAAAATTATTTTGTAAATAAAGCAGGAAGGGGTGGGACCCTTACTATCAGAGGGGGGTCAGCTGGTTGATGAAAACAAAATAAAAGCGCAGATTCTGAACTCATATTTTTCATCTGTCTACACAAATGAGGAACCAGTAAGTGAAAGTTTCCTTCTTAATAGTACCAATTGTAGTAATACAACTAATAATGCATGGTTCACACATGAGGTAATTCAAAAGAGACTAGAACATGTTAAGATTAACAGAGGTCTGGGGCCAGATGGTATTCATCCCAGGGTAATTAGCGAGCATAGCTCTGTGATTGCCAAACCTCTTTACTTAATTTTTCAGGATTCATTGAGCTCTGGCATAGTGCCGAGAGACTGGCGAATTGCTAATGTGGTGCCTCTATTCAAAAAAGGATCCCGTTCTCAGCCTCAAAACTATAGGCCAGTTAGTCTGACGTCAGTGGTAGGAAAGCTTTTCGAAGGGTTAATAAAGGATAAGATACTGGACTTCATAGCAAATCATAATACTATGAGTTTGTGCCAGCATGGTTTTATGCGTAATAGATCTTGCCAGACTAACTTAATTTCTTTTTATAAGAAGGTAAGTAGAGACCTCGATTCTGGGATGGCAGTGGATGTGATTTACTTAGACTTTGCTAAAGCATTTGATACAGTGCCACACAAAAGGTTACTTTTTAAATTAAGGAATGTTGGCCTGGAACATAGTATTTGTACCTGGATAGAGAACTGGCTAAAAGATAGACTACAAAGAGTGGTGGTAAATGGAACATTTTCTAATTGGACCAGTGTTGTTAGTTAGGAGGGCTCTGTACTAGGTCCCTTGTTTTTCAACTTGTTTATTAATGAACTGGAGGTGGGCATTGAAAGTACTGTTTCTATTTTTGCAGATGATACTAAATTGTGCAGAACTATAGGTTCCATGCAGGATGCTGCCACTTTGCAGAGTGATTTGTCTAAATTGGAAAACTGGGCAGCAAACTGGAAAATGAGGTTCAATGTTGATAAATGCAAGGTTATGCACTTTGGCAAAAATAGTATAAATGCAAGTTACTGTATACACTAAATGGCAGTGTGTTGGGAGTTTCCTTAAATGAGAAGGATCTAGGGGTCGACTCTTTGTAGATAACACGTTGTCTAATTCTGGCCAGTGTCATTCTGTGGCTACTAAAGCAAATAAAGTTCTGTCTTGCATAAAAATGGCATTAACTCAAGGGATGAAAACATAATTATGCCTCTTTATAGGTCCCTGGTAAGGCCTCATCTGGAGTATGCAGTGCAGTTTTGGACTCCAGTCCTAAAAAGGGATATAAATGAGCTGGAGAGAGTGCAGAGACGTGCAACTAAATTGGTTAGAGGGATGGAAGACTTAAATTATGAGGGCAGACTGTCAAGGTTGGGGTTGTTTTCTCTGGAAAAAAGGCGAGGGGACATGATTACACTTTACAAGTACATTAGAGGACATTATAGACAAATAGCAGGGGACCTTTTTACCTATAAAGTGGATCACCGTACCAGAGGCCACCCCTTTACACTAGAAGAAATGAACTTTCATTTGAAGCAACGTAGGGGGTTCTTCACAGTCAGGACAGTGAGGTTGTGGAATGCACTGCCGGGTGATGTTGTGATGGCTGATTCAGTTAATGCCTTTAAGAATGGCTTGGATGATTTTTTGGACAGACAGAATATCAAAGGCTATTGTGATACTAAACTCTATAGTTAGTATAGGTATGGGTATATAGAATTTAATTAAAAGTAGGGAGGGGTGTGTGTATGGATGCTGGGTTTTCGTTTGGAGGGGTTGAACTTGATGGACTTTGTCTTTTTTCAACCCAATTTAACTATGTAACTATGTAATAGAGGGAGTTACTTTAATGACATTTAAAGTGATAATGACACTTCAAAATATGAATGTCCATTAAAATTCCCCAGAGGACTGGCCAGGATTTGTGGCAAGGTTAAACAGACCAGGGCTGGGGTGGCAATTTTCAGGGGCAACTTGCCGCACAGCCATATCTTTTGCCTAATTTCTACACGCACTGAGGACTGGGCACACAGCAAATATCTCAGTTACTCACCCACAATACACATTGTATCTAAGTGAAAGTAAACTTATAGGCTAGCTGATCCTGATGAAGGTGACAATACATTAAAGCTGTGATACAAATTAAAGGAGTGGTTCAACTTTAAGTATGTTATAGAATGACTTATTCTAAGTAACTTTTCAATTGGTCTTCAATTTTTTATAGTTTAATTATTTGCCTCCTTCATCTGACTCTTTTCAGCTTTCAAATAGGAGTCATTGACCCCATCTTTAAAACAAATGCTCTATAAGGCTACAAATGTAGTCTATTCAAACCTTCTCCTTTTCATATTCCAGTTTTTTATTCAAATCAGTGCATGGTTGCTAGGGTAATTTGGACCCCAGCAACCAGATGGCTGAAATTATAAACTGGAGAGCTGCTGAATAAAAAGCTAAATAACTCAAAAACCACAAATAATTAAAAATGAAAATCAATTGCAAATTGTCTCAGAATATCACTCTCTATATCATACTAAAAGGTAATGCAAAGGTGAACAACCCCTTTAAGGCAGCAAACCAGTAAGACAGAATGGCATATTTATTTGGTAGGAAACTAAGGATACAAGACCTATTAAAAGGAAACTGTCACCAATATCCAATCACAATCTGGTTCCAGTGAACTATTAAGGTGCGTAGGTGTTGGCTTGAGCATATACTCGAGTATAAGCCGACCCGAGTATAAGCCGAGGTACCTAATTTTACCTAGGAAAACTGGGAAAACGTATTGACTTGAATATAAGCCTAGACACAACTACAGCCCTGTTTCCCAGCAGTGCACATTCCGCCAAAGCGACCCCCCCAGCGATCAACCGGACTTCTTTGCAAAGTTGATGGTGACAGAGAATTGCCAAACGGATTACTGTGTGCATTGTCCCACTGTCCCACTACCATGTGCAGAGGGTGCTGTGTGATATTGCCATCACTGTTAATCTTTCGTATAACCAACAGAGGGCGCTGTGTGATATTGCAGTCACTGTTATTCTTTCATATAACCAACAGAGGGCGCTGTGTGATATTGAAGTCACTGTTAATCTTTCATATAACCAACAGATGGCGCTGTGTGATATTGCAGTCCCTGTTATTCTTTCATATAACCAACAGAGGGCGCTGTGTGATATTGCAGTCACTGTTAATCTTTCATATAACCAAGAGAGGGCGCTGTGTGATATTGCAGTCACTGTTATTCTTTCATATAACCAAGAGAGGGCGCTGTGTGATATTGCAGTCACTGTTAATCTTTCATATAACCAACAGATGGCGCTGTGTGATATTGCAGTCACTGTTATTCTTTCATATAACCAACAGAGGGTGCACTGTTATTCTTTCACATAACCAACAGACGGCGCTGTGTGATATTGCAGTCTCTCCCCAAGCGAACTGTTGGTATAGGAATGATTTAAAGTGACTGTAATCTCAGCTACTGCCCACTGACTCGAGTATACGCCGAAGTAGACTTTTTCAGCACATTTTGGATGCTGAAAAACTCGGCTTATATTCGAGTATATACGGTAATATAGATTTGAATTTGTCATCTGTCACAATGGCACCATAACAACTACATCAAACCTTCATAATTTCAGATAACATCTGCCTGAATAGTCCAATGGAACTACCTTTGATCATTATGGTTTGTGCCAGTAACTCCTTCCAAAACCACTTATCCAGGATGAGTTGAGATGCAATGTAAATTGCACATACCAGACAAGCATGAGGAGGATTAGCTACTTTGTCTCTTGGCCCTGATCCCCAGCACAAACAACCATCCTGGGTAAAGCTAAGTCTCACCTAGTAACTGTGCTTAGCACTCATATCAGATCATAAACTTTCCCATCCAAAATCTCACTGGATTTTCAGTGCAAAATCTCATGATGACATCACTGGATCACTAGGAAGCGATTTTTTTTCTAAAGAAACTAGTGAGCAGTACCCTCTGCCCCCCCCCCAGACAATCTTAAATAGATACATTGGTGAGACAGAGGATTTTTAATGCTTTTTCTTTTAATTTTTTAGGCAAACAGGTTTGGGGAGGCTTAGCTTCATTTTAGTGTTGGTATCTCTTTAAAGCTATAAGTCACATTAAAAATGATAGTATTTTAAACATTCTGTTCTAACTGACTGAGGTTTATATGACTCATATAGTTACCTTTTTGTAGTAAATGTTTCAGCTACAAGTATATGCACTGTATAGTCATATGTCTACTGGATCGGGCAAGACAGAATTCTGTTCATTGACTGTTCAGTTTTAACACATTCCTTGTGTTGGACTGTTATAATTCCTTTGAAAGTGGGGAACAGGGCAAAATTGTTGATTGGGGAGCTATCAATGGATGGCTTTCCATCTTATACAGTGGGGCAGGGGCAGATTTATCAAGGGTGAAATTTCAAAGTGATGAGAGTTTTTTTGAACTTCCATAACTTCGAGATTCGTATAAAAAATGATCAACAGAAATTTATTTAAAAAATCAAAGTTTTTTTGAGGGTGAATAGGCTGTATTCGATCGTTCGATTCGAAGTATGATCGAATTCGATTCAAAATATTTTAAAAAAACCCCAACTTAGATTGACCAATTGACTCCATATAGGTTCTAGGAGGTCCCCCATAGGCTAAAACTGATTTTGATGGCGAATGGTCGAAGTTGAAGAGACAGTACATGATAAATTTCGATATTCGATTTTTCGATTTTTTTTTTTCAAATTCAAATCGAATTTGGACTTTTTCCTAGTCGAAGTAAAGCTCTGAATGGCTGTCTCCCATAGACTCCATTTTATCCAAATAATCCAAATTTTAATAATGATTTCCTTTTTCTCTGTAATAATAAAACAGTAGCTTGTACTGATCCCAACTAAGATATAATTAATCCTTATTGTAAGCAAAATCAGCCTATTGGGTTTATTTAATGTTTAAATGAATTTCTAGTAGACTTAAAGCACAAAGACCCAAATTACGGAAAGATCCGTTATCCGGAAAACCCCAGGTCCCGAACATTCTGGATAACAGAATTCTGGATAACAGCAGTTATTACATATGTTCTTATCGCACAATCGTTAAGGCCTGCTTGAAGGTGGCATGTCCTTTAGGAGCAAAAATATAGCATTTCACTAAGAGGTTTTATTACCTTTACTGTACATTGGAACAAAGTGTAAATGACGCACATTTTTTCCACTGCTGGAGGAATGCTTTTACAAAAGTTATACTGAAAACACATTAAGGAAAAATTGTTCATCATTCTTCATCAACAACTTTTATTAAATTGACCTCTATGTTTTTATTGGCTCGTCATGACATCATATCAGAAAAATCTATTTCATAATCTGGAAACTCTGTTTTCAAGATATTGGTGATCATTCATGCTGATGACTGGTTAATATTTAACAAGCAGTGACAACAAGGCACTCTTTATTTGCGCTGTCAACTGTAATTACAAGTATTTATTGCACCTAATCCTCAAATAAAAATAACAGTTGCATGATTATGTCCAAAGGTTAAGTTCATGAATTGCTTTAATTTCTCTCACATAAAGATGCAAAGTATGATTGTCTACATAAAAACCATAGATGCTGAGTTCATGTAACTTTAAACTTTTTGGTCATTCTCTTAATCTATTTCCTTTTTAGGATGACTTAATTGCAAGCTGCGTGGCATAAATGGCAAAACGAAAATATTCAGCCTCTTGCTTGCACGCTCCCAAATGACAAAATAATAACAACTGTTATTTGTGGCATAATTGTGGTACCTTTAATGGATAATAACTAGATGGAAATGCAACAAAGTATGCTTCATGTAGAATTTCTGAAGAAGGCACATCTGCTTGCTTTGCAATATATTTAGTCATTTAGGACATCACATTATTCGCAAAAATTTAATTTAAAAATCTAGTGCCAAACACAGACTTTCCCTTGGCATACTGGGATCTGAGGAGCCAATTGTTGACTGTTTCTGCCCCATTAATATTTTGCCAACAAACTATTTACTCTGACAGTGATAGGCAACATTTAGCAACATTTGGCCTGCAATCTATTTATTTTTTCAATATGGTATAGGTGTTGGACATGTTATCCAGAAACCCGTTATCCAGAAAGCTCCGGATTAGGGAAAGGCCATTTCCTATAGACTCCATTTTATCCAAATAATCCAAATTTTTCAAAATAATTTCCTTTTTCTCTGTAATAATGAAACAGTACCTTCCATTCTTGATAACAGGTCCCAAACCTGTATTAACATTCCTTGATTTTTGGGGGGCAATCACTGTGAGGCCTGGTTGCTGTTAAGCCTGGTCCCTTTATATCCCAACATCCTGTTAGATATTTTTAACGTACAGTTAATAACACCTAGGGGCACATTTACTAAGTGTCGAATTTCGAAGTTAAAAAACTTGAATTTGATACTTCGATAGTCAAAGTATTTTTTCGATTGAAAACAGCCATTTTTGATCGAGGTAAAAACCGTTTGATCGAATGATTAAATCGTTCGAATCGAACAATTCGAATGATTTTAGAAAAAATTATTTTGACTACTCAAAACTTAGTCAAAACTTATAGGAGGTCCTCCATAGGCTAAACAGCAATTAGGCAGGTTTAAGGTGGGGAAGTGTCGAAGTTTTTTAAAGAGACAGTACTTCGGTTTTCAAAGTCGAAGTTTTTTCAAAAATCTAATTTTGGCCTATTCCATGGTCGAAGTAACCAAAAATTACTTTGAAATTCAACGTTTTTGAATTAGATAATTCACTTTGACCCTTAGTAAATGGGCCCCTTAGATTCAGACATACATATAACACAGAGTGAATGAGAGACAGTACAGCCTTAATAGAAAAATTATAATTTTCTTTCAAAGCATTTATTTTATGCCTTTTTATAAAGTCATATACAGGTATGGACCTGTCATCCAGAATTCTAGGGCCCTGAGGTTTTCCAGATAAGGGGTCTTTCCATAATTAGGATCACCATATTTCAAGTCTACTAAAAAATTAAATAAGCCCAATAGAAATGTTTTTGTAGCTTAGCTGGGATCAGTTACAAAGTTCTGTTTTCTTCTTTAAAAAATGTGAATTGTTTGATTAAAACAGTCTATGAGAGAGGCCTTCCTTTAATTCAGAGCTTTCTGGATAAAGGGTTTCAAGATAACAGATCCCATACCTGTAGTCACATTTATATGTTATTTTAGTTATGCTTATATATTCAATATAGCATGTGATCACTTTAGTGCTTTGCATAAACAGATTGAATTGTAGTCAGAAATAGGTTCTATAGAAAGACATATAAAGACTCAGCATAAGGTGCTGTACCATAACAGGAAGTTAAGCCTTGCTGCTCATGGCTGAATCTTGCCATGGTTAGAGTTATGGTGGCCATACACGGGCAGATAAAGCTGCCGATATCGGTCGTTTGAACCAATTTGACAGCTTATCTGCCCGTGTATGGGGGCTTCCGATGGGTCTTCCCGATCGATATCTGGCCACGATATCGTTCGGGAAGGTTTGATTTTTAACCGACCGACCCGTCGGAGCCCCTTGGCGTATCGTAATTCGATCGTTCGGCCGTAGGGCCGAACGTTCAAATTACCCCCGATATAGCCATGCCGTTAGTGGTATATCGGTCTATGGCCAGCTTTAGTCTGGTGAGTTAGCCGAATCCAGTCTGCTAGGGTAAAAGTTGGTCTTCATACATGATGGATTAGGTTAGAAAGGGGACAGAGAGGTGGAGAAATGTAGTGTGATGCAATCAATAGGATGACACCTGGGACAAGAAGGTTGAAGATTGTGCTGTAGTAGCACCGCACCATGACTTTGTTTTTGTGACGTAACGATGTGCATGTTGTGATGCAAAGCATGCAATTTAAGCCCATTCTGCCAGTACGGTGACACTCAACATCATCTTGGCTTTGCTCTTCTGTATTCCTGTTGTTTCTTCAAACCTGATTTGATTATTTACTTCAAACTGACTTGTTTGCTGATTTCTTGGTTTGACCTTTGCCTAAATTTTTACTATGTTGGTTCTTCCTGCTCTGGCCATTGGCCTGTCTGACCTTCCATTGTGCCTTTTGGTGAGTCATACTTAGCTACTATCAACTGCTGTTTCTGGCTCTCATGCCTCCCTTTGCCATCTACTCCTCTATCAGCCTCTGAGAGTATACTGTGTGGAGTGCTCTAAAAGTGGCCTTCTACCAGCCATTGGTTCTGGACAATAAATGACAATTACAATTCAGCAACTGTTGCCCATACGTAAAGATGCTGTCCTAGGAATCAATCAACATCATGGCCATGTAAGATGTTATGCCAGACAGTGTAAGATATTCTTCTCTATCTATGTGTAATATTAATGTCTTTTTGTGAATCCGTGAAGTGAAGTGCCAGATCGAGGCATGAAACGCATCAGGTGACCAGACATGTCATAGAAATAAGTCTCATGAACATGCAAGCTTGGTAATAAAGTTTTTTTGAATCTCACCCGTGGTTTGGGAAATCCCCTGTCTACTATTATATTATACAGTATACTTACAGACTCATTAAAGGGATTCTGTCTTGATTTTTATGGTGTAGTTTTATGGTGTCGTTTTTATTTCTAAATTACACTCTTTACAATGCAAATAATTCACTCATGTAAAATGTAATTGCTAAACCAACAAGTATATATTTTTTTAGTTTAAACATTGGTGTGTAGGCAGCCATCTCAGATCATCTCAGGTCATTTTGCCTGGTCATGTGCTTTCAAAAAGAGCCAGTGCTGCACTATATAACTGCTTTCTGGCAGGCTATTGTTTCTCCTACTCAGTGTAACTGAAGGAGTCTCAGTGGGACATGGATTTTTACTATTGAGTGCTGTTTTTATATATACCAAGGAGCTCTTATCTAGTTACATTCCCATTGTTCTGATGGTGGGCTGCTGGGTGGGAAGGGGTGGATTTTACTCCAACTTGCAGTGCAGTAAAGAGTGACTGAAGTCTATCAGAGTACAAATCACATGACTGGGGGAACATAAGAAACTGACAATATGTCTATCCCCATGTCAGATTTCAAAATTAAATATAAAAAAATCAGTTTGCTCTTTTGAAAAACAGATTTGAGTGCAGAAGTCTGCCGGAACAGCACTATTAACTAATGTGTTTTGGAAAAAAAAACATGTTTTCTCATGCCAGTATCCCTTTAAGGAGACAAAACTCCAAAAATTATTTTTCGAAGGACAAATGTCTACGGTTAAAGGACATGCCCACCTGTTTGAAAAATCCTACTTATCTGGTTGAACTTCTCAAAATAAACATTCTTAACTGTATAATGATGTAACAAAAATGGCTCCTTTATATGATATTTATAATGAAATATGTGCTTACCATTTGTACTATCCTCTCTGGAGGAGGAGTCTGCCAACCCATTCTTCTACTATGAGGATGCCAGTATCCCTTTAAGGAGACAAAACTCCAAAAATTATTTTTCGAAGGACAAATGTCTACGGTTAAAGGACATGCCCACCTGTTTGAAAAATCCTACTTATCTGGTTGAACTTCTCAAAATAAACATTCTTAACTGTATAATGATGTAACAAAAATGGCTCCTTTATATGATATTTATAATGAAATATGTGCTTACCATTTGTACTATCCTCTCTGGAGGAGGAGTCTGCCAACCCATTCTTCTACTATGAGGATGCAGAGGTTGGCAATGTGGAATGAGAATCAGAAAAAAAAGTGGCTACTGAATGCTCCATGTCTCTTTCGCAATCATTTGCATGCCATTGACCATCTAGCAAACCAACATGATCAGTGCTATGCTATTGAATGAGGAAAGTCTGGGCATGCTCAGCATGACTTTAATTAATAAGGCTTGTGCTAAACAAACTTTGTGTCTGTATTAATTAAGGTATATCTGTGGTTTTTGTAATGTTCTGAAATTCTGAAATTGAATGTATAGTCACATATTATATATTATAAAATAAAAAAAATCATCAGTCCACTAAGCCGCCTCTGTATAATGAACTACTCATTGTCTCAAAGCTTAACAAAGGTTTTACTTGGGGAAGGAAGGGTTTTGTTTATAGAGATGACTTATTCAGTGTGCTGCTTTAAACAGGTTAAATGTGACCTTTCTTTTCAATTTCAACGTTTGTCCTGTTTAGTGCAAGAAATAACAAAAACCATAGATATTTCATAGTTAAAGGGGAGGTTCAACTTTTCAATTTAACATTATTCTTTATAGTTTTTGAGTTAATTGCATTTCTCATACTAATGATCAATATGCAAAACATAAGGGGTTAGTAAAGGGGTGGGTCACCTTTAAGTTGATTTTACTATGTTATAGGATCATTCTATGAAACTTTTCAGATTGCCTTAGTTTTTTTTTATAGTTTTTGAAGTATTTGCCTTCTTATTCTGACTCGCCTATTCATATTCCAGTCTCTCATTCAAACCAGTGCATGGTTGCTAGGGTAATTTGGACCCTAGCAACCAGATTGCTGAAATCGCAAAACTGGAGAGCTGCTGAATTAAAAAGCCAAATAACTCAAAAAAACACAAATAAAAAATGAAAAACAATTGCCAATTCAGAATATCACATACTACATCATACTAAAAAAATAATTTTAACAGAAGACAGGGCACAAAGTTTTTGTTGCACTTTGCACACTGTATTCTGCCCTTCCTATATTGCTGTTTTGGAGTACAGAGACCTGTCGTGCAGAGGGATGGGAGGGAGAAATCATGTAAGTGACGCTTTTGCACCCCTTTACACTCTAGCACCAGAGAGAGTTAAATGACCCCCATCATCTTACCTTCAGTCACCATCTAAATCATATTTCCACCCATATCCACCCATATTCCACCCATATCCACCCATATCAGTCATATCAGTCTTTAATGTGGTATATCATGTTTCATATTTTGAATGTAGCATTTTTTTTTCTACATAGGAGAAGATGATTTATGCCTATGGAGCCCTTTATGTCTCAGTGTTGATGCCTTGATGAATCATAAATCCCAGAGTGGCTGTAGTTGCACTACTGGGCCTGATAAAATACTTTATGAAATTTTATGTTTGCTTTTATGGAGAACAGAGAGTAAGGCTAAAGACTAATCGGGAGATTTATTGGCCCCCTTTCAATCTGCAAAATTTCCTCAAGTGCCACGTAAGTTTTTGTACTGGTGGGAAATTGATTGGTGGGATTTGTTATCTGTGCAGATTAACATACGGGCAACACATCTCCATGTTTGCCATGGCCCTAAAGCCTTTTAGCAGAGGAATTATCCACCACGAACTGAATCATTGAAAATCCCAGTGTAGCAGATTCAAAATGTAAGCAAATTTACTGCATAAACAATGTTAAAAAGACATTTAATTAAAACAGAAAAAACTGGTTAGTGAAAAGTTTTCTAAACTAGAAAGGGTTTCAATTTTAAGAGATTTCAACTTTCCACACGTTTTAGGTTCTGAGAAATTGTGAAACAAAAAAGGGGAAATAATTGTTAAAAAGTATGAAACATAATGCCATACTGAGAATGTTACAGGAAACATCCATGAGCCTTACTGAACCTAATAATAACTAAGACAGCTACCATAATATCAAAAAACAAAGGGTATGTGATCCTGATAGGACTTCTTCTTAATGTTATGGTAATTGTTGCTGAGATCCTCTCTTACTTTTAGAGGAAGGAACCAAAACTCAAAAGCTGTTTTTTTTTTTGCACAATGAAAGAAAATGTAATTCTCAGCAACTTTCCAGAGTGCATGAAACATTTGTAAAGGGTTTAACATTATTTGTAAATGTAGTCGCTATTGAAAGCAGTATTTGTGTATCCTTTTCTGTTCTCTGGTTCTGACGCTGACTCATTATGCAAAATAAACATGTTTTGGATTTAAAGGTAAGATCTATGCAACCTTGACCACAGGGCTGGAACTAAGGGCAGGCAGAAGAGGCACCTGCCTAGGTCGCAACGATCCAGGGGGCGATATGCAGGTACCTGTTGAAGAGCCTTCCGCCTGCCCCTAGTCAGGACTTTCTTGTCCCTGCTGGCACTGTTCCTCACAGCTCCTCACCTCCATGTGCTCCCCTGTGACATCATTGTGCATAATGCAAATGGAGGGGGGGTGAGGTGGCCAGCCAGGTTGCCTAGAGAGCTTGGTCGGCTTGGCCCGACTCTGCTTGACCATATTCACTTGCCTGATACTCCAGGCCTGTGCTCCTGTCAGCAGAAAACTGCACTGGCCAAGGGTTTTTCACAACAAGCACCATGAAGTGACCCTTTCACTCTACTGCATGCGAACATAATCACAGGCCTGGAGTATCAGGCAAATAAACACAATCATTGGGGATGCCTAACTTTTGCCCCCTCCCGTTATTATTATTTTCCTTCTCATTAAAAGGGGTTGGTCACCTTCCAAACTATTTTTTCAGTTCATCTGTTTTCAGTTATGTTCAATTGCTCTCTCATCTTTTATTTTTGACCATTATCCTAAACTGAAATTTAAAATTGAATGTTCCTCTCTCTGGATTTCATTAGTCCAGGTGCAGATTCTAAACTGTTACAATTTGCTATATTAAATGATACATTTCTCAGCAGCATCTGTGGCGTATTAGCAACTATTATATCAATTTTAACAGCTGCCTTTAATGAAACTCGGGAATTCTGCTCAACAGGGACAAAGATAAGAAATGTATCAACAGTTTACAGAGTCAGTGCCCCCCCCCCGCAAAGCTGCTTTAGAAAGACATAAAAAGGTGAAAAATAAAAGTAGGTGAAGAACTCCTTTACAGTAGTATATATGAACTATGGTATAATGGTTTATCCAACTTTGGTAGCACTGCTGGGCACAGTTTGTAAAAACGTGTGAATTTTAAAATGTTTACAATATGCTTTAGTGGTGTAGCTTAGCTGCATGGAGTACTCACACTCATAAAGAATGCAGGTGTATGCCTGCCCTCATTTTGATGAACTGATATCTGCTTTGATAAAAAAAAAAAATAACACAACACTTTCCTAACTATGGAATATTGTAGAACAGTGCTCTCCAACTTCTGTGTTATCGAGGGCCGACATTTTTCTGGCCTACATGAGGGAGGGCCGATAATGGAAGTCAGTGTTGACCACTCCCTGTTTTAAACCATATTCACTTTAATCCACACCCATGTCACCACAAGACCATATCCACATTAATTGTGGTAGCACACCAAAAAAACCAAATGGTTGATGCTCACTGCAGGGATATCACTTATCACTCATATCTGAAAAAAAAGTTAAGTCATATTAAAGCATAACCTTAAAGCCATGTACCTCCTCATCCCCTGTGGATAACACAGCACCCCCAGCACATGATTAAACACCTTAGGGCCCCCTAACAGACTAAAATTGCTAGCAAGAGCAGTGCTTCACCAAGGAGGAAAATTATAGGGTTAGTGATCCCAGACAAAACCAAATCTAGTTACCAAAGTGAAAATAATCCCAAGGTATTGCTCCAAGTTGGCATTCTCTAATGGGATCAAGTACATTGACTTGTTATACCTGCTGTTGAGCCTTTAACTTTATAGGATTCTGCCTTCTACTCCATCTGGGTAATGATCTGCGAATACCTATTTCTCTTTTTTGGATAATCAATAAATATACTGTTCATGGTTGCGAAGCCCTGGTCACTCAGTTTATTTTTAATGATGTATGTGTGAGTCAAAGTTTAGCTTCAATACCCTTTTCTTCATCAGGGTTCCACTGAGAAAGATGATTGCATGTAGCAGGTGTTCTACAAGGAATGCAGTGGTGGAACTAAGGAAGTGGTGGAACTAGATATTAATGGGCCCCACAGCAAATTAATTGTCATGCCCCCAAAATATCCAGAGGGTGACCTTTTTTTACAAATATTTATTGAAATTGTTTATGAATTAGGGCTTCATGGGGCCCCTATACCTCCTGGGCCCTCCTGCAACCACAGGGTCTGCTTCCTCTATAGTTACACCCATGAAAGCAGGTGTAGTAGTAAGGGATTCAGCTGACAAGCTCTCCAGGGTGTTATATTATATTCTGTTATATTGAAATGTTGGGGATTCTTTCATAATGAATGGTAAAACTTTTACTACATCAAAAGGGGATTTTAGAGGAGCTAGAATTATTACTGAGTTGCAGAATATTCCTATCATTGATAAAGAGTGCTCAGGATATATTTAATATGACATTTATAAAACAAGTAAAAACTGTAAGCCAGTATTTTTCAAAAATTATAATGTATAATTCAGAATAATGTTTGTTATAAGCTTGTGTGTTTCCAGAAATGATTTACCATAAAGAATAGAATGTAATATAATTGTTGTGTTTCACATATAATTAGCTGTTCATTGTTAATTCTAGTTCCTTTATGAAACCACATGCAACAAGGAATGCAATAGGCAGAGATCAACAATGACAGATGCAATTATGCAAAAAAAAAGTTCTTCCCATTTTTAAAATAATGACTTCCTTTAAGCATTTTGACATTTTTATTGGGGAGGATATGTAGACCTTTACACATTCCTTAAATGTCTCTCATAGACCACTGGAACTTTTGTATTACTTACAAAACAAATTGAATATGTTTTTGAGGCTATTCAATGCCAATATTGGCTACACAAGTATGAGACCATGCATCATTACTGTAGATCAGTTTTATTAACATATTATATGCTTGTTTTAACTTCAGCTGCACAGAAACTTTGTAGAAGAAGGTTTCTGCAGACCTGCTTTGACACAGGAAATGATGAGCTGGATAGCTATTTATAAAACTCCAGCATAACCAAGACTGTTTTATTTCTTTTTACAAGAAGCTGGCATAAGTATAAGCTAGAAGAAAAAGGTACCTACAGTAAGTTTATTTTATTTTTCTATTTATTGATACTTGTGTTTTATATGAATAACTCATTTTATTTCTGCAGATATACTTTTAGTTTAAGACTGAATAACACTTAGACCTTGCATTAAGGTTACCAGATCACCTGAAAATTCCGTGACACTTCTAGAAAACCCAGCAGAACTGCAATCTAATTTAAATGCAATCAGTGAAGCCCTGCAGCATTTATTAAATGTGCACCTGAATTGAATTCTGCCCCTTTATTGATCTGCTGGTTTCTTCTTTTGAAACAATATAGCAGAAGTCAGCCTTGCATTCACAAGTCTGTAATTCTACTACATTGGTTCAAAAAAAGAACCACTAGAAAAGAATACATAAATGGGTCAGGCAAAGGCCACAGCTGTATTTACAAATACATTTAAAAAATACAGACAGTTTGCAATTCATCTATATTATAAACTTGCTTAATTTTTTGGATTTAAATACCTGTTAAAATGAAACGTGCTATTCTTGGTAATGTACCGATTCATTACAGTGTAGAAACTTTTATGTTTTTTGAATGGATAACGCCCTATTGATTTGCATTGTTTATGTAGTGTTTGTAATTTTTTGGAGCTTAATTATTCAGTGGGTTGTTTGATCTCAATTCTACTATTGATCTCTAACAGCCCTCAGCACAGGATGCTGAAGGTTAACTTAAGTATTAATAACCTGAAAAATAATTGGAACTGCTGGGCATTTTCAGTCTGATAATTAGTAAATCTACCGCATAACTGCAGCAGCCATTGCCAAATGGATTCTGGGAGGCATTAAGTTTACTGAGTTAAGAAATTAATGAGCTATAAATGATCCAATCCAGAGACTCTAAGGGTTCTTACTGACAAGTGGTTGAAGCTGCGCTCCCCTGCATTCCGTTTTTCTGCATTCAGCCACAGGGGAGCGTAGGAATAGACACATTAGGTTTTTTTTAATGGGGCTGTACTCACACAGGCGCGTTTAGGCGCCGAACGCAGGTTGATATACAACATGCTGCATTTTTCCTGCGTTCGGCACCTACACGCGCCTGTGTGAGTACAGCCCCATTGAAAAAAACTTAATGCGTATTTTCCTGCGCTCCCCTGCGGCTGAACGTAGAAAAACGGAACGCAGGGGAGCGCAGCTTCAACCGCTCGTCAGTAAGAGCCCTTAGGGCAATGACACGCTGCATTTTTTTTCCCAAACCCTTGCAATCTTTCCTGACAATCCAAGCCTACCAAAGGGACCTGGTCCCTGATCTGCCACTTCTTAAATCCAGTACCAGACTTAGGGCTCTTACACACGGGCGTTCAGCCGCAGGGGAGCACAGGAATAGACGCAAGTCATTATTTGAAATGGGGCTGTACTCACTCAGGCGCGTGTAGGCGCCGAACGTAGGTTCAGACGCAACATGCTGCATTTTTCCTGCGTTCGGCGCCTACACGCGCCTGAGTGAGTACAGCCCCATTTCAAATAATGACTTGCGTCTATTCCTGCGCTCCCCTGCGGCTGAACGCCAAAAAACGGAACGCAGGGGAGCGCAGGTCGGAACGCCCGTGTGTAAGAGCCCTAATATGTACCACTAACCTCTCACTCCTGGATTTAACCACAAGTTAAGGCGACCGGATTTTCAGAGAGAAATCCAGGGACAGGGGAGAATATGGAGGCGCAAAGTGAGGCTAAATTTTTAGACCATGCCCACTTTGCAACACTCACCCTCTGTGAATATTATATATATATATATATATATATATATATATATATATATATATATAAAATGTAGTGGCAATTCCATGTTAAATACCTCCAGAACTCACAGCAGGATTGCACAAAGGCAATTTCATGTATAGTATCCCCAGAACTCACAGCATGATGGCACAAAGGCAGTTTCATATATAATACACCCAGAACTCACAGCAGGATGGCACAAAAGCATTTTCATGTATAATACCCCCAGAACTCACCCTAAGATGGCACAAAGGCAATTTTATGTGTAATACCCCCAGAACTCACCGCAGGATGGCACAAAGGCAATTTTATAGATAATACCCCCAGAACTCACAACAGGATGGCACCTAGGCAAGTTTATGTATAATACCCCCAGAACCCATAGCAGAATGACACAAAGGCAATTTCATGTATAATCCCCCCCCCCCTCCAGAACTCATAGCTATATTGGGAATTCCATGCATAATAGTTCCTTCCCTCCCCTCACCAAAAGGAAGCTCTTTTGCTTCTTGCTTCTTCAAGTTCCGGCTCTTCTGCTGAATATAGGTTCCTGCTTGCGCCCCTAGTGGTAAAAAATTCAGTGCAGGTTCTAATAATATTTCTGCACAAGCCACAAGGATTTTTTATAGTTATTCTGCTAGACCGGGAAGCTTCATAAGGCAATTCTCTACAGGAACCAAAGTCTTGAAATGGGGCCTGTCCCTGTGGGTCAGCTTAGCACAAGTGTCTTGTTTGAGCTCAGAATAAAAATAGTTGCCTCCGTCCATGCATATCATGGTTTAGACATCATTAACACAAAAAACTGTTATCCTCCTCCATAATTCCAGAGAGCTTGTTCAGCCCTGGAGCAATTTTATGTGTACTAAGCATAAACATTTTGGGGCTTATGAGCATTCATGAGAGGGAAGAGTGAAATATTGCTTTTTTTTTCAAATTATTTTTATTGAGTTTTAACTGTCCCAAAAACAAACAAAAATAAAATACAGATGCAAATTAACACAGTTTTCTATGACAGTCGGCATACAAACTCAGATGTTTCATTCCGCCTGTATGACATCTTGTTATTAATACAATATCTATATATCACTTATGTCCAGCAGATTGACTGTCTCTATATATTAATGTAACAAAGATCTGTGTTGAGCAATTACTGTTAACAATAAAGTAATAATTTTCCCTCTATTCACACTACTGTCTTTCTTGACCCTTGGAAAAAAAAAAAAATACAAAAAAAAAAAAGGGTGGGGAGATGGATTACCCACTCATGAGTCAGCCTGAGGTAGCAGGCCTGGTAGATGTTCAGAGAGCCATAGAGACCATACCGTATCAAACTTTTTTGGGCAACCCCTACTCAAGTATGTAAGCTGATACATAGGAACGGAGGCATTTACCATTTCCACCCACTGTTTCCTTTTTGGGGGTTGTTTCAATTTCCAAGTGAGAGCAATAAGTCTCTTTGCTTGAATTAGAAAGTAACATAGTAATGCTCTTTCTGCCGGGTTAGGGCCGGTTTCCTCTACTTGGTTCAGTAGAAGGATTAGTGGATCAAGTGGGATTATGAGAGTCATTATTTTACTTATTTCGGTAGACGCTTTTCCCCAAAATTTCTGTATGTGCCAACAACTCCATACCATGTGGATGTAATCCGCCAGAGTGAGACCACATTTTGGGCAGATGTCTGGGATGTCGGAATTTATTAGGTGTAACCTGTGTAGTGTTAGGTAGGATCTATGCAAGTATCTAAACTGTATCATTTTATCTTTAGCAATGATTAACAGTGCGCTGTGTGTTTCCAGTATTTCTTCCCATATTTCAGAAGTGAGGTTCGGTATATCCCGGATCCATTTAGCATAAAGGGTTGGTAGGACTGGGTTCTCTGGTATATTTAATAGAGAGTAAAATTGGGAGATTGGTTTTGGAAGCTCAGGGGTAAATATAATTTCTTCTAGTCTCCGAGGGGAGGAATCAATATAAGGGATGCCAAATTGAGCTTTCCAGGCATGTCTAAGTTGAATATAACGTAAAAACATCTGATTCGGTAAATTATATTTGGCCTTCAGTGAGTCAAAGGACATTAAAGCCCCATTTTCCGTGATAAGGTCTAAGTATTTAATATTGTATTGGGCCCATATCCCAGGGTCTGGAATAGTTTGTAAATGTGGGAGTTGAGGATTGTACCATAGAGGGGTATATGTAGAGGCATATGGGTCTTTTCTGGGAAAGTGCATTAGGGCCATCTTCCAGACTTGTACATTTGCTTTTGTTAAGGGGGATATGGTCGATTTCCTTCTAGTACCACGGTAAAGGAGGTTTTTTAATGCCTCATACAATCCCACTGTTTGCGCTTCAATAGTTGTGGCTGCATTTTGGGGTGTCGGGGCTGCCCACCACCCTGATGTTACTAGCTTGGTGGCTAAATAGTAGTGAAACAGATTAGGAGCCACCAGCCCCCCCTTATCGGCGGGTATTGTAAAACTGTAAGAGACGTAAGGGGAGATGCGGTGGCCCAGTAGTGTGTAGAAAGCAATGATTTTAACCTATGGAAATATTTGCTAGGGATGGTGAGAGGGGCTTGGCGAAATAAATTTAGGAAGTAGGATCATCTTAAAGAGATTTATTCTGCCTAGTAGAGTTAACGGAAATAAATTCCATAATTTGGTTTTAGATTCTAGCAGGGGTAATAATGGGTCAAGGTTGAGTTCCATGAATTTGGTCTATTCTATGAATATGAACACCAAAGTATTTAAAGGAGGATGTCCATTGTAAAGGAGCTTGGTAAGCTTGGTCGTCTACAGTGAATGCATCTATCGCAAAGATTTGGGATTTAGCCCAATTTATCTTCAGGCCTGAGTATGTTTTGTAGTTGTTAATCACGGTAAGGGCTGCATCTAAGGCTCCATAGGGGTTTTCTAGAAATAAAATAGTGTCATCTGCATACATTCCAACTGTTTCTGTGACTGATCCTAGCCTAAGTCCCTTCACCTCACTTGAGTGTTTCAAAGGGGATGCTTAGGGTTCCATGGCTAGTGCAAACAACAAAGGGGAGAGAGGGCATCCTTGCCTGGTGCCTCTACTAAGTGAGAAAGAGTCTGAGATGGTATGGTTGGTTTTAAGGTGAGTTGTTGGGTTTGGGTATAATGCTGCTACTCATTTTCTAAAGTTAGGGCCTATACCAATGGATTCCATGATGGACCAAAGAAAGCTCCATTACACAGAATCAAACGCTTTCTCATTATCTAGCGCTACTATGACTCGATTTCCTGTTTATTGTCATGTTAATATATAGCCTGCGAATATTTATGTTGGTCGTGCGACCTGGTATAAACCCTGTTTGATCGGGAGAGACTAATTTCATTATTACTTGATTTAATCTTTGAGAAAGGATTTTGGCCAGGATCTTAGCATCTATATTTATCAGTGAGATCAGTCTATACGAGGCACAATCAAGTGGGTCCTTCCCTGACTTAAGAATGAGTGTTATGAGTGCTTCATGCATAGATGGGGTAAGGTTTCTTCAAACTGAACTTCATTAAATAGGGAGGTGAGGATAGGTATCAGTTGTTTCTCATACTTAGAATAGAAATCTGTCGGAAGCCCATCCACCCCTGGGGTTTTACCTGGGGTCAAGTTAGAGACTGCTTCCTGCACTTCTGCTTCCGATATGGGGTCTTCTAATAAGGCTACCTCTATGGGTTCTAGTCTAGAAAGGGGAATAGTATTAAGGTATTACTGTATCTGTTCCCTAGGGCGGGACACACGTGAAGTATACAACTGTGAATAAAAGTGGGTGAAGACTGAATTTATTTCTTTAGGGTCTGTATAAGTGGAACCCTTGCTATTCTTGACTGCTGGAAAATTGGTAAAAGGAGAGATTTCCCTAGACAACAAAGCCAACAGTCTGCCATTTTTATCCCCTGTTGCGAATACATTAGCTTTGTTAAATAATAATGACTTTTTGACTTGTTTCGTTAGAATTACTTGTAAGGTATTCTGGCTTGTAAGCCAACTAGCCTTGGTTTGTGGGGAAGGGTTCTGACAAAATAGCTTTTCTGCTGCTATGACTTGTGGTTCTAGTTTGTCTACTTCCTCTTGCATTTTAACATTGAATTGCTTGATCTGTTGTATATAGGCTCCTGTAGCATATGCTTTTAAGGAGTCCCACACGCCTGGGGTGATGCTGTCCCTTTGTTAATGTCAACATACATTTCTATTTCTTTTTCTACTGAGTCTGCTATGGAGTTTTGGCATACCCAGAAACTATTGAGTCTCCATACCTTATTGACTGGGGAGGTGTGTACTTCTATTTTTAAAAGGAGGGGAGAGTGATCCTAAATGCCCCCTGGCAATATTTCAATTGAAGTAGTTTGCGTCTCAATGTCTGGTGTGCTCAAGGCTAGATCAATTCTAGACATTGTATTATAAGACGCTGAGTAGCATGTATATCTCCTCTCCCCAGGATGCTTTACCCTCCAGAGATCTTTAAGATTGTAGGTGGAGACCCAGTTTGTCAGTGTGTGATTGGGCTTATTACTGGGGCGTAATCTATCTATTCCTTCAGACATAACTGCATTAAAGTCGCCCATAAAAAGAAGGGTTGCTGATGGAAGAGTACCTTATCCATTATGAGGGACAGCAGTGGCCCACTAGTAGGAGGGGGTGCATATACATTCACAATAATATATGGTTTACTATGCAAATTACATGACATAATAATAAAATGGCCTTCAGCGTCTGTTATCAACTTATTCAGGTAGAATACACAGTTTCTCTTTATCAATATAGAGACTCCTCTAGCAAAAGAGGAGTAAGTGGAGTGGTATGATGCCCCCAACCAGGGTTTTTTCATAGTAAGTACTTTACCACCGTCCAAGTGGGTTTCCTGGAGTAGTATCAAATGCGGTTGACCCTCCGAATGGTTTTAAAGACCAAACCTTTCTTTATTGGACTGCCCAGCCCTCTGACTTTCCATAAAAGGAGTGTAACTTCAGCCATTTTCTTGATAGTGTATGTAGGTCAGAAGGTAAAATCTCCGAAGTTTGTAATCCAAGGTTATGTCACAGATCCCAGGTCGGTCATCAAATGGGCTCCTTCTTTTTAATGAAGAATGGAGGAAAATATGAGGGAGACAGTAGGGCAGCCTTGCTGCCAGGTTAACTTATGAAAATTATCCACCCTACCTGCTCATCCCCAATTTGAGCAGGCTTGGATCCCAACAAAAATTACCATACCTGGGTTAAACTTGGGAGTGAACCAGCGGACTTTAGAGTAGTTCCTTGGTTCTGAGGCTTTTTCCCTGGTGTGGTCTGAAAGGGTATTAAAGCTATATATATATAAACTGATAAAGGTAGTGTCCACATATTGCAAAAGTCGTAGGATTCACAGTCATGACAGCTTGAAATTTGGATATGCATATTTAGAAATATTGTTGTGATTTTACCCTGTTTAAAGGCAGTTTTAGTGTCACGGAATGGGAGTGCTGTAAATGTGGACACACCATATTGTGTGCGCCCCTCTAGAAAAGGGTTTTACATCTGATATGAGTACTGTAAACTATTATTTTTGGATATTTTCAACCACAAAGAATATTCTTGGCCTGCCTTCAATAGCCCAACAAGTGCAGATAACTTTAAATTGACCATTTCTAATAATTCCAGAATTTCTGAAATGTAGGCTATATCAACATTATGTATAAATGCATTAATTTCCCATATGCTAATGAATAGTGAGTAAAACTACTGTACACTATTACATTTTTGCAATTACTGTTCTATGTCACGGAAGTGGGCAGAGTAAAGTGACATAGTGGCTTTCACGTGCAAACCATAGTTGCAAACTTTAACCATCACTGAAACTCTCTCTTACCTTAGAAGTAAAATAAAATGTAGAGTACTTTTGGGCTCCATATCCTGCAGTTCAGGTGCTGAAATGCACTCAAATTTGGAAGAAAAACACCAGACATTGCTAAAACAAATTCTTTCAGCTCTACAGAATATTAAATTTCTTTTTTCTTTTTTTAAAATTCACCCTAATAGTAGCTACTGGCAACTCGAGGATATCATACATTAAGAGGCAGTTACCCAGTGTGCATTCTAATAAGCAGAATGGATAAAATATGTAGCAGGACCATGATCCCTGCTTGGCACATATAGTTAATTCTTCCCCTAAATTCCTTGTTGTCTTAATAGGAAACAAATTCTCTAAACTCATTTTGTGAAATTGTAATGCTTTTCCTCCATTTATTTTAAAAAAAGGGTTATCCTTTTCCTAGGAACCCTAATGTTATGCTTGATGATTTGCAAAAGCTTAAGTTTAGCTTCTAAACAGTTTCCCACATCACACTGAGCATGTGCAGTGTAACTGACATTCCAAACAAAATTCAATGATGGAAAACTCCTGTGACAGCTTTAAAGGCCTGAATCATTACTGTTATAGAGATGCTGAACTGCTAATATGGTGCAGTAAATTCAGTACATAAAATACTGCATTCTTTGATAACCCTGTATAACATTTCTCTGGTCTATATCACAATATAAATTCAATATATTTAGAGGTACTTTGTGCAACATTTTTTTCCTCTTTCAGTTCCCTAACCTGACTTCTGTTTTAAAATTTCTGCTGACAATCTAACTTTATTGTTGGAATTTACAAATTGAGTAATCTATGTCTTGACATCACAAGACTTACATTTGGAGTGCTCAACCCTTCAAATACAACCCCGTTCAGGGTATCAGGTGCTTAATCTAGAAGACCCCTTCCTGCCCAACAGGTCCAACATACAATGTAGAAACAAACCAGCAGCACACTGATTATAGTGAAATAAGTGATTTGTTGTTTATTTTAGCCCATGTACATACAAGGTAAGGGCAACGTTTCGGACCCCACTGGGCCCTTTATCAAGCCTTACATAGTGAACCAAAGCAGACAAGGGCTTTAAGTACCATAGCATTAATTTCATTGTGAAACGTTGCAATAATCTATTTAAAGGAGTGGTTCACTTTTAAGTTAATTTTTAGTTTGTTACAGAATGTCCAATTCTAAGTAACTTTTCATTTGGTCTTCATTATTTATTTTTTTATAGTCTTTTAATTATTTGCCTTCTTCCAGATTTCAAATGGGGGTCACATAGCCCATCTCAAAAACAAATGCTTTGTAAGATTACAAATGTATTGTTATTGGTTCTTTTATCTTTCTATTCAGGCCTTCTCCTATTCAAATTTCAGTCTCTTATTGAAATCATTACTTGGTTGTTAGGGTAATTTGGACCATAGCAACCAGATTGCTAAAATTGCAAACTGGAGAGCTGCTGAATAAAAAGCGAAATAACTCAAAAACAACAAATAAAACAAAATGAAAACCGATTAAAAATTGTCTCAGAATATCCCTCTCAACATCATACAAAAAGTTAACTCAAACGTAAAATAAGGTTAAACGGAGTATAGGGGGATTACAACTTCCTTTATCTGTACTGTTAGATGTAGTCTTGTATCTGTGGGCCTTATAGAGGTATGGGTGGTGTTCTCCATCCAGGTGAAGGTGGGTATGTTCATTGATAGGTGAGAATTTTTTTATTGGTCCAGGCCTAGTTTATTCATGGAAAGGGGGCTTTTATATACGGTAAGACATCTTCTGAATCAACTCACAGAGGTGGTTGGATGATTCTGGAAAGGTAGTCCTATAAGAGCCTATATTAAAAGATGGACCTCATTCATCAGCAGGGAGATGGGTCCCTGAGAAAAGGATGGTGAAATCAAACTCCCGCTCGTCACCTCTAAGGGGCGGCAATTGCAGACAGAGCTCCTTGACACTCGGCCCAGCACTACCTACTTCAATTCACAGTGATGTTCACAAATAGCAAATAGTGGCAATAATTTCATTTTTATTTTGTTGGAATCAATTTATATCAGCCATTGCTCCAGTCAATCGAATTGATTAAAGACTCTAAGACACCCATCCACATGTATTATAATGTCAATTTTCACCAGTAGCCAGTTTAACTATGGCACTATGGGTAAAAATGGAGAAAAAGAAGAAGCCTGTCCAGACTGTGACAACATGCAAACTCCACATGGAGTGAGATTGAACTCAGCATAACTGCTACAAAAAATGCACTTCTAGTTAAAAGGAAAAAATCTATTGCAAACTTTTATATAAGCTTCATCTCATGGAAATATGAAACTTTCTAATTTGAATCAGTTGAAAATTCTCTTTATGCAGTTTCTGAAATAAAGTCACTGCTCGGTATTCCTTTTCAGTGTCTGTCTCTCTATTTGCAGCTGAAAGTTATTCTGAAAAGACAGCTCTAATACATTGTCTAGGAAAATGGAGCCTAAATGTATTTGACCTAATTCTAGCTCCATCTCCTGCATGAAGAGAGATAGATTGCTGAGAGGGAGGGGTAATGAAGAGTAACTTGTTTATTTTTGAAACAAATAAACATTATTTTTAAAACATTATTCAAAGAAATATCCTTGTATTGTCTAGAAGAAAACCACAGTTTCTTATATTTAAAATATTACCATTTTTTAAAACACAAAACACAGTGATCAGAAAGAGGAAGCTGTGAGAATTTAGTGCATTTTGGACGAAAACTATATCTAACCACTGTGCATTAGACTAGAGTATTTTCTGGACTGAAACCAATGAAAGAATCCAAAGGAAGTAATAAGGAGCATTGAATTGCTGCATCTGTCATTGAGGATACTAACTAAAAACATAAGGGACCTACAGTACATAAGAGGTCCTTTCCTCAGATCCCGTGAAAACACTACTGTTATGTATCTACCTGCCCTCTTCACGTCACACGGAATAAAAATTCATATGGGAGGTGCAAAAGACAGTGTTGGTGGATGTAAACATAGTACTAAAACCTGTGGCAACTCTTCTCCATTCAATGCAAGGAGCAAAGTGAAAAATATTATGCATGGTTTTTTATTTTGCACATTGTACCCTGCCTTGGAGGTAGTAAATGATCATTGTATTGTTAAACCTCAAAAGGGTAGTATGGAGAGTAGGGTCTCCACCCCTCCTCCCTGTCCAGTGTCGGACTGGGAAACCAGAGGCCCACCAGAGGCCCACTCTCAGTACTAATATTCTTCATCTCCTCAATCAACCTCTATTCTCTTAGTTTGTTTTATTTACATACTATAATCTATTATTCCATCTATTTAGCATCTTTGTTCTCATAGAATAAGGTATGCCCATGAAATAGGCCAAAAGTTTAGCAACATGAGGGCCTATTGACACCTGGGCCCACCGGGAGTTTTCCTGGTATCCTGGTGGGCCAGTCCGACACTGTCCCTGTCTATCACCAGGTTCTATGTATTTAAATAAATTATAGGCCATCACTTGTGAGCGTTGCTAGGAAAGCAGTGTTTGTGGATGTCAGCCATGGTTTGGGTATGGCTAACAGTTAGAGAGAGCAGGAAAGAAATAGGTCATAAATGAACTAGTAACATTCCAGAGTACATAAATGTAAGTTAGATGAAAAATGTGGTATAAAGGAGCCTATGTATTAAGCTGTGTAAAAAAAACAGTGTTCCAATATTCTAGACATTTCTGCATAAATAACAGTGTACTCAAGAGTCAGACTGGGGGGTGTTGAGCCCACCAGGACAGTCACATCAGGGCCCCCCGCCATTCCCAGGGGCCCCCTGCCCAAGCTACAAAGCTCCCTCTGTCCCGCTTACTTCCTTCGCCAGCGCATAACTTTTTCCTGTGCATTTTTTCATGTGATTGGGCAGGATGGGAAGTTACAAAGGAGCACCAGAGTGCAGGCTGTGGAGAGCGGTTCTGGGCTGGCAGGGCACACGAGAGCTGGGAATCACTGGGGCTCATTTATCAACACTGGGCAAATTTGCCCATGGGCAGTTACCTATAGCAACCAATCAGTGATTAGCTTTTTGAAGCTAGCTGCAAGTAGAACAATGAATGCAACAATTTTTTCGGGGAGATTTGTGTAGAGGCCCATACATTTTATAGCCCTTATGGCTTCATTCCCTGCCAGTGCCTCCTTTCCACTGTTGCTAGGTTAAATCTCATGTAACATCTAATACCTCATTTGCATACCTATTTCATTGGTTCTAGGTTGTGACCACTTCCTGCAGTGCTGTAACAAAGTGCTTTGCAAAGTGGGGCACTTCATTCTTTGAGTCAACAAGGCCCCAGAAGTGATGGGGTACAGGGATCCTGTGAATGAAGTGAGCTAGTCTGTAGTGTAGTTCCCGTTATAGCACTCTATTGAGAGAGTGAGGCTAGCTAAAAAGAGCAGCTCAAGCTCCAACTACGAGGATAGAAGGGAGTAGCTCTCCCCCAGGCTTTGCTTTGCCTGTAGTGAAGGGACTGCAGTAGTGATGAGGTAATTAGGCTATGGTGTAACTTTGTTCCAAGTCTGCTGTGGGGGTCCCAGCCACATGAGGTACTGGAATCCTGGAATGTGATCTCTCAACTCCTATGCCTAGTGTGGTCTGTCTATATGCTGTCGCTGCTACACCTATGAATGTACTTGTATATGTACTGTGGCTACCTCATGTGTGAGTATTACAATCCATGTGGCGCTTTGTTGTACTGTTTTGCAAAAAAACCCTGGCATCCAACTCTAATTTTGTGTATTTTTGGCAGTAGTGAGTTGTAGTTTAACAACACACACATTTAGCACATGTGTTTCCATTTTTTCAAAAGCCCATCCTGGTGAAAGAGGGTCGTGTGTAGCCCATACTCTATCACACTAGTTGGTATTTGTCTAAATCAGCCAAATAGGTGCTACATTTGTTTTAAAGCGGATATGTAAAGTATGGATAACGGTGTATGGTGCTACTTGTATATGCAGAACTGTACATTTTTAGATTAAGGGGAAGAACAACCACAGAGGACAAACAAACAATAAAAATAAATATACAGTGATTATGGCATGTGGTAGGATACCAAGAAAAAAAACAAGTAATGCAAGCTGGAAGTGTAATATATTTTTGTGATCTAAAAGAGAGTTTTATAAATGTGCTGCCAAGATGAAAACTGAAACTGAGAACATGCAAGGAGATGGGAGATCTGCTTTCCTCCAATTCACCAGCATCCTACTAGACAACAGAAAGTAGGACATTATTTAAAAAATGACATGGACACATTTTAACTAAAACTCCCTATATGCTGTTGGTTTAGGAGTTTTGTTCAATTTGTTGTGTTAATGAAAATTATTTTTAACATGTTTTGTGCCAACCTCAAACTGGATGGTGCAATTCCTTTATTATTAAAGTGTAATAAGAAAGGAATTGAACGGTGTACCAAATAAGTCCTTGTGCCGAACATACTTTTTTGCCTATTGGTTTAATTAAGAAATATCAGTTTTTTTGGCACCAAACTAAAAAAAAAAAAATTTACTTTAGCTGGTTCTAAAGAGTCACTGTTTGAGGAGGGTGTTTTGCTTATAAGTCTCTAATTGATGCTGTTTACTGGGAGAGCAGCATAATTT
Organism: Xenopus laevis; assembly: GCF_017654675.1. Lineage (NCBI taxonomy): Eukaryota > Metazoa > Chordata > Amphibia > Anura > Pipidae > Xenopus > Xenopus laevis. Next base: position 62,262,570 of record NC_054381.1, on the reverse strand, counting down.
ACAGAAAAGTATTTAGTCCTATTTATTGTGCTATTAAAGAGCAAAGGTTAATATACAGTCATATGAAAAAGTTTGAACCCCTCTAAATTCTTTGGAGTTTTGTTTATTATTGGCTGAGCTTTCAAAGTAGCAACTTCCTTTTAATAAATAACATGCCTTATGGAAACAGTAGTTTTTTTCAGTGACATAACATTTATTGGATTAACAGAAAATATGCAATATGCATCATAACAAAATTAGAAAGGTGCTTAAATTTGGGCACCCCAACAGAGATATTACATCAATACTTAGTTGAGCCTCCATTTGCAAATGTAACAGCCTCTAGATGCCTCCTATAGCCTTTGATGGCAGTATTTTTGACCATTCGTCCATACAAAATCTCTCCAGTTCAGTCAAATTTGATGGCTGCCGAGCATGGACAGCCTGCTTCAAATCATCCAGCAGATTTTTCTTCAGAGGAGAGTCAAACAGAAGCACAACCTGCAATTGGCCACCTTAAATACCCTTTCTCATGATTGGACACACCTGCCTATAAAGTTCAAGGCTTATCAAGCTAATCAAACCAATTTGGTGTTGCCAGTAATCAGTATTGATCATTCACATGCATTCAAATGAGCAAAATTACAAGGGTACCCACATTATAGCACAGCCAGTTTTTCACATTTGATTTAATATCATACAACTGAATACTGCTTCACTAAAAATCTTTGTTCAGAAAACAACCCAGTACTCAGGAAATGAAAGACATACCACTTATCTTTTTTGTTGAAAGTGGAGTAAATTATTATGCAGCCTGAGAGGGGTTCCCAAACTTTTTCATACGACTGTAGGTGCATATACGTTTCCTTCCATTCTTACATCCTATATTTTGATTGACTTTGCTTGGCAGATCAGTTTTTAGATATGTGCCAGGTGATTGCTTTTTTTCAGTCAGATGTCAATATGAATCACACTTTGAAATGTAAATGGTACAAAGTGTTTGTTATTGTTGGAGGTAGTTAAAGGAAAACTATACCCCGAACAATGTAGGTCTCTATAAAAATATATTGCATAAAACAGCTCATACAGTATGTAAAATCCTGTTTCACTTAAATAAACTGTTTGCATAATACTTTTTTAGTAGTATGTGCCATTGGGTAATCCTAAATAGAAAATTGTCTCTTTAGGTACTTGATGCCGCCCCCTGGAATCCTATGATTCACAGTGCACACAAACAAACCATACATGACTCAATTAATGGGCAAAGTTCTGTCTTTTGCTTGTACACATCTTCCTGTTAGTTAGAACCGCCTTATTTCTGGTCAGGTGATCTCTGAGGCAACACACAGACCATCACAAAATGGTGGCTCAAGGTAAGAGATGTAAAAAGGCAATATTTACTTTCTTGCTTACTGTAAGGAAAGATAGTTAGTAAATACAATATAGAAGGGCTGATACAATATGATACTGGATCTAATACTGGGGGCCTGTTCTAGCACTGGTTCAACTGTTAATCTCTTTTCTGTACCTTGCATGTATACACCTTTTAAAATTTGTTTTAATTCTCAGAATGATGCACCCACCATTTATTTCAAGCTGTGCTGTACTGTAATTTTTTATATATCTTTATCTATTTAGATACCTCTTTCATATAATTCATCTCCTGAATTGGGCAGAACTGTGGTAGCTATATTGGTAAGTCCATTTATCACAATCTCTATCAGGTTTGTAACACATTGCAGATGGCAGGCTCATGAACATAACACGTTGACAAAAGTGATCTTGGGGCCCAAAACTACTTGAAAATTCAGGCCCCAATCTGCATTACTTAGCCCAGTCCCCTCCTACTAATAAATGAAAACAGGAAATGACAGGCTAGTTATTTTAGGGTGAAAGAGGCAAGAAAAAAGAAATGATGAAAGACAGTAAAACAAAAGATTCTAGTGTTTGTGAGGTAAAAAAAAAGCTTTGTAAAGTAGAAAGAGGGAGTTGTAAGAAAACAATCGGCATGGTATGAAAAATGTTTTGGACAATTAGACTCCACACAGTCTGAAAATCATATAACCTTCATTTTTTTTATGACTATATCTTCAGCTTTAGAAAAGGGCTGGGCTGTGCCTCCAGCATGCTGGACAGCAAAGCTATTCCCCGAGACAGAAATGCTGCCTGAATGAGCAGTACGTGCACACACTATGCTGCAAGAATCTATTTCTTAGATTCTTAAGGAAACCAGTCTGTGAGAAGTCAAAACTCAGACAGTCAGGCCCTGGTTGGAATCAAAGCCTAGGACTCCAGTGCTGCAATCTCATAATGTTGACCATTAACCTATCTAAATATTATTTTAACAACAGTGAGATAAAAAAAATTGCAGATAGGGCTTTTTGCAACACCAATTAAATCCTTCTTTACCCTTGTCTTTTGTGTGGAACATGCATTTTTTAAAGATAAGCAGATTCAAAAATAAACCTATACTTAATATATATTCATTAATATAAAAAATACAATCTTTTTTACCTGCAATTACCCATTATTTTAACAGCAATTCCCTCCAATTTTCTCTGGCTGAACTATCTCTAAAATAATAAGTGCTTCTCCCATTCTGGACAGCAGGTTGTTTCATGTGATTGCTTCTCACTAAGGCTAACTGTGGAGAGAAACAACCCAGCATTCTTCCTCTTTGTCCAGAACATGGAGTAATCAGAGTGAATGGAGAGAAGGGGGATTACAGGCAAAACATTGCACTTTTTATAAAAATGGTACAGATTTTTAATGAATGTTTATTGAAGAAAATTTCCTCATTCATTGGAGAACCTAAAACCATTGTTTTTATTTTTTCAACTTTACATTCCATTTAAGGAACAAGATAATGCTCAGTAACTTATATTAATACCTACAGGCCTGTCCAACTGGCAGCCCGCGACCCTCACATGAAAGCCTGCCTGTTACCATGTGTAAACTTTCAAAGGTATCACAACAGAGATAACTGGCCCCTGCATTGTTTAAACCTCAAATTCAGACTGTAATTCCCTGTATTGTTCACACATGTAATCCCCCCTGCGTTGTTCACACCTGAGACACCTCTATTGTTAACATCCTAAATCCCTGTACTGTTCACACCTGAGACCCAGACTGAAACTGCCCACATGTTCACACCTTATTCAAAATGCTAATAGAGTACCACTGTATCACTGTATGTAATACATCTTCGAATGGTCCTAATGGGTTTCCATGTCTCCTGCTCTGTTCTGTTCCCTGTGCCTGCCCTATGCTCCCCATGTGTGCCATACTCTGCCTGCCCTCTGCTCCTTGTGTGTGCCATACACTGCCTGCCCTATTCTGTTTTGTGTGCCCAACTCTGCCTGTCCTATGCTCCCTGTGTGTGCTATACTCTGCCTGTCCTCTGCTCCCTTCGTGTGCCATACTCTGCCTGCCCTATGCTCCCTGTGTGTGTCATACTCTGCCTGCCCTATGCTCCCTGTGTGTACCATCCTCTGCCTGTCCTCTGCTCCCTGTGTGTGTCATACTCTGTCTGCCGTATGCTCCCTGGGTGTGTCATACTCTGCCTGCCCTATGCCTCCTGTGTGTGCCATACTCTGCCTGTCCTATGCTCACTGTGTGTGCCATACTCTGCCTGCCCAATGCTCCCTGTGTGTGTCATACTCTGTCTGCCTTATGCTCCCTGTGTGTATCATACTCTGCCTGCCCTATGCTCACTGTGTGTGTCATACTCTGCCTGCCCTTTGTTTCCTGTGTGTGTCATACTCTGCCTGCCCTATACTCCCTGTGCCTGCCATACTCTGCCCGCCCTATGTTCCCTGGGTGTGCCATACTCTGCCTTCCGTATGCTCCCTGGGTGTGCCATACTCTGCCCACCTTATGCTCCCTGGGTGTGACAGTTTATGCCTGCCCTATACTCCCTGTGTCTGCCATACTCTGCCCGCCCTATGCTCCCTGGGTGTGCCATACTATGCCTTCCCTATTGTGCTTGGTTGTGCCATACTCTGCCAGTGTCTGCCGTTCTCTGCCTTCCCCATGTGTGCCCTGCTCTACCTGTGGAACATAAGCCTGGTATTTGTTCTGGGGGTTTGTTAGCATTTAAAAATTATTGCTAGTTGCCCCTAAGGTGTTTAATCGTGTGCTGGGGAGGGGGGGTGCGTTATCCACAGGGGAGGAGGAAGTATGTGTATTTAAAGGAGAAGGAATATCATTTTACAATTGGGGTGCCAAAAGTTAGGCACCCCCAAGTGACTATTTTTACTTACCTGACACCCCTGGGCCGGTGCTCTGATCAGCAGAAAACTGCACAGGCCCGGGGATATTCTAGCGAGCACCTCGGAGAGATCCTCTTCCTGCTTCATTGGTTTTCAAATTTCCCAGGGCAGACGCATGAGCAATAGAGCAAAAAAGCCAAGTTTTTCGTTAAGGTACAACATTTTACAACAGAGGCTATATGATATTGATTATTACATTATATATATTATAATTTGTATTATATTATTATATCTATTATAATTATCTATTATAATTATTATTATATTATATCTATTAAATTATGTCTGGAACAATTGTCCCCCTCTAAGGCAAAATAACTTCACCTTGAGGTTATTTTTTTTTTTTGCTTTCCTCTGTATAAGCTATAAACCACTGTTAGCAGGAACTGTTTGCAGAAATCTGATGATTTTTCATAAACCTATTACTATGTAATTGTGTCCCTGTACAAGTAGCAATAGATACAGGTAGTTTTTGTATAGAATATATGTAAGTTTTTTTTTTTAAATTTCTTACAGCTGAAGATGAACCATACACAAGCATATGATGGGGGTGTTACGACAGATTATTATGACTCAGATTACTCGCCCTGCGAAAAAGATGATATCAAGCAGAAAGCAGCTAAATTCCTTGTACCGGTTTACATTTTTGTGTTTTTACTTGGCATTATTGGAAATGCTCTTGTCATAATAATATTGATCCAATACAAAAAGCTCAGAAACATGACAGATATCTACTTACTGAACCTGGCAATATCAGATTTACTTTTTGTCATCTCATTACCATTTTGGGCTTATTACATTACAAAAGACTGGGTATTTGGAGATGCACTGTGTAAAATTTTATCTGGGCTATATCTAACTGGATTCTATGGTGCAAGTTTTTTTATTATACTTCTTACTCTTGATCGATATTTGGCAATTGTGCATGTTATTTTTGCTATGAAAGTTCGGACTGTAAAATTTAGTATATTTACGAGCATCGTCCTCTGGGGAATAGCTGTTTTATTTTCTCTCCCTGGATTTATATTTTATAAAGCAGAAAAACAGATTGATGTTTGGACATGCAGTCCCTATTATACAGGGGCATGGAAAACTATATTTACTCTTGTGATGTCTATATTGGGACTTTTCATTCCTCTAGTGGTTATGATATTTTGCTATTCAAGAATAATATATACTCTTCTTCGATGTAAGAGCGAGAGAAAAAAGCACAAAGCTGTAAAACTTATTTTCATTATAATGGTTGTGTTTTTTATTTTTTGGATGCCCTACAACATTGTTTATATTATGCACTCCTTTCAAGACTCGGACAGCATAAATGCCTGCAAGATGAACAAAAAATTAGATGAAGCAGTGCAATGGGCAGAGGCCATTTCTTATTTTCACTGTTGCTTGAATCCCGTTATATATGCTTTCGTTGGAGAGAAGTTTAGAAAATACCTCTTTATTTTTCTAAAAAAAGTACTTCCAGGCTGGTCTTTTTGCTCTAGCCACTTTAGCACCCATATGTCTTTGCATGAACGCCACAGTTCTTTGTATACTCCATCAACTGGGGAGCACGATATCTCTGCAGTTCTGTAAAGTTTAACTGTCTGAGATGGTTTGGCTTAAATAAGTAATGCATTAACTCTGCTGTTAAGAAGTGCAAAAAGTGAAATAAATAGGTGCAATAAAATACCAATTTGTTTGTATTCTGTACCAACTGTATCAGGCAAATGCTCACAGTAGGTGAAATAACCAAATCCCAATATAATGGGAAGAACCTGATCATTATTTAATGTCCCATGATGTCAGAGAGTAACTAATACTGTGTATCCCGCTAAGCCCTGCCCAATCTACTTCCATGTTCTAAATGTACTCAATATTGCCTCTGCCCACACCATGCCAACTGCAGATCCTTACATACATAGTGACAGAAGAACTATAAACAGACAAAAGAATAATGTTGTGCAATGGATTGAATACAGCCCTGTATCTGGTATATTTCATATGTTCACATTTAATGGTATAAGTGCCAGTCCTTTGTAAAATAAATACACATTTAAAAAATGGCATATTAATTATTTATTATGATCATTCTGACAATGCTAAAACTCCACATCAACTCCTCTGGTAGACAATGCAGTGTCAATAAATGAATAGCAAATATGGAAAAACCTGTAGAAAAAGATATGTATATAATAATGTATATTTTGCTTTGGAATGTATTTACATTAAATATGCAATAAGAGTACAATGTGTGCATTATTTTTTTCTTACTTCTGATTCAACATTGTGCAGGTTTTGCCGTCAGGATCCTAGCATGCTGGTACAGCTATAAGAATAGTTATCCAGTTGCTCCGAATTAAGCTCTGAATTACAGGAAGGTCATCTCCTATAGACTACAAAGAATTCAAAAATGTAAAACATATTCCCTTTTTCTCTGTAGTAATAAACCCTAGCATCTTCTCCCTGAATCGCACCACCATGGTGTCTCACAATAGCATGTATCTCTGTCTAAAAAATGTGGAGAAGCACATTGGGCTTATCAGGTGACACCGCTTAGAGTTCTTTACTTTACATTCACAGTTGAAACCAGGTCCAGAGAAACATAAAAAACCGGAAAACTGAATCTACTCCATATTTTGTTTTGCAAGGTAGAGAATTCGATACCAATGCACAGGAAAGAATAATTCTATTCTGCAGGGGATTATCTGTTCACTAATGAGGTAATTGTCAGCCTTGTAAGAACCAAACATGGAGTTGTTTCAATTTCCCTGTTTAGCTCAAGAAATAATAAAAAAAATATCGATGTATGATTAAAACAATAGGAAAAGTGTATAGTCAGGAAAATTCCAATTTACTGGACTCAAGTTGAACAAGGGGGTATACTGCTCCTTTAATACTACAGTAACAATAAACACAAGAAAGAAAATGTCTGCAGTTTTTAAAATATTTGTGGATGATGATGATTATTATTCATTTTGTATGTAGTGCTGGCATGTTCTGCTGGATTATACTCTCTGGTATTTTGTGTTTCCGATATCTGCTCTCTAACAAAATTCTTCTTCCTCTTTATTTTTTTTCCATCTTTTTCAGTTTGCAGACATACAACTTTTTTAAGATATGGCAATGCAAGGGTTAAAAACCAGCTTGCCATTTCATGATCTGACCTACTAGACCAATAGAATATGGAGAAGCCGCACACCACACACTCCCAAAGGTTCTTATCCTGGTGCCCAGTGATAGAGGAATCGGCAGCCTCACAACAAGGGTAAGAAGAATTTCACCGGCACACAGGAATTGTAGTAGCAGGGCAAGCCCTTGCAATTTTATTATGCAGTAGTGCAACGTTTCGGGGTCACGCCCCTTTGTCAAGCATGCTTGACAAAGGGGCGTGACCCCGAAACGTTGCACTACTGCATAATAAAATTGCAAGGGCTTGCCCTGCTACTACAATTCCTGTGTGCCGGTGAAATTCTTCTGACCTACTAGACACTTGAAGGGTTATTTACTAAAATCTGAACTATATTTTCAATATTTTAATTAAAAAAAAAAAAGCTCGACCAAACTTCCCTCCGTGATTTTGGCTTATTTATTAATAAAATAACACGAATAAATGGGATCACTAAAAAATCCAATAAAGTCAAGCGAAAACGCATACTTTTTTTGGACTTTACATCCAATCGCTCGATTTTTTTTCCAAGTTTTTGCCTGAAAACCCGGAATTGATTGATTTATCGGGCTAAACCCAGTGTAAACCACAATATCTTCAAATTGGGATAGGGACACTGACTTATACATTACCTTGACAAGTCTGAGATTCTGGCTTTTTGCAGCATCGGGATATAATAAAAAAATTCTATTTTTATCTTTTCCACAAAAATTCAAGTTTTTGCCCCAAAAAGCCAGACCAGATAAATTCGAGGTTTAGTAAATAACCCGCTATATATTTAAACAGTTCAACATTTGCATAAAATATATTCATTTACTTATGCAATTCCTGTTTGCCACAAATGTTTATAAACATAAGCAGAACATCTGTAGTTTAATGTATACTGTATGTTGATTTCCCAGATAGGTTATGCAATTTCCTGTGGGTTTGGTAAACTGCTGAGTTGTGTCCTCATTATTTTTAAACTTAACAGGAATAAGCATTTCTAGCATTTGCCATTGACTACTATACGTATATTACTTTTAGCTAGCTACAGTATTGTATGGTATGGAGAAGCAAAGGTATGCCAATTTGTCTATGGGTTATTGGGAAGACAAATATCCATTTACCTGGGACTGGAATCTGATCCATCACTCCACAGGATGCAATTGGAGGTCTGCTGCACTATTGTCAAAAGCACACACTCCTACCTATTTCTAGTTGGTCTAATAACCTCCAGGTTAGGGGTCTTCCAGGCCTAAAGTTCTTTTGCCCAGCCACACAGACACCTTACAGAACTGTAATAGAGAATGATTTTTTTGATTGTTGTTAAAGTTTTTTGAAATGGGACTTTTGTATATCGTAATTTTTATATATTTAACTTTTTTTGTTTTTTTTCTAGATTATTACTGATTCATGTGACAGCAGGCTTACAATCTGTTTTTGGCTCACAAACAAGAGATGGCTTTATCAATCTATGATTCAACTTTGCATAGTGAGATGTGATATGATATGTGATTATAATGTATCAACTGTAGTAAAAAGACTCAATGCTCAGAGTCTGGGTAGTAACAAGAAGGATCCATATATGTGTGCTAATGGGGGATATTTATGTGGGACGCAAACTTTTGGCAATTCGGCGAGTTAAAATCGCCATTTTTTTGAATATATAAAGAATGCGCATATGCATTAGTGCTTGGAACGCATGTGCGTTCCACACAAGGATTTGTTGTGCACACTTCCTGTCATCACCTGCAACTAGGCGGAAATGACATCACATGCCAAGCATCGATTGTTTGTGAGTTATCTCAACATGCTTTAAGTTATTTAAACTGCACAGCAAATACAATCTTTCTGCCTTTTTGATTCATTTTTGTATTTAAAAGTTTTTTGGCCCTGATGAAGACCACTGCGATGGTCGAAACGCGTCGGGTTTTCTGTGATGTTGTAAGTTTTCACTGACATGATATAATAAATTTTGACTTTTTATACAACTCTGAGTGTGCAATCCATATATTTATTTATTTACATGATACTTATCAGGAGGCTGTGATTGGGCAGCCCTCCCTGGATTAGCACCTCAGCATGGCCCTCAGGGTGTGCGCCTTCCAAATTCTAATGTGACACCTTACGACATTGGGGGAAATTTACTAACCTGTGAAAATTCACCAGCGACAGCTTCGCAGTCATCGCTACACTTCGCCAGACGAAAATTCGCTCAGACAATGCTAATTTACTAAAATGTGAAGTTGCGTCCAGTGAGCCAAACGCTGGCGAATTTTCGCTAGCATTACATCGGCAATCAAAGTGAAGATGCGCTAGTGTTCAATTATGCCTAGCACAACTTCATTAGAGGTCTTCACTCAGGCTAATTTGCATACGGTGGGAAATTATAAAGTTGAATGGACGTATATGTTGCAGCAAATACATTACATTACACAAGTCCAGGGAACCTTAATAAATAAAATAGAGTTGTTATATTGCCCTACACATCTCTCTGAAAAAAGGAAACGTCAGTGTTTTTTTGGACTTAGAACATTTTTCCACTAAAAATTGAGGAAGTCCTATGCACTGCAATTCACTTTGCCTGGTCTGAGCTGGCGTTGGCAAGTCTTTGCGATGTTACGTCCATTCGCCAGAGCGAAAAATCGACTGGCGTTAGATTGCGAAGCAACGCTAGAGTCTCCTTCGCTAGCGCCCGTTCATAAAAGTAACGAAAAGATGTTAGTCACTTTGCCCTTTAGTAAATGTCCCCCATAGTATGTGTTTCATACTCACTTTCAGGTTTTGTTTTGTAGGGACCCATAACATACCTCCCAACTGTCCCATTCTCTGCAGGACAGTGCCTATTTAGACTGGAAAGATACTATTGTAACTATTTAAGATAAGTAGGTCCGTTGGGAGAACTGAGAATAATAACATATAAAGCATTGCACTAAAACTCCCAGAAATGTGTTCAAACTTCATAGCCTGCCAAATTTTGTAAAATGGACATGGTAATTAGGGGGTGTGACCATAAAAAGGGTGTGGCCAAAGAAATCACACTTTTAGTCCCTCTTTTCATTTTTCAAATGTTGGGAGGTATGCCATAGGTTTAGTATGTCCCTATGGCTTTAAATCACTACACTTCCTTATCTTTCTATGCCCATATATCTAGTTACTTAATTTAAATATTTGTACTTTGGCCTATGACCACATCCTGCCACACTTTAACATAGTGTTTGGTTAGAAGTGTCTCTTTCTCTTTGGCCTTCGGTTGCTGACCCAGTTGTATCTGTTCCATTGATCCTGGGAACAACATGGCCCAGTAAAGCTGATCCAGTTCACGTCGGGCATTCCAACCTAGAGGAGTACTTTAAACTTCTGTACCTGTGTCTACATGGTGTCACAGTGTGCTGCCTTTCCTTAACTGTCCTAGCATTTTAAGAAATGTGTTTATTTGCTGCAAGAACCTCCAAGCACAGTTGCCTATGTGAGTTATAGTTCCACTACGAGTAACAGCAAAATGGAAGAGAGTCCCACAACACCATAATTCTTGCAGGTGGGGAGCTTCCCCTTTTATTGTTCACCATCTGTGTATCAACGTTTTGGGGGTTTGGGTTTTCACCCTCCCTTCATCAGGATAAACATACAATCATATTTTAAAGCCATATTAGACACACCCACAAACCCAAGGTTCCCAAATTCCATTGTGGATCCAAAATGAGGCTTGGTACTCATTCCAGACCAATCTCTTGTTAGAATGTCTATTTTGTGTTGATAGTAAAAAGTCTTTGCAAGGTCATTTTGTTATTAACCAAGACATATGTGGATATAATATACAATAAACTATCATTCAATGTACAGTTTTCAAGTCATATTGGTTATGTGTATTCATCTTTACTATTATATATATACTCTTTTGGATGTAAAGTTTCCAGTTTCCAAATCCAGAAAGCCTCCCTTTTAAGTAAAGCTAATTTTTTTAGTATCATTACCTGGAACACTTCTTCTAAAACCTGCCATCTGATTTGAGAAACTGTGTGTCTTTCTTTCAAAGAAATGTTTAGCAGGTATTGTCTCTTTTTTCACTTTTTCCTTAGTCTTTGTGTCCTTTACATCTTCAGTTTTTGCCTCCGGTTTGAAATTTCTTATACACTTTTGTGCTCGTTAAGTCTTAACCTGAACGCCCTTGAAGTTTGACCAACGTAGCCAAAGCCACAGGGGCATTTTAACAGGTAGACCACCCCTTCAGTATTACAGGTTACGAAGCATCGGAGTTTTATCGGATGCCCTTTGCTAGGGTGGGTGCATACAGCCCCTTTTATAATCCCATTGCAGTCAATGTTATTGTTATATTATATCCGCATATGCACTGCCTTGGTTAATAACAAAATGACCTTGCAAAAACTTTTTTTACTATCACCACAAAATAGACATTCTAACAAGAGATTGGTCTGGACTGAGTACCAAGCATCATTTTGGATCCACAATGGAATTATGGAACCTTGGGCTTGTGGGTGTGTCTAATATGGCTTTAAAATGTGATTGTATACACAGTGTGTTTATCCTGATGAAGGGAGGGTGAAACCCCCCCCCCGAAACGTTGATACACAGGTAGTGAAAAATAAAAGGGTTAGCTCCCTACCTGCAAGAATTATGGTGTTGTGCGACTCTCTTCCATTTTGCTGTTACTCCTATGATTGACGTGTGCCGACCGTCTTGGGAGCTCTGCACCACTAAGCAGGAATAACATAGGAAAGAGGAGGTGCGGGAATTTTACTTCTGGATTATAGTTCCACTACACCTTTCCTTTATAACTTCCACATAGCAAATGCCCTGCCTTGCTTGTTAGCGTCAAGTGTAACCAGTGCTCTACTGCATTGCTGTACATTAACCTCTTATGGCCCAATATAGCCCAAAATTTGTTACAGATTTTGTCATACAGATGATTAAACTTTTAGGTAACTTGCCCCTGTTATATATATTGTTTTCCCTTGTTATATATGTAGAATGCCAAAATGGGCATTTTAATTTTTCATGTAGTTGTAGTATTCTTTATTAGACAATTATTATGAGAGAATTATTAGGGAATTCTCACTGCACGTATCACATTTTTGATTCCAGCTTAACGATGGGGTATTCTTTTGACACAAAAGGAAACAAAGTGACGTACATTTCCTTTATTCCTGTGCCACTGGTTCCAAAATCTTAGTGTGAGAGAAATTATTTAACTTGGAGACCTTTTATTTACATTTTACGTAAAGTACAGTAATGCCTCTCGGGAGAATGCTGCTGAGAGAATGTAGCATTCATGTAGCAATTCCTCTATATATATATATATATATATATATATATATATATATATATATATATATATATATATATATATACACACACACACACATACATAGTTGATGACCACATCTCCAAATGTCAGTTAAAAACTTGAATCTTTATTGTTGTCACCTAAATTCATTAGCAGCATCAAACTCCTGACACGTTTAAAGTTCAAGATTCACATTTTTGTGAACTGCGGCCTTCTTTCCCTTTCTCTTTGGATACTGACACAGGTTGCAAAACCATGAAGTCACAGCACCCGACAGAATTTCCAGAATGCCTACGTTTGTATCACTTGATACGGTGAGTTGGAGTGGTCAGTACTATTTCTCAATGTGGATTATTGTACTTTAAACACACAGACATGAAATTTGTAGAACAGGTTAGAAGCAATATTAATAACTCATCTTTTCATAGACATATCAATACAGGTATGGGACCTGTTACCCAGATTGCGCAGGACCTGGGGTTTTCCGGATCACAGATCTTTTCATAATTTGGATCTCCATAACTTAAGTCTATAAACAATAACTTAAACATTAATTAAAGCCAATGGTATTGTTTTTCCTCAAATAACTATTTATAGCTTAGTTTGGATCAAGTACAAGGAACTGTTTTATTATTACAGAGAACACAGAAATCATTCTAAAAACTTTAATTATTTGATTAAACTGGAGCGGCCTGGGTAATGGGTTCCAGATAAAGGATCAATAAACTTATATAAAAGGCGTTCAGTGTCGGGTACAGTGATAGATGGGATTAACTTACCCTTAAAAAAGGGGGGTCCAGGTGCTCATGGATAATAGTAAAAGGCTGGCACATACCAGACCACACTCCGCAAATAGATGCAGTAAAAAATGTTACTGTTTTATTGTGTCAAAAACATCACAGCAAAGCCTTACTCCTTTCGTGCTTTAGGCACTTAGTCATAGGCTGTATAATGGAATCCAGAAAAAGGATTCTGTACCTGTTGAAGGGTTAACATGCCTACGTGCTGACCCTTGTAGGCCTCTGTACTTGTTTTTCTGTACGACCCTGTACTGTCTCTTCTCAGACAACCTTGCATAAGTATCATCATGTACTATAAACAATATTATCAGCTTGCCTCAGACAAAATATCTTAGCTAATGCGCATGCACATATTTGTCTCTTTTCTATCTTGTCCATCCTGAAGGGTATACCTATTACAGACATATACTTTGCTAATAACTATGCTGATACGTCACTATATTGGGACGTCTTTACTTATAACCTATATAAGCCTATGTTTGACCTTCAATAAACGGAACTTGTTATTCTGATCCACTCGTTGGTGTTTCTTGTCACAAGTTCCCCCGGATCCGGAATACTAGGCATTGTTGGTCAGACGAAATCTAAAGGTTCCAGTAGCAGTCGGTTCGTTGTCCCCTTCACCTGTATTACATATTGTAGAGACATTAAGGGGCAGATTTATCAAAAGTCGAAGTAAAAATTCTAATTAAAAAAATTCTAATTTTGAGCTGTTTTTTTTGTGAAAATTTGAATATCGGAATTTATCATGTACTGTCTCTTCGACTTCGACCATTCACCATTTAAAACCTGCTGAATTGCTGTTTTAGCCTATGGGGGACCTCCTAGAACCTATTTGGAGTCAATTGATGGACTCTGAAAAATGTAAGTTTTTTTTTTTGGAAAAATCGAATCAAATTCACTCGAATGCGCTGTTACTTCAATTTGTACAATTCGAATTCGATTGAAAATGGACCTATTTGATCAAAACTGACCTATTTGGCCAAAAAAAGGTTTTTTTTAAATAATTTTTGGTTGGTCTTTTTGAATTCGAATTTCGAAGTTTTTCAAATTCGAAATTCGACCCTTGATAAATCTGCCCCTAAAGGTCTTTGATTTAGGAGTGATATCATGAGTTCCAAAGTAATATGATAAAGATATTAAGCAGGAGAAACGTAAACACTGCAAACACATTATTGTTTGTATAATGTTGTGTGTTAGTTTCCTCCCCATTCTATCTGGAAATGTCTCCTCACCTTTTCCCTTCTTTCTCCTATTCTCTTTATTTCATGTGAATTTTAATAATTAATATGGATTTATACGCAAATGAATAGTAATTATATAGAATGTGTACAATTATATTGTGGATTTAACTGCATTCACAATTAGTTTTGAAGTGGGCAGATACAGGTATGGGATCTATTATTTTAGAAAGCTTGGGACCTGGGTATCCATTATCTGAAAGCCTAAATCCCGTAAGCTCAAAATGACATATATTGGTGATTAATTCATCACTATCAGCGATAGCTTTCATAGAATTTATAATTGTATCATTGTAGTTTATACAAACGTAGTTATTCCTTCCAGTGCTGTCACCTCTCCTCAGCTGAAATGTGTACTCCCAGAACTGCTCATTCACTTTATAGTCATTAAATTTCAACACAGCTAGATAAGTATTAAACTGGACATTGTGACTAAGTTAATGCTTATTATATTTGAATTTTAAAAATTTAAGTGTATGTAACACCTATTTGGGCCACTCAGGGTTAATTCACCAGCTAGTACACTAGAGCATGGGTTACACGCGACTTACACCCAGGGCAGGGCCTTCGCTAAGTGGAAGTGTTCCCTCTATGGTGTAGTGCAACTACATCCCCGAAGGCTACTGTGCACACAATAACAACTTGGGCGCCAGGAGGTTCTTAACAATCAGGAATGGTTTATTATGCCAAAAAGGGCAAATGACCACAGGTTTCAGTACTCACGCAGGAGCTTGAGGAAAACAGCATATTGAGAGTTCACACAGAACAAGGCAGGCTCACACAGAGGGTACACAGGCAATTGCAGTACAATCTTTCCCTCCTGGAAGTTGTCAGGAAAGCAGCTTCTACCCTACAGTCCCTCCTCACTGAGGTCCCTGACTGGAGGCAACACAAAGAGCCTCTGGGAAGCTACTCCCTTTCTGCAAATCCTTGTTGGAGCTTCAGCTGCTCTTTCTCTCTATCCTATCTGCCTTTCTCTCCTAGAGAGACTATGACAAGTCTGCCCTAGTGTATCTATTCCTCATTCACGGGGGTTGTCTGTAGTGATGGGCGAATTTGCGCCGTTTCGCTTCGCGGGAAAATTCGCGAATTTTGTGCGAAATTCGCGAAACGGTGAAAAATTAGCGAAAACGGCGCCCGTTTTTCGACGCCGGCGCCCGTTTTTGACGCCGGCGTCCGTTTTTTCGGAAAAAAAAATTTTGACGCAGGCGAATTTTTTCGGCGAATTTACGCGGGCGTTTCACGAATTTATTCGCCTGCCGCGAATCGCGCAAATTCGCCGCGAATTCGCGCCTGCCGAATAAATTCGCCCATCACTAGTTGTCTGGTCCCCGACTTGGACACATGCCTTCTTCTGGGCCTATTGCACTCAGTCCCCCTGAGCACATCCAGCTGGATCAGCATCTAGAGGCAAAAGAGGAAGAGGCCACTCCCTGCACACACTATATAGGAGTGTGTCAGAGCAGTGTCATCAAATCTCTCAGCCTATCACTGTAAAGGTTATTTTGTAACAGGGATTCTACCCAATAACCCAAGGAAATGGTGAAAAGATTAACTCTATAGGGCCTGTATCCCTATAGGGCCCTACATGTACATGGGTAATATTTATTAATGTAACAAACAGTGTTCATTATTTAATGTGTAATTATTAGTGAGTATCAAGGCAACTAAGCCTGTCAGAGATGCACACTGCAAACTCTGTGGTTACAGCAATGAATGAGTCAGTATTTGTCATGCAATTAAAAAAATCAAACATTAAACAATTAAAAAATCAATTAGTGTTAATTAATAATATGTGTGTAATGCATTAAAAAACGGAATTATGCTGCAGTTCCCTTTGCACTACAGTATTACACCTATTTTCATAAATGCTCATGTGCTATGTAACTATGTATGTCAAAAGTGTGCAGAAAAGAAATTGAAATGATAATGAATTGCTGACTGTATCAGTGATTATAGCTTTTAGGATGTAGTGACCTAACACCCCTATTGCTACATTGCATCTGTTTCTCGGTGGGATAGGAGGAATGAAGCCCGTTTAGGGCTGACATGGGGTTAGGCAGGGCCCCCCTTCCCCCCAGGTGTAGCCTAGCCCCTCACTCCCCAGCCCCCAGGTAAGAACAATGGAGGGGGCTAACAGTGGAGGGAAAAAGAGGGGCGGGCTAGGGGAGGAGGCAAGGGGAGGAGTGCTGGTTTGTAAGGGTTTTTGAGGGGATGTACAGTAAAAGAGTTCAGACTTACTTGTATTTTTTGTTTCCCACACTCCCTCCCTAGGTAAAATGGATCCATTTGAAATGACGGTGCTCCAGGGTGTTTTACGACCGATCGCCTGGATGGGGTCAGGAAGGATTTTTTCTTGTAGCACTAATTGGCTTAAAAGCGCTAGAGTTTTTGCCTTACTCTGGCGTACCATTATCTGTGGTGGTCAACAGTAATTGCCTGGGTCAGCTGCAGTTTAAGGAAGGTCAAGGTGGTATCAAGCCAGTGTGCCTCAGTGTGGCGCTAGGAGTACGAGTAGGTCATGGTGCAGGCCTACCTTCGTCGCGAGTGTGCATCAGATTTGGACTGCACGGTCTTGTCTGAGGCATGCAAGAGACTAGGTTAGCGCCATTTATGCACAATGAGGGAGCAGGGGGATGGGCTAAAAAGCGTTCATGGAGGGCGCTCGGCCCCATGATCCCTGCTTCATGTTTGACCAACTTTTGGGCAGTGAGCCCACGTTTTTTGAGAATACAATTTTTTGGGCAGTGAGCCCACGTTTGGAGAATAAGAGCCGCAGCTGGGGTCAAGGTGTACCTAGTCCTTGATGCTTAAACTGTAAATACGTCTCTGTGTTTTAATTGGATGGTAGGGACACATCCTGGGGGGATAGGGGGTTCCTTGACCTATAGAATCTGCTTAGTATTGGTGGGAGTGTCATTAATGGCAGGGGTTTAAAGGCTGGAGTTGCAATTTTGACTAGCCTTTGAGCCATTAGGACTTCTTGCGGTAAGCAAAGTATGTTTGTGGTAACAATGACAAGAATGGACAAACAACCATGAACCATAGTAAGCTGTCTCACTTAAAGGTGGAACACATTTCCCTTTTGGGATGGAAATGAGAAGAGGAGAGCAGATTATGATGCATTGCACAATTTACTCTTTTATGAATATAACTGCAGCAGCAAGTGCAGCACTGATAAATTGGATGAAAGTTGTTGCATGGATGCACATTGAGTAAAGGTAATTTTGTCCAAACACACTCCTTGCACACTTGGTATACTCAGCACCAATTTGTCCCTCCTGCCCTTTCTGTTGAGCTGAACCAAGCGCACCTATTGATGATGAGGAACCCTGGATCTAATGCTACCTTAAAGTAGTGGTAATTCCAGGGTTCCCTCAGCATGCTTTGCCAATAGGTGCAGCAGCTTTGTGCCCAAAGAATCACGTGCTAATGAGAAGAAGAGGTGGCACAACCCTAGTATGAACATTTTATTTGTAAATTGAATCTGAAATGCTTCTTTTCTTCTTGACACATTGCAAATATTACTGCCCTCATGGCCAAAATAATACTGGCATTGTCAAAAAAAAACACTGCATTGTGCACCCCCCCCCCACCATATGCGAACTGAAAGACTGGTGAGTACGTAATCTGGATATGAGATGGGCTGAAACTAAGGGAAGGCTGGCAAAAGAGGTACGTGCCTAGCACCCCCACTCTGTTGCACCTCTACTAATGTAAAAACCCCTTAGGACATATATTAATTAGTAAATCCTCCCAGAGAGCAACAAATATGGTAGAGGTATGGCATAACAACCACAATTCCCAGTCACTAAAGCTTGCCAGTTAAAGGAGCTAAAATCTATTTTTGCCAGTGCTATGGGTGGGACTTTTAATTTTAAAAAAACTGGCTTCTCAGATTCCACTACTTTTTTTTTTTTTTTTGTATTCTTCTTTGCGATATACTTCTTGAAACAAAATAAAATATGAAACAAAATATGATATCTGAACACATATTTATTAATGCAATTTATTAAGATTAATTAAAAAATCATACAATGAATTATCTTTAAAAGATCCTAAAATAATAATGCATTAAAATCAGTTTTAAAAAAAGAATGTGACAAAGCAGTAAAGCAGTTTTAAAATGATTCCATAGTGCTACCATAACACCTAATCAGCATTTATTTCAAAGCTTATGATGTGGAAATTGTGTTGGTGTTACTGTATGAGCCATCATAAGCAACATTGTAAAGTTTTTTACCTTAAAGGAGAAAACTATTGTAGTTGAAGACTCCTCTCTTAAAGGAGAAGGAAAGTCATTTTATACTTGGGGGTGCCAAAAGTTAGGCACCCCCAAGTGATTGTATTTACTTACCACCCCAAGTATAAAATGACTTTCCTTCTCCCTTAAGAGAGGAGTCTTCGACTACAATAATTTTTGTCCCAAGTTGCCTTACTGCCTCTGACCAAACAATCTGATCACATTAGAGGTCTGTTCATACAGTACCTCTAGGGAGAGGAACACATCTGTAACTCAGCATGATCCTTTTCTGATGGGATTTTCCATCCAGCACAATTGATATTTGGCTGAACCTGATGTGATATGGTTCAGGGAGGCTGTTGTTTTAATTAAACACATCGGCGAGGTTGGAAGAAAATACTGTGCCGTGTAAGACCAGATCTATGTAATACATTTTCATGTTATAGTGGAAAATTCTCCCCCAAAAATTGAAACTGTTGTGTGAAATGCATGAAAGGAAATTTAATTTCCTGGCTAATTTAATGGCTCTCCTGAGTTTGTAGGAGAAAGGTAAAGTAAAAATTGTAAGTACAGTACATATCAAACTTGAGGTCCTCAAGCTGTTGAACATCCAGCAACTATTTACAATACAATAATACAAAATTTAAGAAATGCGGAGCTGTCCCAAGAAAGAAGGTGCCTCCCTGCTGCTCACAGAAGGTTGTATGGCTGAGGGCACATGGAGCGTTGGTTCAGCTACTCTCAACCGCCACTTTCAGAGAAGTGGATCTGCTCCCTTCTCCAGCTCCATTGATCTGCTATGAAAAGTGCAGCTTCCAGTTGCGTACATGCAGCGGAGCAGAGGTCAGGCCAAAAACACAAAAGCAAGCATTTTTCAGAAATCTCCACTCTGCTGCATGTGCCTGTACACAATCCAAAGCGCCACTGTTCATTGCAGATGAACTGAGCTGGGGAAGCAGAGCCAACACTCCATGGGGCAAATTCACTAAGATTCGTAGTTGCGCCAGGCGTAACTTCGCCGCACTTCGCCACACTTTGCCAGGCGTAGTTTCGCCAGCGCTCCGCAAATTCACTAAAATCCGAAGTTGCGCTCAGGGGTAGCGTAAGGTTGCAAAGTTGCACTAGCGTTGATTCGATAAGCGAAGCGAAGTTACGCTAGCGATGGTTAATTTGTATACGGCGCCAAATTTAAATTTCAATGGAGGAATACGTACAATCACTACAAATGCCTGGGAAACCTTCAAAACATCAAATAAATTTTTTTTTTTGCCCTACACATGTGCCCACTGTATAGTTAAGTTGCCATGAGTTAGGAAATGTAGGGGGGAAGGAGGGGAGCCCCAAAAAATGTTTCAATCTTTTTCAGCCTATCACCCATAATATAGAAAAAACGCCAGCGTTTTTTGGGACTTAGAAAAAATGTGAACTTTTTTTGAAGCAATCCCTATCTACTCTATTGCATTTGCCTGGGCTGAGGTGGCGAAGGAAGTCTAGCGTAAAAGGTAGCGTTCAGTACAATGCGCGCGTTAGTGAATTTACGTAGTTATGTCCGTTGCGCAAATTCGCCAGGCGTAAGGGTGCGAAGTAACACCAGCGAATTTACGCCAGCGTTCGTTAGTGAATTTGCGAAGTAACAAAAATGACCAACGCTAGCGAATTGACGCTAGCGTTAGGCGCTTCGGCGAATTGTGAATTTGCCCCCTCGTGTCCTGGCCCTATTTGTATATACATTTTTCCATATTGTGAAAACTTCATATTTACATATTCAAAACTTGACTGCTCATTTCATAAATATATATTTCCTTTTTTCAACAGAAAGTCTTTTTTTTAAGAAAATTAAGCATACATTGAGCATGCGTTTTATACTAGGTGTCATTTGTTTTAAAGAACACTGTGTGCAAAGTGCAAAAGAGGCTGCAATAGGCCATTTTTTGCACTTAACACACTGTAGCCTTTCTTCTATTGCTGCAAGTCTTTGTTCTCTGTTTCAAAGAGCTTCTCTGATGATTGAAAAATGCCATGGGCATTAAGAAAAGCAAACATTTGGGCTTACAGATCTGACCCAAGATGCAACTGGGGTGTGCTACATATGGGGCAGAGAGGTTACCGACATATTTATAACATGCAGAATAGATGCTCCCTTGCTGAGCAATGTTCTGTACTGACAGGTCTTCTAGTAGAAGCAAGTAGCAATCTACTATCATTAATCAATTACAGGGTTGATATATAATGTAGCTGGATAATGTTAGAAGTTGAATATGATTAGTTGAACTTCTTTAGTCTCCAGTGCAGTAAATCAAATCAAAGTGCAAAGAACATTGAATGCATCTATCAAATAGGAACCGTTGACCTGACTCCCAACCCTTTTTACAGGTTTGATAATATATGACTTGTAGTGCGTTAGGAAATGTAATCAAAGTTTTGTTTTTAAATTGCATTTAACATGCTTGTTCTAAGACTCATATCGTGCTCCATTGACATTACTCTTGGTAAACAAAGATTTGAAAATGAACAACTAAAGTGCCTTCTGAATTTGGTTCCTAAGAATGTAAAAAGAAGAGGATTTATGCAGCAGTGAAAATACAAAAGTGTTTGGAAGATGTAAAATACATAGTGTAGAATACTATTGCAATTTTTAAACGATTCAATGGTTCCGTGAAACATAAGGATCATAATAATATTATAAGGGATCCAACAAAGAAAGAAAAGGAAAGCAATGACAAATATGAGTTTAAAAACTTTAGCTTTCCTTCGAATATGGCATGTAGTGAGTTTTAAAACTATTCCTATATAGCAAGCAACTATAATAACAATAGGGACGATAAAAAATAAAAAAAAATGTTTATAATGCCCTATTACTATCCACCAATTTTTTTTATCTTGAATAGATAACATTTCACATACAGTATCACCAAAATCATTTTCTTTTGTTGATGAAAGTATGACATCTGGGAGACTTAACGTTATGCTCAGACACCAAGCAATTACACTTATGTTTACTGCATATTGGATTCTAGATCTGGAAGTAGAAGACCAAGAGTGAACAATCATTAAATACTGATCAACTGTCATCAGTGTGAGAAAGATGACAAAACTCTGAAACCCAGAATAATAAAAGGCAGTTGTCAGTTTACACATCAAGTCTCCAAAGATCCAGGAGGAATAAATATAGAAAGCCGTGAATGGAAGGGTAGCCGAAAATAATACATCTGAGATAACTAGATTTAGGATGAAGATGTTAGTGACCGTGTTGAATTTTTCCCACTTCACAAGAATAATTAGGATCAACGCGTTTCCAGTTATACTCAAAACGAACAATATGTAGAAAACAATTGGTGCAAAAAAGGATAGAAATGATTGCAAATCCTCTTTCTCACAAACACTTATTGGTAAATCTGTGTTACTATCAGGGTAGTCTGTCGAGTAAGCAAAATCATAATCATAGGCTTCTGTGGTCGTCATCGCTCTGATTAAGCCAAAAGCTCACGGGGAAAAATACTGAAAAACAAAATAAGTCATCGATAATTAATTATATAAATGAGAGTAGATATCACCTTCATATTTCAGTTTTAAAGATACAACAAAGAAATAAAAAAATTATTTTAAAAGAAATCAATTATACACTAGTACATTCACTTGTATTTTGATTTTACTACTATGAATGTGCTTCTCCTTCAAAAGAATATAAAGTTCACAAAAAAAACACACAAATGGCTGAATGGGTTGTGTAGAAGTTACCCGCATGATATTTAGGTAAATCTAAACATCATCAAACTCATTTTCTAATGTGGTTGTTCTCTAAATTGAGCTCAAATGTTTTATTGCTTAGTAATGCTGTTATGCATAGTACAGGTATGGGACCTGTTATACAGAATACACGGGACCTGGGGTTTTCCTGATAACATAACTTTCTGTAATTTGGATCTTCATACTATAAGTCTACTAGAAAATCACGTAAACATGAAATAAACCCAATAGGCTGGTTTTGCTTCCAATAAGGATTCATTAAATCTTCGTTTGGATCAATTACAAGGTAATGTTTTGTTATTACAGAGAAAAAGGATACATTTGGATAAAATGGAGCCTATGGGAGATATGGATAACGGGTCTCTGAGTAACAGATCCTATACCTGTATAGCTCTCTTTCAACTTGTATCTGAGGGTTCCAATACAAAATAAGGAAAAGGATAAACGTGTAATGTGCAGAAAACCATGATATTAATAGTTAAGTTAGGAAGTTGTTGCATTGCATGTTTTATCCTATAAATTAAATTGATATCTTATTTATTTGTGACTACTGTCAGGACAAGTCAAAAAGCACACGAATGGGATCAGGAAATTTGTCCAGAAAGTTAAGAATTACAGATAGGCCACCTCATATAATTGAGTTCATTATAAGCAAATATTTCTACTTTTTAAAAACTGTTTTTTTTCTCTGTAATAATAAAACAGTACCTTGTACCTGATGGTAAGTAATCTGCACCAATCCATATTTGTTGCAAAACAATCCTGTTGGGTTTATTTAATGTTTAATTAATTTTTAGCAGATTTAAGGTTTGAATATCCAAATTGCGAAAAATCCCCTTATCCAGAAAACCCCCCCGGTCCCTCCCAAGTATTCTGACATGTGACAAGTCAGAGGTTTAATGCCTGATTACAGTGTAGTCAATCCCAGCGTTGATAATGGCTGCATTTAAGTCATTTGAAAGGAATTGGGAAATACAATACTTTTTCAGTACAAACTTTGAGGTGACTTTTGTACAAAACGAAGGTTCAAAAATTGGCCAGTTTTACTGAGTCTAAACAAGCAATGGATAAGATGAGAGTCATCACATGGGCCACCCCAGGGGGTAATAAACCTACTCTCCCCTGGCTAAGGATTAAGGGTGTTGGTTCCTATTTTGAACCCCAACATTTTTTTACATCAGTATGCCCATTTGGTTGCTTATAAGAAATAATTCGGTACAGTGTCCCAAAAACCTACATGCCTGTTTCCTTCTAGCCCGTTGGACATAATTTATTATAGGGAAGCAAGGGCATAAACCTTCCCTGAATAGAAAAAGGAGTTATGCTCATTTGCATCATTTGATAATGAAGTGACTCATTTTAAAGTCCTCTGACCACAGGAATTACAATCTTTGAGGTCTAATGAAGAGACAAAAAAGAAGAATCGAGATCTACACCTATCTCCTTCCATCAAATCAAAGAAAGCCACTCACAAGTTTCCTAACCACATACATTGTATAAATAATTCTGCAGTTATACATACATTACACTAGACACGATACCCTTGTTTATTAACTCAACGTTGTGTCCCAGGCTAGACCTTATTTTGCATTCTATAAGAAAAAAAGCCCTGTAAAAGTAAACATTGGTGTATTTTCAGTTTATCCTATATACAAAAGAGGACTTATCCCCCTATCCCGTTGCACTGTAGAAAATTAGACACAATGTATTACAGTAAAAAGCAATATTTATTAATAACCATGCTAGTGAAACAAATTAAAACATATTTAAAAACCAACAGCGCTGCTGGAAACAAAAAACGGGGAATACCCTGATGTTAATTAGTGATCACTATTTTTCATACTGGTTGAAAAACCTTGCGTAGGTAAAGAAATGTGGTTGGAGCAGTAAAGGTGGTTTGGTAAAACGTATTAGGTGTGAACTCCCGGCAAAGACCACATTAAGGGCATGTATGCCAAAATGTCCCTTCTTCTCTGTATAAGAACTATGTCCCAAGAGATCTCTTGACAAAGCCACTTTCGTGGCGAAACAGCTGTCGAGTAGTTCGGCGCTGCTGGGCTCAAAGCGGTGTTTTTCCCTTGCGGATTGGATGCAGTTTTTATCCCGGGGATGATCTGACGGATATTTGTGAGCGTTCCACACCACGGACGATATCCACACAAGGGCAAGTATAGGAAACCTTTTGCTGGCATACTGAACTGGGGTTCTGCATATATAGCCTTTTGGCTACTACATTGGATCCAGCGTTTGCTACAGCTAACTCCTTACTTACCCTGCATTTAACCTCGGCTCAAGGGGCTTCCGCTGAGGGACTTGCAAGGGGAGCCAGCCCCTACCCTGCTTGGGACATAGTTCTTATACAGAGAAGAAGGGACATTTTGGCATACATGCCCTTAATGTGGTCTTTGCCGGGAGTTCACACCTAATACGTTTTACCAAACCACCTTTACTGCTCCAACCACATTTCTTTACCTACGCAAGGTTTTTCAACCAGTATGAAAAATAGTGATCACTAATTAACATCAGGGTATTCCCCGTTTTTTGTTTCCAGCAGCGCTGTTGGTTTTTAAATATGTTTTAATTTGTTTCACTAGCATGGTTATTAATAAATATTGCTTTTTACTGTAATACATTGTGTCTAATTTTCTACAGTGCAACGGGATAGGGGGATAAGTCCTCTTTTGTATATAGGATAATTGCTTTAAATGTGGTGGACACCCCTCCCCCCTTGCACTGATATATAATTGAATGCTGGCGCAACTGTGGATGTCTGCTTATTTTTAACCCGGCGTTCTAATGTATTTTCAGTTTAACAAGTACAATTCTTGGAATCAAAACTCTCAGATTGTTTACGGAAATGCTGTTCTGACTACTAATTAAACATTACCATCTCAATACCACTACTTCAGTTTTAATAAACTGCAAGAATCTTCTTAGGAATGAGGCACTTTTTAATTTCACACTTTTATACAGAAGAGGTGATTGTGAAGTATAATGTCGTTTTGTCTTTAAAAGGGCAAGTCATAAGTCTAAGAAACATAGTTCTAAGAAACTTTCCAATATACATTTAATAAAAAAAAGTGCTTTTAACGTTATTTGTAAAAACGTGCTGTTGTTCTGGTTGTTACTTTTTAAACAATGTTCCCCAGCAAAGACTGGTCGGTTAATCGGGTGCCTTGTCTTACATTGTATCAACAGGGCAGAGAATAGACGGGGACAGACACTGCTTTCAATAGCAATACATATACAAATAACTTAAAAACCATAGAAAAACATGTATGAATGTATGTTGACAAGTTGCTTAGAATTATGTTTTCTTTCATTAGGCAAAAAATAAATTTTTGGTTGGCCTTCCCTTTAAAATGCAATATAAACTATATGTAAAAATGTAAAAAATGATGGATAATGTTTTGGTAACTTTTCTAATGGCAAGCAAGTTGCATTGCCTGTAAATGGCAGCTAAGTGGTTAAAGTAATACAAGCAAGGGTCCTTACACTTGGTGGCACACAGCAGAGGCAGCAAATAGCTGAGGATAAGTAAGACAGTGTTATAGTCCCTCCTTCCCTGCCAGGATTTCAAATGATGCAGAAAGTGAAGAACTATTAGCTGGATTTCAGCATAGAAAATTGCATTTATTCATACTTTTTGAAGAAACAGGTAACTGTGATGGATATATTAGGGGTTTCTGTGTTATGTGGGCCTCTTTATTAAATTTTGGTTTGGAAGCCATAGTTCCCCTTTAATTGTCATAAAAAACTGTCCCTGCAATAAAGATAACAGGACAGTTTAAATACATAGGAGCCAAATGTTCTTTTTATTTTTGTTAATTGGCTTTTGGCAGAGAGCCCAGAACAGCCAGAGCAGCAGATAAAATACTTTTGTAACAATTTCAAGATACGCAAATAAGTAATTGTAACAATATAAGATAACAGGTCCCTTGGGAAAAGTTAGACTCACATCTTAAAAGAGAATTCAACACGTAGTTTAAAAAAAAAAAACCCTCCCCCCTACCCTGGGTAAACCCCCCTCCCCCCCAGCCTATCTGCCCCCCCCCCGGGCAAATGCCTATAATTTTTTACTTACCCCTCCGTACAGATTCTGGCCATGAGAGTTCACGGGCACCATCTTCTTTCTTCAGTCTTTTTTGGGAGTTTTGGCGCATGCGCAGTTGGAGTAAATTTCCGGTCCCGAACCACTGCGCATGTGACGAAAGTCATGAAAATTTCCAAAAACGTTTGTTTTGGTACCGAAAATTTACTACAAATGCGCATGCGCCAAAAATGCCGTCAATATACGAAGATTACCGGTGAAGAAGAAAATGACACCCCTGAACTTTCGTGGCCAGAATCTGCACAGAGGGTTGAGTAAAAAATTAGGGGCATTTGCCTGGGGGGGGTAGGCTGGGGGAAGGAGGGAAGGGGGTCTACCCAGTGTAGGGGGGAGGATTTTTTAAACTACGGGTTGAAATCTCCTTTAAAAAAAATTTTTTTTTCAAAATTAATCAGTTAATAGTGCTGCTCCAGCAGAATTCTCCACTGAAATCCATTTTTTAAAAGAGCAAACTGATTTTTTTTATATTCAATTTTGAAATCTGACATGGGGCTAGACATATTGTCAATTTCCCAGCTGCCCCAAGTCATGTGACTTGTGCTCTGATAAACTTCAATCACTCTTTACTGCTGTACTGCAAGTTGGAGTGATATCAATCCCCTTCCCCTCCCCCCCCCAGCAGCCAAACAAAAGAACAATGGGAAGGTAACCAGATAGCAGCTCCCTAACACAAGATAACAGCTGCCTGGTAGATCTAAGAACAACACTCAATAGTAAAAACCCATGTCTCACTGAGACACGTTCAGTTACATTGAGAAGGAAAAACAGCAGCCTGCCAAAAAGCATTTCTCTCCTAAAGTGCAGGCACAAGTCACAGACCAGGGGGAGCTGGGAAATTGACAAAATATATAGCCCCATGTCAGATTTCAAAATTGAATATAAAAAAATCTGGTTGCGCTTTTGAGAAATGGATTTCAGTGCAGAATTCTGCTGGAGTAGCACTATTAACTGATGCATTTTGGAAAAAAAAAATGTTTTCCGATGACAGGATCCCTTTAAGGTAAATATTTATGTGTTCTGGATAACTGTTGGTTTCCTAGGGACTGTATGATGCTCTTGGGGAATTCATGAAAGCAAATACTGTATGAAATGGCATTATGTATGAGGACTGCATAATGCATAAGGCTTTAAGTTTTGTTTGAATGACATTTACACAAACAAATGCAAGCACACTGAAAAGTACAATAATATAGTGAAACATATATAGACTGTATATGCTCAGACATGGACACAAATATTCTGTAGGTGCACAGGCAAGCACATAAAGTGTGTGACAGTTTTGTTGTTTTTAAAAATAAAAATTGACATAACCCTTGGGGATAACATAACTTTTAAAAACAAATGAGCAATGAAATGTGTTAGAGAGTGAGGTTTTTGTGGTGTAATTGCAACATGTATCATAACTTACCAAATTGCAAAGTCTTCACTATCTAGATAATTTGAACTGCTTGGTGTTTTCTTTTTGCATAAAGCTTACAAGTTTAATTCCACTAGAGCAGTGCTGTCCAACTGCCCCCCCCCCTTGTTTAGCCCCCCCACAGGAAAGTCAGCACTGTGTCACTGTAGTACACAGATATAGTACATCTTAGAGTGGTCCTAATACATTTTCCTGTCTCCTGCTCTGTTCTGCCTTCCCATTTGCTCCCTGTGTGTGCCCAACTCTGCCTGCCCTATGCTCCCTGTGTGTGTGCCATATCTGCCTGTCCTATGCTCCCTGTGTGTGTGCCATACTTTGCCTTCCCCTTTGCTCCCTGTGTGTGCCATACTCTGCTTTCCCTATGCTCCCTGTGTGTGCCATACTCTGCTGCCCTATGCTCCCTGTGTGTCTGTCATGCTCTGCCTGTGCGTGCCATACTATGCCTGCTCTGTTCTCTGTGTGTGTGCCATACTTTTCTTGCCCTATGCTCCTCATACTCTGCCTGCATGTGCCTTGCTCTGCCTGTGGAAAATAAGTCTGATATTTTTTCTGTGGGTTTGTTAGTATTTGAAAATTGTTGATAGGGACCCCTAAGGTGTTTAATCATGTGCTAGGGGTTGCTGTGTTATCCAAAGGAAGTGGCATATAAATTAACTTTTTTCACATATGAGTTATATCCCTGCAGTGAGCACCAACCATTTGGTTTTTTGGTGTACCACCACAAATAATGTGGACATTGTCTTGAGGTAACTTGGGCGTTGTTGAACGTGGGTGTGCCCTCCACTATGTAGGCCAGAATAATTCTGGCCCTCGGTACCACAGAAGTTGGACAGCACTGAACTAGAGGTTTATTCTGATTCTCCTGCAGACGTATGGTATCCATACACAGGCAGGTTTAAGCTGCCAATTTGACCACTTGAGTTTGAGTTGGCAGCTTAGCTGCCCATTTTTGGGGTCCTAATGGGGCTGCCCAAATGATATCTGTCCGAAAAATTTTGAAAATCATGTGGAACGAGGAGCGAATCTATGCTCTGTAGGCCCCAATAGATGCTCTATAGCCATACAATAAAAAAATGTCCCATAATACAAAAATGTGCCTGTAGAAAAAGAATGACTCGCTGCCCATACCAGGGTAGGATACAAAAACATGGTGGTTTAAGTGTTTAACCAACAGTTTGGTGTCTTAATAAATTTAGCAAAGGAGAACAGCGGTAAACACAAGTGCCACATGTCTGGCTAAATATATATGTGTTAACCCCAATAAATGAATTCAGTGAACCCCCAATATAAGCATACATCCTTATTTTTTATATTTATGTATCAATATATATATATATATATATATATATATATATATATATATATATATATAGTTATTAAAATAAGACACGTGTCTGAGACTTAGCTAAGCCAGTTTGATGAAAGAGCATAGGCCAAATATCAGGTCCATAACCAACAAACTGTCACTTTACAAAAAATGCACTTTACAAAAAATGTGGTGCCAGGGATGGTGTCACAAAACCAAAGATGTTCTTACAGTCTATCCTCCACCAGGGGGCCATAATGAACTCTCAGGAGCCACTAGTCATGGTATTTGGATTTGAGACCAAGGTAAAAGTTGAATGGGAAGGAGGAAGGACAGATACTTACCAAACAGGAGCATTTTACTGAAGCACAGCCAGGGATAAAGGAACAGTAACATCAAAAAAGTTTTTCTAAAGTAATATAATTATACAAATATAATGCAGTGTTGCCCTGAACTGGTAAAACTTCTGTGTTTGCTTCAGAAATACTACGATTGTTTATATAAATAAGCTGCTGTGTAACCATTGGGGCAGCTATTCAAATAAGAAAAGGCTCAGGTTACATAGCAAATAGCAGATACGCTCTGCAACATAATGGTGTTATCTGTTATCCACTATTTAACCTGTGCCATATAGCCTTTTTTCATATTCTGCCATTGCTACACAACATGGCAGGTAGGTGTGGCCTGTCCCATTATTGCTCTCAGCTTAGACAGGAAGAGGGAAACAGGAACAGGAGTGAATCATAAGACAATGGCAAAACAGCAGCAATGCCCTTAACCAAAATGGTCACACAAGCAGGTTAGTACAATAAGAATAGCCATATCACCTAAAATGATCATAATTATGTTTTGCATACTTTTCTTTCTCTACAATCATTATCAGTGCAGCATTATATTACTCAGCCATTTGTAAAAACTTCCAATTAGGAACCTGTAGTGTTTAACAGCAGCCCTTTTAGGAAATGTTTGTTCCTGTTTATTACTATGCAGCAGAGGGGACATTAGAGGGCGCCCTCTATAGCAGGCCAGATACTATGCCTTAGGGATGATGCAGCCATGTGGAGCAGAGCTGGCAACTTCTCATCTTGTTTGTTATATGGCAATAAGCTTTGTTCTTATTGGTTCAGGAATGTGACTGACAGTATTGCTTCACAGAATGGATATTTTATCTGTTTTGTGAAACTGAGCTTTCATTTTGTGTGAAGAATGAATCCTGTACTATAAAATCTTGCTTTCTGTCACAAATATCTATTTTGTCATTCAAATCTTGCCTGACATGCACTAGTTAGTTACACTATTATATATTATGTCCAAGTTTTTTTTTTTACATAATTCATTCTGTAAGTAACTTTGTACATAAGTGCGTCCGTTACATGGAGGTTATACATTTGTGAGACAGATTGCTTGTTAAAATGTACATAATATGATGTCATCCTTTTGTGCACTTACCAGATTTTGTTTTCATTCTTTCATAGAAATAAGTCTTTTGTATGTTTTTTTATTAGTGTATGGTCACAAATACTTATATACCATGAGAGACATTAATTCTGTGTATTAGGGATAGTTTTGTATACAGAATGTATTTGGGACAAACGGCACCCCATATATTATATAATCCCATTTGTAACAAGGCAAGGAAAAGTAAGCACAAGTGGTTTAACTGGGTACAAAGTTCAGAATTCAGGCATAGCTAAAGACCAGGCAGCATTTAGGCAGTCAGACAGGCAAGGGTTAATACCAGAATTAGTTAAGATAAAACAGGAACACCTACAAAAGGGAGAGTGGTTAGCAATAATGTAGACCTGGCAAGGGTTCAGTGCAAGGTTAGGATATACTGTGTATTAGCAATTGTCTAAAGTGCAATATGTAGACCTTAGTAAAATAAAATAAAGTCAATACATACTTCCTTTTTGTAGGCTAGAGGTAAGGACAGAAGACTACATAATACCAGGTCACAGGTTCTATTCCAACAAAGAAAAAAGGGGACAATATCTTACAGATGGGAATCCCAAGTATGGGTAACTAAAAAAAAGAAAAATGCCAGGATATGACATGGACATGGACTAGTTTCCAGTCCTGCAAAATTATATATGGTTTGTGTTTCAGTAAGTAACAGTGAAAATGTGTCAAATATATGACCTAATGGAGAAAACTGAGCATCTTTGAGCTCTTCATTATTGCTGCACCTGCCAAGAGTTTTCCCTGTAATACGGTTCCTATTGTTTCCACTACCAGTACAGTTATTTAGCTGCCTGAAAAGAGGGGGATACTAAAGATTGACATTTTTCATGGTTGATTAGGATGGTATTCAACTCTATAATAATAAACATAATAAAACATAATATAATAAAACATAATAGAGAGAAGCTATGCTGAAGTGAGTAAAGCAAAGGCATGAGTCCACATTGTCCCTTGTGTAGGCCTGTGGAGTGTTATTCAGCTACATGAATTGCAGAGGGAATATTGTATAAAGTGCAGCAGAATTATATTTGTGAGTATGTCTGCAACCATTGTCAGTGTATCACTATTGACTCACCCTCCTGTCATTTCTATAAGCTGGAGGAACATGCAGACTCTCCAGTGCAAACCTTGCAGCAAAGGCTTCTCTAACCAAGGCACCTATGTATTTCTAATCATTTAAGAAAGTATTTGATTTAACTATGTCTGCAATACTGTATATAAATGAGTGTTGCGGAGCATTGCATTTACAAAAATAACATTACAACACAACTACAACAAACAGAGAGCTGTCCTGTAGCAATGCCAATAAAATCTGTTAATGCTATCCCATTCCCCCTTAAATTGGTACACTTGCAGGGGATATTACAGTCCCATAAATGTTATTTTAAAACTTTACTATTTCATCATGTATACAAAACACACTGCTATAGAGATATGCAGACTCTCAACAATAAAACAAAAAAAGGATTGTGGCTTTCTGAGAAAAGTTAGTCACACGAGTAATAGGAAATGTTGCAAGCAGTTCCACCACAAAGGGTCTGTATTTTTTTT
Source organism: Xenopus laevis (assembly GCF_017654675.1). NCBI lineage: Eukaryota > Metazoa > Chordata > Amphibia > Anura > Pipidae > Xenopus > Xenopus laevis. The sequence goes on along the minus strand of NC_054381.1, from coordinate 62,230,002 downwards.
TAATTGAGCCCTGCTTTGTGAAATATTACACAACATTTTAATGCAACAATATATTTAAATATATTGTCCTTTTTTGAAAATGATGCATTAGAGTACATTTTATTATCATATCTTATATATGAAGAAGAAAGTTTCTCGGTTTGCTTGGGCATTATCCACTGATTCACAAGACTGTCAAACTTTATGGTTAAAAAACACTGGACTTGTCTGTTAAGGATTTGATCTTTGACAATGGGATATATGTTTAGAAGAGGATGCTTGGCTAGACATGATGCGAGATATGACTAAATGTTCCCCAAGTATTTTAGTACAAGAAACATCTCAAAAAGTGGTAACTAGGTGGTATTTAGTTCCCGAAAAGCTTTCTAAATGGTACCCCTCCACCTCACCAACATGCTTCAGGGGTTGTGGGCAGACTGGCTCGTTTATTCATATTTGGTGGCATTGTCCTAAGGCTGTCAGGTTTTGGGCCAGGGTATACATAACGATAACAAGCGTCACAGGGCTTATACTTAGGAAATCCCCCTTGGAAGCTCTGCTACATGGGCGAGTGACGGGTGGAAACAAATGGGCTCGGCAACTAGTAGGTCGTATATTTACAGCAGCCAAACAGACAATTGCCAAGGCCTGGAAAGCCAAATCACTAGACATACAGGAGGTGAAAAACAGACTGGATAACTACTTGGCCATGGAAAGGTTCTCCTCAATTGCCAAGGGCGACTTGCATTCTTGTAATAAAATCTGGGGCCGCTGGATCAGTGTCGTACTGGCCTGGCGGGAAACCGGGAAAAAACCCGGTGGGCCCCGACCCTCGTGGGCCCCCGCTGGGCCAGAACCCTTCTCTAGATATTTTCATATATGCGTGCCGGCAATCATGCGCGCCGAACGGCGCTGTTGCGCATGCGCGCCGAACGCCGCTGTTACGCATGCGTGCTGAGCATGGGCCGATGCATCTTAGTAGGGGGGCGGGGCCCGAGGGGGGCCCCTGGACAGCAGTCACGGTGGGCCCTGGGCCCCCCAGTCCGACCCTGCGCTGGATCCAATATAGAGTTCTATCGGCATAGGTTATATTACGGGAACAATGGGAGAACAGAGCCCTAGGTTTGCTATTTTTCCCCAAAACACATTAAAATCCCTATGTGATCATATTCTCCACCGAGTATGCACCCCCCTACGGATACATTTTCTTGGTTACCGTTGTACCACTTGTGTCTATTCTTTTCTTTACTGTTCTTTTACTGTTGGCGTTCTATTTCCTTATTGTCAAACAATATTTGTAATCTGTCTTTCTTTTTTTTTGCAAAGTATTACTTGCTGAATGAGTACTCGTGGAAAACAGGAACGGCGAATGTATTTTGATTTTCTTCTATTTCTTTATTGTAAAACAAAATAAAAATATTTATAAAAAAATAAATAAATAAACAAGGAAGATCAATTACAAAAAAAACAAAAAAAACACTGGACTGACTGGACATCTTGGGCACCGTCTCATCACTCATGTGTTATGCCATGTTGCCACAACTCATTGCCTTTTAATATACTGTCTTCCCAGCTGGTAGGAGGTAAACAACTGCATAACATATTGGTCCCCCCATTGTATTTGACCTATCAGATTCCAGCATTACATAGTGTATGACCAAGTACAACAAAATATGAAGGTGGTTTCTGATAGGGGTTTTATAGGGTGATAAGTTTGGTAATAAATTCTATTTAGATAGCGAAGAAGCACGCACTCCATAGGCCAGTCGATGTGATTAAAAGCCTTTATTCAAGAAACAGCTAAAACAATAGAACCTTACGCATTTCGTATCCGAGGATACTTACTCATAGGCATGATTGAAACCAGTCGTGAACAGAATTTAAACAGGTAAAAAGGATATGATGTGCAAAGTCAGTGATCCTGAACATTAACCCTAAAATTTAGCTGAGATAAAACAGCTGCTCTTATCATTTTAAATCATTTTGAATCACAGTAAAATGCTGGGTAACAGTAGAATTAATGCTGGTTAATCGTAAAAAAAAATTATCAAATTTAAAATATTATTCCAATAATAAACTAGTTTAGCAATTCATGTCTACATATTAAACTTCTGTATTCTAAAATTACTTTAACATAAACTAGAATGATATAACTCTTAATAAATGATTGGTACCACATCAAAAACGATACCTTAATTCAAATGGTGCCTATTAATATAGAGAAGCCGATACCAGATATGAATATAAATATAAATATATATATAAAATTCATATCATATTATATTGTAATGAATTCTCCCCATAGACACACTTTCAATGTATAAATAAACATGTGTTTATTTATATACATTGAAAGTGTGTCTGTGGGGCTTTTAATCACATCGACTGGCCTATGGAGTGCGTGCTTCTTTGCTATCTACATTGAGTTACTCCCCAGCAACGGGTTCGGGGCGCTGCAACCGGGCCACCCAACATCTTCGGTGAGTTTACACCTATACAAGATTGCTGTGGATATATATGATTTGTATGCTACACACTGGTCAAAGCTACACCCCGCTACGATAGACCCATGGTTCATACACCTGGGTCCTACTCTGTGCTGGGCGAGCCGTTAACTTTACTATACTTTTTGGGGACTAAGCCGATGTTCTTTCTTTGTATAATAAATTCTATTTGCTTGCAAATGTATTGCCTTAACAGCCACTGACATGCATATGTCCACCTACCTATATGAGCAGGAAACATAAGCGATGAAGATTGTCAGGTATTGTGGTTTTGGTGGTATTGCTGCAACATACTTCACTACTGTGACTGATCTCAGGGTTTCAGATCGAAATTACCCTATTACCTTCAAACCGGTGCTGTTTTTATCAGAGTTGTTCAAGAACCTTAGCAAGATACTGCTACTTCTTCACACCTCTCCCACACGCATTTTCCTACCTATTGCCACATTCTGAGCTCAAACTGCTGCATGTGCACAAGCTGGAGATATACAAATCTTGTCCCTAGGTCGTAGAATACATACAGCTGTCATTTTATTGCATGCATGTTAATCTAACTGCAGAGTACAAAAATGGCATATGATCGAAGCCAGATAATTATAATTAAGATTGACATTCATAGTTATTTGAAAATTTGTTAAAGGCTACATTTGGAATAATGTATTGGTGACAAATATATTAAAAATCCAGGGAAAGTAGGTGAGACAAAAATGACTATTTTAAAGGCTTGAAAAAGGTCTTACAAGGAAACTGAAACTACATGAAACTACAGCCAGTTTTTAAAGGGATTTCTCACCTTTAAATGAACTTTTAGTATTATGTAGAGAGTGATATTATGAGACATTTTGCAACTGATTTAAATTTTTTCTTATTTGTGGTTCTTGAGTTATTTAGCTTTCTAGTGAGCAGCTCTCCGATTTTCAATTTCTGATCCAAATGACCCTATTAACCATGCATTGATCTGAATAAGAGACTGTGGGCCTGAAAAGAAAAATGAGTGATAAAAAGAAGCAAAAGCAATAAATGTGTAGCCTTACAGAGCATTTTTTTGATGGGGTCAGTTTATTTTATCAGTGAATAAAAGTGAATAATTTTTACCTTGAAAAATGATCCCGGTGTGAACCTGTTATTCCTGATATTGTTTGAATGCTGCTGGGTAGCACCTGGGTCAGAAATGAAAATTATTGCTACAGAACTTGCTGAATACTTCTGAAAGGATAATAATAATCTGTAGAACATGTTATTTTTTAAAATAAAGTGGTACACCACTGGGTACAGCATTAAAAATGCTATTGCCTAATATATTAATGGCTTGAGGGGGTATTGAAATCAACATCTCCTTTTAGCTGAGTCAGGTTTGAAGATACAGTATGCACAGCTCCTATAGATTAAGTTAACTGAAAGCTTGCTACATCAGAACAAATAAAGTGCATCGGCAAAGCCAACACTTTATAAGCATGTACTGTATAAGCAAAGTTGGGTAGGTAATTTTTTAGGCTTTATTATAAACTGGGAAGGGGGAGGAGAGACACATATAACTAGTCACCAAATACAAATGCCTCTTATCTGTTAATTTGAGTAACAATTTGAAGGGTTTGTATCACAGTTATTTTACAGAGACCCAAGTAAACTAAAGAGCCCAAAAGCCCTTAGGCTACTGTCAGGTCTGGACTGGCATTTCAAGTACACAGAGGCCAACACAGCCCCCAACTAGTCTACTAAATAGTGACTGTCAAGGCGTCTTATAGCAGCCCTCTGGCATTTACCTGAGTCCATAGATTGCCAGTCAGGCCTATTTTTCCATTGGAGTAACTGCCAGTCTGAAAGTATGCATTTTTTTGACAAAATCCATCCCACACATGCAGTAACAGGTACCACATCAATGAAAACAGGTGGGGCAGGTTAGGGTCGGATGCGAGTCGGGAAAAACCTGACCCGCACATCACTAATAGGGAGCCTGGTAGAACTTTAAAAAATATATATTATTAGCCATTTATTGGGTAATAAAAGATTTGCAGTTCAAAGGAATGTTTACAATTAATAAGTATTTACTTGGACTCTGTTGCCTGCAAGGGTCTAGAATTCTCGAAGGCAACAAAGTGCCTCATCCAACCTTGGGGCAAATTCACTATTGGCCGAAAATGTGCTAGTGAAGGCTTCACCGCACTTCGCCACACTTCGCCAGGCGTAGTTTCGCCAGGGCTGCGCAAATTCACGAAGATCCGAAGTTGCGCAGAGGTTACCAAACGGTTCCGATGTTCCGCTAGCGATAATACAATAAGCAGTCTGAAGTTACGGTAGCGATGCCTAATTAGCATATGGCGTGCAGTTAAAGGGATTTGTATGTTGCAGCAACTACATTACACTACACCAGGCCAGGGAAACTTAATAAAATTAAATAGAGGTCTTATATTGTCCTACAGATGTGCCCACTGTATAGTTTAGGTGCCAAATGTAAGGGGGAAGGAGGGTACCCCAAAAAAAAAATTTCAATCTTTTTCTGCCTATCACCCGGTAAAAAGTAAAAAACGCCAGCGTGACAGAAAAATTTTCAACTTTTTTTGACAAACTCCTATCTACTCTATTACACTTCGCCTGGTCTAAGATGGAGAAGTAAAGTCTGGCGGAAGAGGTAACGTTCAGTAAAATCCGCAACTTAGTGAATTTGCGCAGTTACGTCCCTTCACCAGAGCGCAACTTCGCCTGGCTTAAGGGTGTGAAGTACTGCTAGAGTCTGAGAATTTACGACAGGGACCGTTAGTAAATCAGCGAAGTGGCAAAATTATGTCACGCAGGCGAATTTTCACTAGCGCCCTTTAGTAAATTTGCCCCCTTGTCTTTATAGTAAACAGGCAGTATGGGTAGTTTTCCCAACTTCTTAAAATACAGGATGGTTTCTCTACAAGCAAATGCTTTAAGCTCAGAGTAGAGCAGTGCTAGGAGCATATAAAAATGGATCTCTTATGATCAGTCAGTGACTTTTATAAAAGAAGCAGCAGGGACCTGTTATTTTATTACCTGCCTGTTGCAGGGTTCATAGGCTGCTGGGCAGGGGGCAGGGAGGTTTGATGTCACTCCAACTTGCAGTGCAACAGAGAGACTGAAACCTATTAGTCACAAGACTAATGGAAATGCGTAAGCACAAAATGACTCATAAAATTACCTAATTACATTTTAAAAAAACTATTTCCTTTCCCCTAAAAAAATCTATTTCTTTTCCCTTAAAAAAAACAGATACAATTTTACCCTCATAGCAAATGTTTTACAATTGTTAGGGTAAATCAAGAACCAGATAGAAGGAAGTATTTTGAAAGCCACAAAAATAAAACAATGAAGGGTAAATTCATAGCATACTAAAAATTAATTATAAGGTCAACTTCTTTTTCAACATGAGTCTTGTGACGAACATACTTATCATTTTAATAACAAATCAAAAATCTTTCTAATTCTGTTAAACAGGGAACTTGAAGCTGCTTCATGTTTGGGTCTTGCAAGACAGATAATTAGATTAGTGCACAGATAATACCCCTGAAAATGACTTCTGCTAACAAAACATTCACAACAAAGGATGAAGGGAGGGGGTGTATACCAGTAATCAACCAGTATCTATCTTGCAAGGTAACATTTCAAACAAAATAAATCCCATGGGAGACAATTAGCAACAGTAAAATTGGAGCACACACCCTGTTTTGGTTATTTAAATACCTTGTAATTTTCTACTTCCCAATTTCCCAATTGGTGTTCAATCTCTGCAATGAAAATGAGAACAGTTAATAATAAAACGTTAGATTCCAGTTTTCATTACTCTCCAAATTTTAGCAATATACTGTATGATACACATATGGGACTTGTTATACAGAATTCTTTGGACCTGGGGTTTTTCGGATAAGGGAACTTTTCCTATTTTGGGTCTCCATATCTTAAGTGTACTAAAAAGTAATTTAAATATTAATTGCAATGTGCAAGACCTCTCTGACAGTTACATGCACAACCTTAAGCAACAAGTAATTGGTGCATGACTGTATGAGGTGTAGACTACTTGGACTTAACAGAACCATGGCAAAATATCTGGTTAGTATTTCAAATCTAAAGTGACTTTTAAGAGTGCTCAAGGGCTCTTACTCATGCGCGTTTTTACCTGCGCTCCCCTGCATTTCGTTTTTCGGCGTTCAGCCGCAGGGGAGCGCAGGAATAGACGCATTTCATTATTTCAAATGGGGCTGTAGTCACACAGGCGCGTGTAGGCGCCGAACGCAGGAAAAATGCAGCATGTTGCGTCTCAACCTGTGTTCGGCGCCTACATGCGCCTGTGTGAGTACAGCCCCATTTGAAATAATGAAATGCATCTATTCCTGCGCTCCCCTGCGGCTGAACGCCGAAAAACGGAATGCAGGGGAGCGCAGGTTCTGTGCTCTCTGCTTTCTGGCTGTGCAGAGAAAATAGGAACTTTCCAGTAGAAATGAGGGTCTGCAGGTTGAGCTGTCAAATGATGGACTGTCCCTCCGAAAAAGGGACAGTTAGGAGGTATTGGGGCAGCTGTATATTAGACATGTATACAATCACTTTTAAAGGAGAAGGACATTTTAAAACTAAGTAAGCCTTATCAGAAAGGTCCACCTAAATATTCCAGTAAATCCTCAAAGTAGTACTGCTCTGAGTCCCCTGTCAAAAGAAACACAGCATTTCTTTCCTTCTATTATGTACACATGAGCTTCCTACCTTCAGCTTAAACCTCCTTGCCCCGGTGAGTGAACATGCTCAGTTTGTTCCTCTCCCCCCTCCCTTCTCTGCTGTAATCTGAGCCCAGAGCTATAAGTGAGCAGGAAGTGATGTCACACCAAGCTAATACTGCAGCTACTATCCTAAACAAACAGAGAGCTTCTACAGCTTTTTACTCAGGTATGGTAAAACATTTACAAAATAAATATAGCATTCTAGTTGCACTATTGCAGCTAATCTATTGGCAATAAAATGCCTCTGTAGCTTTCTTTCTCCTTTAAAGAAAGATATTGAGGTGGGAATTGAGGCTTGAAAAAAGGCCTGAAACATTGCTGTTTGTCCTTGTTCCAAACCATAATTGAACAATAAAGCCTCTTTAATCCTGAAAGGTGTGCTGTTCACCGATACATTGTCCTTTCATGGTGGCCCACAAGCACAAAGGAACATCCAACTAGTCCCTGAAATATATTTGTGGTGATTCTGAATTCTTCTGGGAATTGAAGCTGCTCTAGGTTTTGTTGCTTGAAAGGTAGATAATTTGATTCACAGTGTTTAGTTTCCCCTATGTAATTTCAGCAATCTGGTTGTTAAGGTCTTCATTACTCTAGCAACCATGCATTGATTTGAATAGGAGACTGGAGTATGAATAGGAAAGGCCTGAATAGAAAGATGAGTAAAAAAAATACCAATAACAATTAATGTGTAGCCTTACAGAGCATTTGTTTTTAGAAGGCGTCAGTGACCCCCATTTGAAGGCTGGAAAGAGTCATCAGAAGAAGACAGATAATTTAAAAAATTATAAAAAATTAATTGTGAAGATCAGTTGAAAAGTTGGTTAGAACTGGCCATTCTATATCATACTAAAAGTTAACTTAAAGGTGAATCACCCCAGAGAGAGGCTAGCAAGTACTTGGTCTATAGTTGTTGGTGTACTACTTTAACACAAAGATTGTCCCAGTGGTGTACAGCTTTAACACAAAAATACAATAAATTATCCTTTTAAAAGGATATTAAAGACTTCACTATAACTCATGTGGTTCCTACTGCAGATATTGCTATTCAGGAAATCTTCCAAACACATGATCTTCCTTAACAAAAATTATCTTGGATTAAGGGTTTTAATTCATTTGATATTTATTCTGCTATTGTCATAATCAAGTTATGGTTATGACAATGGCAGGTTTTAACTATAAAGCTACAGTATGTAAATAATATTGATGATTTGTCTGTGCTTTTCTTTTGTGACCGACCATAGCTACTTCTTGTCTTACACCCTGTGATTAATGGGAAAGTTATAAAGAGATAGGGGTTGTTCATCTTTGAATTAATTTTTAGTATTATGTAGAGTGATTTTTTAAAACAATTTACAATTTACTCTGTGTCTAAAGGCTTTAATAACAGCACAATTACATGATACAAACTTTATTATACTAATGTGCAGCACTGTAATGCAATGCTAGGTGCAGGGGAGGAATTTTAGTCCTTAAACATTTATGTGTTATATTAAGATGTGCTGTGCTGTATGTACAGTATGAAGATATTGAAATGTGCTGTTTAGCAAGGAGAGTGTTTAGCAGGGAGAGCTGTATACCACAAATGGGCTGTAGATACTAGAAAGAAAACAGTAATATATCATAATTTCAAACATAGGGGTGATTATGAGCACCATGGTTTTATATTTTAAGTTGCTTTATGTCAGAATATATGCATTCTAAAATGACAAATGTTAAATATTAAGGAAAACAGTTATCCTACCTGTATCACCACATCCTTTTCCTTACATTTGCCAATGGAAGTTTGCTATTCTTGGGATGTATTCTAAAATGTGTAGTAAAAACTGTGGGACAGTTTTTTGAATGCACACTCAAGGCTGGAAAAGTTGGCTCATACAGCAATGCAACATTTCTTTGGGAGGGCATTTCAGATAACTGAATTTCTTTATTTTAAATGTGCAATATCAGTAGTTTCACTTCTCTGTCAAAACTGAGACAGTTTTACTTATTGTAATACTCTTTCAAAAGAACATTATTGGTCATTAGGACCTGCTGGCCACCGTTCAAAATGCTAAAAACAGGCACAACACCCATTTTTTTCTATGCTGGAAATAAATGCAGTCAGTTTAGTAGGGGTGAAAATTGCTCCCAGAAGATGTCATTTCCACCCTTTGCCTTCCACATCTGCTGCTTCTTTGCACTCTGAAAAGACAACTGCATTTACTACATTGAATACGAAATAGAAAATTAGAGGGGGATTTTGGCCATACTGATTTGGAGAATTTCTGTTTTGAGCAGATGGGAGAAAGAATATCTAGGTGGTCAAACGAACATCTTAGAAACATTATTTTCCAACATAGTGAAAAGGAGGTGTAGGGCAATGTAAATAATATTGTGTACCTAAAAAGCCTTAACCACAATGTAATTTTGACTTCCCATTAACTTCAAATGCATTTGGTGGAATTTTGTAGTATACTTTTGAGCAAAGTGAAATGCTGCAAATTCAATCATCACTAATTATTAACAAAAAAATCTCCCAATACAATGATAGGAAATTGAGTCCTTCAAGCAATGAATAGTTTGAGACTGAGAGGTAAACAATAAGGGAATGGACAAGTTAGAGAATCCTAATAATAAAAACCAGAGTAGAAAAGGACAGATTGGTGGGCACAAAAACAGGATAGACTGGAGTGGAGCAGGTAGAGAAGAAGAACAGACTGCAGTAGGATGGAGCGTGTGGAGACACAGAACAGACTAGAAGGGAAGGAGTGTCAGAAAGGCAGGAAACAAAGTTTGATCCAGGCAGGGTAAAGCAAAAGCCAGGAGGATGAAAAGCTTGAAAAAAGCCTCAATGTTGAAAAATAATGCTTGGGCCAGCAAATTATACAGGAGAAGTATTTAAAGGGTGGTTACATAGTTACATAGTTACATAGTTAAATTGGGTTGAAAAAAGACAAAGTCCATCAAGTTCAACCCCTCCAAATGAAAACCCAGCATCCATACACACACCCCTAACTACTTTTAATTAAAATTCTATATACCCATACCTATACTAACTATAGAGTTTAGTATCACAATAGCCTTTAAGAATGGCTTGGATGATTTTTTGGACAGACATAATATCAAAGGCATTAACTGAATCAGCCATCACAACATAACCCGGCAGTGCATTCCACAACCTCACTGTCCTGACTGTGAAGAACCCTCTACGTTGCTTCAAATGAAAGTTCTTTTCTTCTAGTCTAAAGGGGTGGCCTCTGGTACGGTGATCCTCTTTATGGGTAAAAAGGTCCCCTGCTATTTGTCTATTATGTCCTCTAATGTACTTGTAAAGTGTAATCATGTCCCTAGCAAGCGCCTTTTTTCCAGAGAAAACAACCCCAACCTTGACAGTCTACCCTCATAATTTAAGTCTTCCATCCCTCTAACCAATTTAGTTGCACGTCTCTGCACTCTCTCCAGCTCATTTATATCCCTCTTAAGGACTGGAGTCCAAAACTGAACTGCATACTCCAGATTAGGCCTTACCAGGGACCTATAAAGAGGCATAATTATGTTTTCATCCCTTGAGTTAATGCCCTTTTTTATGCAAGACACCTTTATGTTAACTTTTATATGTTATAAAATAGTCAATTCTAAGCAACAATTGTTTTTCATCATTTATTTGTTTATTACCGGTAGTTATTTGCCTTTTTCTTCTGACTCTTTGCAGCTTTCAATTCGACAGTCACGACAACATCCGTCATTTTTATTTCTTACCTTATATTTCGTCACATCCGACTTGGCGCTTGCATTTTGGCGCACTGCATCGGATCCACCGGAATCGTGTTGAAGATGCTCGTGTACTTATACTCTCAGAGACAAGATATAAGGAAACTTGCCATCTAGTTATTTTAAACAACACTTTAACACATCTATAACACAGTACTTTTTGTGGTGTATGAGTTAATAAAATGTGAAAACCACAGGAATGCACTTTTATTATAGCAATCTCCTTCATCCTATAAAAAGGTTTTTCTCTGCACACGAAACTCATAGCAAGCAATCAGTGATTATAAATGACATTGCCTGTGATAAATGCTGCAAAAAAAATGGAACCCAGAAAATATTTTTGGAAAGTACACATTCGGGCTTTCTTCTTCCATATGCAAATCCTTGTGAGCACCAGGGGCATAACTACAGAGGAAGCAGAGGGGGCCCAATAGGGGCCTTATGAGGCCTTAATTCATATACAATTTCAATAAATAGTGGTAGAATAGGTCAACCTCTAGAATTTTGGGGGCCTAAAAAATAATTTGCTGTGGGGCCCAGTAATATCTAGTTACGCCACTTGTTAGCACTTTTAATGACATTTCTGAATGTTGCCTTAGAGCTTGCATTTTATAAAATCTTAGCTACCACATGTCATTAGGTACCAAGATAAAACATTAGAAATACGAATGACAGGGCTATTCTGAACAATATGATGCCCAGTAGGCATAAAAATTATAAACTGTGGTCGGTAGAGTCCCTGAAATAAAAATAGTGCACACAGAATTTTATTGGCAAAAATCAAATTAAAAATCAAATAAAATCAAATAACAATTTGATATGATACAATAAAAACATTTTTGGCCAAAGATTTGTGTTGTTCAGAGTCACTGGGGGAGGAGCAGCAAGCAGTGACAACAGCAGGCATGTTATTTTCATGTGGACCCTGGGGTGATCATGCCCCAGTAATCTTCAATCTGATGCACTTCAGTCCATCAGGGGGTGATACTGAGCCACCCGGAAGCAGCTTTTCCAATTTCGCTCTCCCTCCCCACTTACCTTTTCTGTGGTCTCATAGTGGAGGGGCCCCATAGCAATTGTGCACTCTGCTCTGCACTTTAATGGTTGTTACAAAAAACAGTTAGAATATAATTCATTTTGTCTATTCAAATTACCAGGGGTGGCTACATGGGCACACCTTGCATCATGTCATGGCATGGATGTGTGCAATGCTGCTAAATTAATTTATGGCTACAAATATAATTTATGATGAGCAGGCTGCATTTATGTTTTTTGAATACCAGATCGATGACATCAACTTTCCATTAGAGCTTAAAAGGCACTGCATTCAGAATGCAAAAATAAAAATGGAATCAGGCATGTGCATGCTATAGATAAAGATATGTGATAAATATAGTTCAAACAATTATGGAGAACCAATAGTAACCCCCGAAGAGACAGACCACTTTAGCATTTGTGTGTATGGCCACATACAGATTAATTTTTAACTGAAAACACAGTTTCCATTCTACTAACTGACAAATAGAGCATAAAACAGCCACATCTCTCCACATCCTCAAAACTGTGGATAATGTGCATTGCACAGCTTGCTTTATGTTGTGGTGAGAAATCTGTGTGTAAGGATTTTTCAGATGCCTTTGTTTATGGCGAACATAGAAACTGTGGATTTGGAACAGAGTTTGTTACCCAAACAATTATTGCCCAATAAATGAGCCCCAGTGTATAATAAAATATGTTGACAGAACGACATTGTTTGTTTTCAGCCAGACACTACACCACAACATTGTTTTTCCTATTTTAATACTGGTCCTTCTAATTGCAATCCATCTAACATCTCTGAAGATATAATTCAGAAATTTAGTAATGTACATAGTAATGCAACCATCACACAAGAGGGCTGCACCACTATTTAAAGTGCCAGTTGTGCAGTGGGTGTGGTGAGTGTCATACAGTGGGCAAAGTTAAAGTTTGAAGCCCAGCTTATGGCCTACTGCAGGGTACCTGTGACACATACCTATGATATTACATACCTACTATTGTAGGCCTTTGGTACCTCTGTTAGGTGTCATTGATTAATTACTATCAACCACACAGCCAGAATCAGATTCTTTTTAGTCATTTTATACTCATGTTCTATGCTAAAAAGGCAGTTTTGATGCAATTGATAAGTATTGTCACTCATACACTGTACTTCTGGGGAAAACTTGGTGGATGGAGCTCTACCACTGATTAACAAAAATGTAAGGCCTTTGTGCAACTAGTCCTCCCACCATAGGGATACTATAGATGTGACAATGTGTAACTCACCAGTAAGTGTTGGGTTTGGGTGCCCTGCCCAAAACCTACAGCCAGAGGGAGAGAATTAGACCATAATAATAAGGTCCACTCCCACCATAGGGGAAGTAAAATATGGCAAAATATTACTAGTAATCATATAAAGGAATCGATACTGTTTATGATATGTCTCTTATATTGTTCTTGTTGTGTGTAAGTGCACTTGTACCACTAAAAATGCTGTAATACGTTGTATAAAAACAATAAAAATTAATTTAAAAAAGAGGAGCACTGTATTCTAGGTTAAATTTTGAATAATGCTTTGTATGGCCTAGAAACGAGCTTCTTCCCCTTTGGGTGCGACAGCTGTGCTTTAAAATCAAGGGTGCTATAATTTAGTTCAACTGTAGCTGTAAAATTGCAAGCAGAAGTTGTACAAATATGGGGAATTTCTGATGATGAAGTATGCCATGCAGAGTTACCTGGAGAGGGCAGTAGCTAAAGTCTTGTAGGCTGCATCAGTGAAAGAGAGATTAAGATTTCTCATTAATGATAGTTTTGGGGACAGGAGAGAGCCATGGATATGCATTAGTTAGCTTGCAGCTTTCCAGGCATGATTAGGGTTGTGATTAAGGGGCATTTTCTGAAGTCTTTTGTGATAGGGAAGGTTCCTATCGCCTTTGGGGAGCCAATATAGTGTCCAGTAAAAAAAGGAGGGATTGAGATTCAGCTTTAGTTAGTTAGGCAAAATAAATAAATAAATACATTTAACCTAACAGGATTTTTTTCTTGCCACCAATAAGAATTAATTATATGTTTGTTAGGATAACGTAAAGGTACTGTTTTATTATAACAAGGAAAAAAGAAATCATTATAAGAATTTTGAATTATTTGATTGAAATGAACTCTATGGGAGATGGCTATTTTATAGCTTTCTGGATAATGGGTTTCGGGATATTAGATCCCATATCTGTACTACTACTTAAAGAGTGCATAAAGATACCCTCTTCAGGGCACAAACACACAAGCACAAGATTAGATTGAGATTAATGTTTACTGCCTTGTGAAATCATTGTAAACTCATAAAAAACAGTGAAATAAAAAGTAAATTGAGCAATACTCCCAAGTGTTTATTAAAGCATTTTTAATCCATTCAGTCCAACAGGCAAAGGTCAGAATAGACAGCAATAAGTAAAGGTCAAAAAATAGGTAGAAAGTCATACCAGAATAACAGATTAGAGCAGCGCCTGCAGGAGCTAATAACACTGTACCTATCAGAGGTATTGGTAGGGTGCAGGTCTGGGATTTTTAGGGCTCTTACTCACTGGCGTTCTGACCTGTGCTCCCCTGCGTTCCTTTTTTTGGCATTCAGCCGCAGGGGAGCGCAGGAATAGACGCATGTCATTATTTCAAATGGGGCTGTACTCACTCAGGCGCGTGAAGGCGCCGAACGCAGGAAAAATGCAGCATGTTGCGTCTCAACCTGCGTTCGGCGCCTACACGCGCCTGAGTGAGTACAGCCCCATTTGAAATAATGACATGAGTCTATTCCTGCGCTCCCCTGCGGCTGAACGCCAAAAAACGGAACGCAGGGGAGCGCAGGACAGAACACCAGTGAGTAAGAGCCCCTAGGGAGAGAGGGCTAGATGGTGATCACGAGCAATGAGCTGCACCTGTATGTATGCAGTAAGCATAGGAGCAGAAAGCATAGAAAGGAAATTCAGAATCACAGCAGCAACCACAACATGGGGTAAGGCCACAGGACCCCACAACATAAGGGCCTGGATTCAGCCCAGGTGTGCACTGCATGTTATCATTCTAATAATTGCATTGAATGAACACATTCAAAGTATAACACCCTGTGATTGTTCATTCTAGCACAAGTAATTTAAGAAATTGTTCACTTTAAAATGAACTTTTAACAATATGTAGTGCATGCTATCCTGAGACAATTTGCAATTGGTCTTCTTTTCTTATAATTTGCGGTTTATTAATTATTTAGCTTCTTGTTCAACGCTTCAATATGGAATTTAAGCATCTATTTGGTTGTTAGGTTCTAGTTTAATCTGGTATCCAGGCAGTGGTTTGAATGAGAGAGTGTAATACAAATAGGAGAGGGCCTGATTAGAAAGATAGGTAGTAAAAAGTAAAATTGACAATAGTTATTAGCTGCTGGTGGCCCCATTTAAAAGCTGACATGAGTCAGAAGAAGAAGGCAAATAATTAAAACCATACAAAATAAAAAATGAAAGACCAATTGAAATGTTGCTAATAATTGACCATACTAAAAGTTATCTTAAAGAAGGTGAACCACCCCTTTAAATCAAAATATATATTCATACATTTATTTCCTCACATTTATTTATTTCTATATATATATATATATATATATATATATATATATATATATATATATATATATATATATATATATATATATATCTGATAATCAGGAAGCCGGCACAGCACGTCAAAAAGTCATCGCTGCCTGGGTGCAATATGCCCAAAAATTAATTAGAGAAGTGAAGAAGCTCGCACTCACAGGACTTATCAATTATCAAAAATGGTGTTTATTTCAAAATAAGTAACTAACGTAAACTTTGAGAAAGGCTTGAGTGCAAGCCGAAACGTTAGTTACTTATTTTGAAATAAACACCATTTTTGATTTTGATAAGTCCTGTGAGTGCGAGCTTCTTCACTTCTCTACTTAATTTTTGGGCATATTGCACCCAGGCAGCGATGACTTTTTGACGTGCTGTGCCGGCTTCCTGATTATCTTATATATATATATATATATATATATATATATATATATATATATATATAACAGAAATGTAGAAAATACCCGCACTCCTTCACATGCGTTTTTTTGCCGGGTGCTAGGTCAAATGTAGTTATATATGAAAAAATGGCAAAATTTGCCATCCTTGATAAAGACCCCAAAGAAGATCGAAACGTTGGAGACACTGTGAGTTTTGAATAAACCGTTGAATTTTTTTGGAACACGGAGTGCTGGTCCTTTTTGCCATTTTTTCATATATATATATATATATATATATCTATATATATATATATATATATATATATATATATATCTATATATATATATATATATATATTTAATAAAATTGTGTATTCCAAGTTTTCAAATGTGCGAAATGCCTTAGAACAATATATTTCATGCAGATATTTTCATCCAACAAAATAAACTAGCAAACCCATAGTACTTCTGTTACATTTCAGAAGTACTATGGGTTTGCAATTCCTGGATATTATCTGGTATAATTGCTCTGGATGAACTTCATTCATCACTTCAACAATGTTTTAAAAACATCTAGTGGAAAGCATTCCCAGAAGATCAGAAGCTGTTAAAGAAGCAAATGTAAATTTGCTAGCGAAGTGGACCTACTCTAGCGCTACTTCGCACCCTTACGCCAGGCGAAGTTGCGCTATGGTGAAGGGATGGAACTACGCTAATTCACTAACTTGAGTATTTTACGTTACCTCTTGCCCCCAAAAAGTCTCAAAAAACGCTGGCGTATTTTACTTTTCCTAACATATGGCACCTAAACTATACAGTGGGCACATGTATAGGGCAAAATAACAACTCTATTTTATTTTATTTTATGAAGCTTTCCCAGGCTCGTGTAGTGTAATGTATTTGCTGCAACACATACGTACATTGTACTTGGCGCCGTATGCAAATTAGGCATCGCTAGCATAACTTCACTTTGCTTGACGAATTAACGCTAACGCAACTTTGCTACCTTTCGCCTCCCTGAGCGCCACTTTGGATTTTAGTGAATTAGCGGCACCCTGGCGAAGTGCGGCGAAGCCAATGCTGGCGCAACTTTGTAGGTAAGTAAATTTGCCCCATAGACTCCATTTTATAAAAATAATCTTTTTTTTTATATTTTTACAAACTTTTAAAAAATACTTTTCTCTGTAATAATAAAACAGTACTTTTTACTTGATCCAAACTAAGATATAATTAATCCTTATTAGAAGCAAAACCAGCCTGGTCAGACCTGCTTCCTGCCCAAACCTGTCACCACTGCCCCCAATCTCCCTCGGTTGCGAAAGAAAAAAGGTATGTGCACACACGAGTGGGGGGCGCAGATTGGTGGAGGTTGTGACAGGGGGGCCCCTGAGACAGCAGCTCTGGTTAGCCCTGGGCCCCCAGTCTGACCCTGGGTCTAGACACTAATAGCAACCAATTAGATGGTTGTTTCTAAACAGCTGAACAATAAATGCTACCTGCTGAGTTCTATACAGTATATCAGTATCATGTGCTGAAGAACCAAAGAGCTAACACCACCCTGATTGTGGTGGTTCCCAGAGTTCAGTTGAGTTGAGTGACAATGGATGCAACAGTTTGTGCCAAAAAATAAAAATACACTGTAGTTGTTTAAAGGACAAGGAAAGTTAAACTAAAGAAGTAGATTGTACGTTATGTTTTGGGCTTCTGCACAAGCCCAAATTAACCACAGCCCGTTAGCAGTAAAGATCTGTGTCTCCAAAGATGCCCCAGTAGCTCCCCATCTTCTTTTCTGCTGATTTACTGCACATGCTCTGTGCTGCTGTCACTTACTGACCAACTCACAATATACAGTACACATAGAATATAAATGTCACAATATAAGGCTGATTAGTAATTAATATAGATAATTACTACATAGCAGTGCAGAAATTAGTCCAATTAGAATCAGAATTTAATAATCAGCCTTGTAGCATCAGCTTATATCACAGGCCATCTGCTTGATAATTTGTGATGACCCCTAAGCTTAGCTTCTCAACAGCTGCTCAGAGCCCACTGAGCATGTGAGTGTCACTAACACTTTCCAAGATGGTGACCCCCTGTGACAAGTTTGAAGTCCTGGATCATTGCTGCTATTGACAAGCTGAAACTTTAGGCTGGTGGAAAAAGTTCAGTATATAAAACATGGCAGTTTTAGCCATATTCTTGATTAGGGTTTAGTTCTCCTTTAAATACAATGTCATGTTAACTGCAACTTGCTCTCAATCTGCAAAATACATATACGCATTTGTGGCATACAAAACACTGATGTAAATTTGTAAATGTGAAAAATGCATATTCTGGCATCTAGCCCTCTTTAAATCTCTATCTCTTAGAATAGTAAACAAGTATTATTACTGTACCTGCACACAAGTGAAAGCCAAAATGAGAAGTAAATGTACCTTATAAATAGGGGATGTTGAGATTCAGTTACCACTGGATTTTATTTGTACAAAGGTAAGAGCTGTTTCAGTGACAAATAGTTCTACAAAGTTCTTATGATTATAGTATAGTAACCCCTTTTTTTTACCTTTTAGGGTGACAAATACATTAAAAGTTAGAATGCAAGAAACAACTGCTTACTACAGCACATACACACCTGACTATGATGATTTCAGTACGCCTTGTGACAAAAATGATATCTATAAATTTGCTACACTTTTTACCACCATCTTGAATTCAGTCCTCTTTTTCTTCAGCATCATTGGAAATTGCCTTGTTCTCTGGATCCTGATCAAATATGAAAGTCTTGTGTCTCTCACCAATGTCTTCATCTTTAACCTCTCCATTGCAGATCTAATTTTATCTTCTTGGCTGCCATTGTTTATTGTATACCATAGGCGTGGGTGGCTTTATGGTGAGCTGGCTTGCAAAATTGTTAATGCTTTCTTCTCAATTGGATTCTACAGTGGAATCATTTTCTTGACATTTATGACTTTTCATCGCTATCTTTCTGTTGTGGCTCCTTTGTCAGCCCTTAAAGCCAGGAACCCTCTTTTTGGAATAGCAGCCAGCGTGCTTAGCTGGTTAATCAGCATTTGTGCATCCATTCCTGTAATTATTTATAAAGTAGAGGTCAACAAAGACGATTTTATTAGCTGTGAATACAGTGACACTGTTCCCTACCTAGTAAGCAATTATCAGCAGAATCTTGTATTTTTATTTGCATTCACAGTTATAATTGTTTGCTATTTTACCATCATAAAAACTCTCCGCCGCTCTCGATCACAAAGGAATCACAAGCCAGTCAAACTGATATTTATCATTGTTGTGGTTTATTTTTTTAGCTGGGCGCCCTATAATATCGTGATTCTATTGCAGTCATTCGAAAAACAGCATTTATTTCAGTCATTTAGTGATTGTGGTTTAAGTAAGAGCCTTGATTATGCCAAATATGTCAGTGAAAAGTTGGCGATATCCCACTGTTGCCTTAATCCGATTTTATATGCATTTGTCGGTATCAAATTTAGACAGCACTTGAAACACTTACTAAACTATCGCCTGTGTAAACATGAAGAACAAACTACTACAGTTAGAACACATTCGCACGACCATAATCACAATAATGATGGATCTCTTTATTGAAGGGAAATCAAGTGATTGATGCTACAGTTATCTTTTATTACTATTCAATCACCTTGCTTTAAAGGGGTTGTTCAATTTTGAGTTAAGTTTTAGTATGATATTCTGAGACAATTTGCAATTGGTTTTTTACGTTTTATTATTTGTGTGTTTTGGGTTATTTAGCTTTTTATTCAGCGGCTCTCCAGTTTGCAATTTCAACAATCTGGTTCCTAGGGTCCAATTTACCCTATATTTGAATATTAAACTGGAATATAATTCGGGAGAGGGCCTGAATAGAAAAATGAGTAATAAAAAAGTAGCAATAAAAATAAATGTGTAGCCTTAAAGAGCATTTTATTTTTAGATGGGTTAAGTGCCCCCCATTAGTCAGCTGGAAGGAGTAAAAAAAAAGGGCAAGTAATTAAAAAAACTATAAAAAAATAAATAACTTAGACCAATTGAAAATATGGTTATTCTAATACATACTAATAGTTAACTTAAAGGTGAACAACCCCTTTCACTGTATAGATTTATTAGTGGATTAGCACAAACATTAATGATGTCTATTTTCTGATAGCAAAAAAAACCTTGCTTACACACACACATACACGGTAAATCAAAAATTATTCTTGGCTATGGCTATTGTACACATCTTTTCCATATAGCCAACAATTACTACTGTACTAGCTTTCTCATATAATTGGAATACTAAAATTATTAAATCACTGTAAATTAACTTTTTAACTAATGTACTTGTTGGTTTTGTTATCCTAATATGATTTTCTACTTAATGTAAACTGTAATAAGTTTAATAAAATTCTGCTCAAGTGTAACTGTATGTTATCATCCATTAAGTATCCATTAAGTATTAATGATGTGAAACACGCAGCTGTACTTTGAGAACAGAGAATGCTGGTTCAGGAACATCACTTTTCAAGATTCCTGTTTCTTTTAAAAATAGATGTAACTGAATCAAATGTTTACCATAAATCAGATGTTTGAGTTGTTGACCAACCAAATTCTCATTTTATTTTATCATTAGGCAAAAAATGCTATATACAGTATATACTGTATAGTATACATACTATATAAATGGTAGTATGCACTGGTAAGTTGTAAAATAAGTTGTTATTACAGCTACACTGGAACCCACACATTGCTCTCTAACTAATACCTTCTCATTAATGCACTTTCAGTTAAATGGAATGCCAACACAAAAAATAATGTTTTGCTTACTAAAAGAAACATAATTCTAAGCAACTTGCTACATACAATCATTGCATTTTTATGTATGGTTACGTGGCGTAACTAGAGTGTTAGCTGGCGGCAGATAGTGAGCTTGGTCTGGGCAGGGGAGTGGGGGAGGAGCAAAAGTCATTTGCTGCAATCACTGCACAGGAATAGGGATGGGCGAATTTGACCCGTTTCGTTTCGCCAAAAATTTGCCGCCAGCAAAATGTCGCCGACGCCCATTAAAGTCTATGGGCATTGAAAAATGTTTGTCGCGCGTCTTTTTTTTTTTGATACACAACGCCATACAAGTCTATTGGTGTCATTTCCGTGGCGAAATAAGCGAAAAAAAATCGCCCATCCCTACACAGGAAACAATTTTCAAAATATCTTCAAAAAACTGTTATAGGCATAGTCCTGCACATGTATCTGGCTGTGAACCCTGTAGCAAACCTTAAAGGGATACTGTCATGGGAAAAAAACATTTTTTCAAAATGAATCAGTTAATAGTGCTGATCCAGCAGAATTCTGCACTGAAATACATTTATCAAAAGAGCAAACAGATTTTTTTATATTCAATTTTGAAATCTGACATGGGGCTAGACATATTGTCAATTTCCCAGCTGCCCCAAATCATGTTACTTGTGCTCTGATAAAATTCAATCACTCTTTACTGCTGTACTGTAAGTTGGAGTGATATCACCCCCCTCCCCCCCCCCAGCAGCCAAACAAAAGAACAATAGGAAGGTAACCAGATAACAGCTCCCTAACACAAGATAATACTGTGTTAAATATCTGTGCTGAATCACACTGGTGGCTGGTAATAAATGTGTTCTTGAGTTCATCGGAAATATGTTGAGGACCTCCAGTTTATTTGTTGCTACAGTGTGGTTACTTGTCTAAGTATTCCAAAGGGAGCAAAGGACACCATGTAAAAGTCTGAAGGAGCTCAACAAAAAAACAAAAATTAGCCTGGTGAAAGGGTACGAAACTTCATTAGCGATATACTCTTTTGCTAGTGAATTGTCCTCTACGCCTGTTAATACATTGGCAATCTCCCTGCAGGTGGGTTTCCGGCGAAATTTTGCTAGCAACGGCCACTTCGCTCTTTAGTAAATCTGCCTATAGTGAGATATGCAAGTGGGCAGTCCTCAGACAAATAAATTCAGTGATCAGAGTCAGCGATGGGTGACAGAAACTGGATGAATTGAATTACAGAGTAAGGGAAGCACTGAATCAGGAGCTCACACACAGTTAGTCCCAGCCCAGGAGCTTAATGATTATGCAAAGAAGAGGGCCTTAGTAGATATTTAACTGACCTCCATGAAATTAAAGAAAATAGGCATCATCACACCTTTAAAACATGCAAATCCAATAAGAATAACACAAGACCACATATTAAAATTTTGATAAAAACATATGATGCGTTATTTTTCAACAAATATTTTAACATATTTGTAGCTTTATATTGATATTAGTTAGTAAAAGCACCAGCAATTGTGTAACAATAGATGGAGAAGATCTTTCAGTGTCAGGGGGGCCGAGGCAGAGAAGACCTAGCAAGGTTGTTTTTTTATCTTATTGAGGCTATGGTACTTGATGTATGTGATGGTTGTAGAAATACACACACCTAGATAGATAATATGTTGGCGCACTATAAATACATGCTAATAACATGTTAATAATAATAACAGGGCTCATTCAAAATATTACACTTTTGCTGCAAAAATGAGTTAAGTATTGTGCTCACTAAACACAATAAATAAAGTGCTTGCATCTGCTTACACTCATCTATGCATTAGTTTCTGTCAGTTTGGTTACTTTGATGCTACAAAGTACATTGCAATTGATACAAGGAAGATCTGTAATTATTTCCTGCACATACATTTCCCACCTGCATATTACCCTTCCCTTACAGGTGCACACAGTTTCACCGACCACCTCAAACCTTTGCATGCTATAACTGTAGTGGTATTTCCAGGACAAAAAAGGTTGTATTGTAAGTAATTTGTGCACTTCTTTAACTGTAATTATTTACTAATATACTATACTAATACACTAATCACATTGCTAATTACCTGTCACGTTTCCATCAAGTGCAAGTTGTATTTTGTGGCCCAAAAAGTTTTTTATTGGCTCATGGTGGTGTAAAGACAATGTTGTTGGTCCTTGCAGAACCTTTTTTCAAAACTTGACTATGGGGCACATTTACTAAGCTCGAGTGAAGGATTCGAATGAAAAAAACTTCGAAGTTCGAAGTATTTTTTTGGGTACTTCGACCATGGAATAGGCTACTATGACCTTCAACTACGATTCAAACGAAAAATCGTTCAACTATTCGACCATTCGATAGTCGAAGTACTGTCTCTTTAAAAAATACTTCGACTACATACTTCGGCAGTTTAAACCTACCGAGGTGCAATGTTAGTCTTTGGGGACCTTCCCCAGCACTTTTCTAGTTTTTTTTTGATTGAAGAAAAATCCTTTGTTCGATCGATTAAAATCGTTAGACTCGTTCGATTCGATTCGAAGGATTTTAACGTTCGATCGAAGGATTTTATCGTTTGATCGAAGGATTTTATCGTTCGATCGAACGATTTTTACTTCAATTGATCGATCAAAGGATTTGTGCTAAATCCTTCAAATTCGATATTCGAAGTCGAAGGATTTTACTTCGAGGGTTTATTAACCCTCAAAATTCGACCCTTGATAAATGTGCCCCTATACGCCACTGTGAGCCAATAAACACCTATTGGCATTTCAAACCACAAATCTAGTGTGAGGCTGATTTGCTGCAAAAAAAATACTTATGACATTTAAATCTCTTTTTGCACACATAATGCCTAACCTCAAATTAATCTTGCATCAAGAATACATTACACTTCTGGTTTCTATATGGCTTGCACTTCTTTATGAAGTCAACCACTAGTTTTAAATGCTACTGTGATCACAGCGTAAGTTAGACACAAGAGGCTGCATTTATTGACATATATTCTACACTTTCCCTTTTAAAATGGTGCTTCGCTCTGAATTCTGCAGAGCTGCATAAAGGAGGGGCATGAAATGGGAGGCACATGAGTGCTCCTGGAACATGCAAACTGGGGATCCCCAAGAATGAAAGGGATTAGAGAGAATGTACTGAATATTTGATGGTTTACAGTACAGAGCTGCCTTGCACCTTACAGCACTGCACTTTGCACAACGCTCTGGGTTTTAAATCCAATCCATGGCACATAGCATAGCTTGTAAATTAACCTGCAAAAAAAGTCAGAGACTGAAAGTCATACAAGGGCTCAATAATATCAATGCACATTTATAAATTTTATGTAACTTATAAAACCCTTATATTTTACAGCATATTTTACAGCACGGAGCAAAGTCTTTTTTTTTTGACACACGTGACATAATTCCTATGATTAAGGGTGGCTATGCCCGAAACACATAAGGCTTTGGTTTAGATGCAAAACTTTTTTTTGTAATTTGTAATACAGATAATTTGTAATACAGAGTAAATAAACATGATTCTAATGGGGTACAGAGCTGGGGTCTGTCATATATTTTAGTAGCACAATAAATATTCTAATTATAAATTGAATTTCTATATTTTACAGAATATTTATGGTTGGTGTGTTTTCAAGTGCTATGTTTCCTGGTCATGGCTCAATCTTCCACCTGTAGCAGCCGCCTTTGGCCTCGGGAGGAGCCCTCAGCTACTCAGATGCTGCCAGGTATTACCTTAAGAGGAGCAAAGCAGATATTCTGAAGGAGCAAAGGGGCACGTGCGTTTCCAAGGTTGTGGATGGAAGGCAATAGTTCAAAGAAAAGCCAAAAAGTGTAGTCAGGCAGGCTGGGGTCGGTACAGGCGGCGTTCAAGGAATAGTCAGGCAGGCAAGGGTCAATACCGGTTGAGTTCAGAATAGACAGAATTCGCACCAAGATACTAAACACACACACAAGTCAAAAGTCAAAAGTCTATATTTTTAAAGTGCATATACAGCCAACGTTACGTTTCGGTACCCTCCCAGAGGGGACCTGTGTGTCTTTTTGAATGCTACATACATCGTTTTTCCGCGCACCTGGGTATTCAACAGTTAAAGCGGTGTGCCACCCTACGCAAAAAAAATATAAATAAAAAAATATATATATACACACACATACACATGTTCTCCATATAACATTTCCTTTAAAACATAATTACTAACTTAACTACAGCAAAGCATCACAACCTTTGAACTAGGCTTGTCCTAGAAAGTTCTGGGGAAATGGGTGGCCCTGAGGTCTGGTACCTATAAAAGGGGACTCGGCAATGGGTAAGGCCTTTTTTGCTCATAGAACTAGGAAAGACACACTGATTAAAGTGGAAGACTTCATCTAGGAGGCTACACTGGGCTCAGGCTGGCCATGTATAGGACAGAGAAAGAATTGACCTGTAATAACCTGAGATGTTACAGGCATTTAGGGCTAGCTGGCCTTGTCAACTGCTGCCCCATGTTATTATTGGGAGGATACATGTTACATGTTAACATTTGATCTACAGAGCATCTAAGGGTTATTACTCAATGACAGGGCCACCATCAGGGGGGCACAGTGGGTACTGTTGTACCAGGGCTGGGCCTAAAGGGGTGCCCAGCTGTGCTGAACTTTTTGAATTTGCTGGGCCCCCCTTGACAGTGCCGAAGTCATGCACCTAAACACAGAAGAGCCAAAGTCCCGAACCACAGAAGTCCCAAAGATCCTAAGTGGAGCTTCGGAGCTTCGGAGCTTCGGTGGGAGCAGGGCCGGAACTAGGGGTAGGCATAAGAGGCACCTGCTTAGGGTGCAAAGTAGTGGGGGGCGCTGAGCAGGTACCTTTTCAGAAGTTTTCTGCCTACTCATAGACCAGGTGGTTTGCTCCTCTGCTGCTCTCACCTCCCTCCTCCCCTCCCCTCTATCACTCTCTCCTCCCTCTGTCACTCCCTTCCATGCCCTTATCTTCATTACCCTCCCCTTGCTCTTTTTCTCCTCTTATGGCGAATACGCGCACTCACAAGCAGTATGAATCTAGGGCACCCTGTCGGTTTGGCCCGGCCCTGGGTGGGAGATGGGCAGGGACCAGGGGGCCCAGAAAATGTTGTTGTACGGGGCCCCATAATTTCTGATGGTGGCCCTGCTCAATGATATAATAAACATAAAAAGTAGAAAAAAGATTTAGGGTGCTCCAAACTCACCAACCTGCGTGTTCTCCTTAGTGTAGATCCATTTTTGTATTCCTGGTGCTCTGCCACCAGCGTTCCCACTGTAGTAACATTTGCTCAGAAAAATGGAAAGGCGGCACTCGGGTTAAAAAGAAAGGTGGTTGCAATAAACCACCTTTCTTTTTAACTGGAGTGCTGCCTTTCCATTTTTCTGAGCAAAAATTATTGATATTATGTTTTTTATATCTTTTAAATTCTGGGAAAGATATTGAAATAAATAATTATTTTATTGGTTTAAAGAGAAGTAATATACAACTATTCATTGGCTGCAAATATAGAAAGTTGCCTTTACGCTTTGTTTGATATGCTGCCATTCATCAAAAATCTATAATTGTATTTTGATTTGTTATAATTATAATTGTTAAACTGTGTGTAGATAGGTACAGACAGAAACATTCTCAGCAAGTTAATTTTTCCACTAAATGTGCTTTAGTTGAAGCACTTATTCCCTTTTCTGCTTCAGATTTACTTTTTGTTCTCTTTTTGCCCTGCTTCAGGCAACTTTTTTGTTCCTCTTTTGAACCTATATGTGAGGTTTAACTTTGTTACCATTACTACATGCAGTCAGCTGACAATGGGGGTTTTTAAAGGTAACAAGAAATGAAACTGTGAACATATAAGTAACACTAAAAACTGCAAATGCTTTCTATATATATATATCTATTGTATTATATTATTGTACATGTATTATTAAATGCAAAACTATTGTCTATTTAAAAGTTAATGTAATGTTCCTTTAAAATGTAGAGAATTTACCTAATGTTTTACATCAAGCAGCTGTATAAACACTATAACATGCTGTTAGAAACTTCCTGCCTTCAAACCAGTGTCACAATGTGTTACTTTCCTGTGTCATTCAATATCGTTATCTAGTCCAAGGTTTTGTAGACCACATCGATAGTGTCTCCTCAGCCTATAAAAAAAAAAAACAACCATAAAGTAATTTTGCTGCTTGTAGACTCATACTTATTCGCTGAGGAAGGCATTTGAAGAATTGTTTTCTGCATGTGTATTTTTCTAGTTTGTGTTATGATCACTATGATATGTGTCATACTTTGATGCTGGAAATGATGTATCTGGCATTATGCATTGTAAAATAATAGAATAAAGGTTGCCAGGGGTTCTTTGCAAAACAACTAACCAAGGCTTTATTCAACTGAAAACACCACAGGGGAAGATACAAGCTTTAAGGTAGTTTGAATAGATGCCAAGTACAATCACAAGTGTTA
Organism: Xenopus laevis; assembly: GCF_017654675.1. Classification (NCBI taxonomy): domain Eukaryota; kingdom Metazoa; phylum Chordata; class Amphibia; order Anura; family Pipidae; genus Xenopus; species Xenopus laevis. Next base: position 62,202,711 of record NC_054381.1, on the reverse strand, counting down.
GTAGATATAGCACAGGTGACACTACTGTAGGAATAGCTAGAGGAATTGGAAAATGAACCTTCTAGGTTGTCAATACCTCATATGGACTGGATCCCCTACAGTAGATTTGGAGCAGGGATAGAACAATAACATTATTTCCTTGTCAGTACTTTGTTCCCTTCTCTACAGGCAAGCAGAACCTGGGAGAGAGCTACTCCCTTCTATATTCCTTAGTGGAGTATACTCCACTAAGGAGTATACTGCGCTAAATCCTAGTCTAATATCGAGGGTTAATTAACCCTCGATATTCGACCCTTAGTGAATCGGCCCCCAAATGTTCAACATATTCCAAAATAAAAATTATAAAATAACATAGTGATACTGCAAAAAATATCTTTTATATATCTTGAAACCACATAAGTTACACATCATAGCAATTACCTGAGACACCTCAAGGACCCATCCCACATACCGTTCTCAGAACCTTCCCGAGACACATGTTGAGATGCAGGAAATTATGGCACTCAGGGTGTCTTTTTCATTCTAATAACCTTAAAAGGAAGACAAGAAAGTTTCAGTACTACAGTATTCAGTTTATGTATTTACATATTTTCATCAGTGACCCTTCCCAAAAATAAACATGGCTGGCGTGCACTCTCTGTTAAGACCTCTAGGCCAGACAGTGTCCAACTTGTGGATCCACATAATTTCCAACTTCTTTAGCATCAGAAGTCTATTATCACCCCTTCTTGGCTCTTCTGCAGAATCAATTACCTGAAGTTTAAGTTGACTAATGGAATGTCTTGCTGCATGAAAGTGTACAGGGAGTTAGTTCCATATGGATGGTAGATTTGTGTTTCGAAATGCAGTCACAACATAGAGTAAGCCACATGGGCATTTCAACAAATAAATTACATATGTTTATTCACAATTATAGTACAGATATGGGACTTGTTATCCAGAATGCTCAGGACCTGGGGTTTTCCAGATAATGGATCTTTTCATAAATGGATCTTCATACCTTGTCTACTAGAAAATCATTTAAACATTAAATAAATCCAGTAGGCTGGGTTTGCTTCCAGTAAGGATTAATCATATCTTAGTATGGATCAAGTACAAGGTACTGTTTTATTATTACAGAGAAAAAGGAAATAATTTTTAAAAATTTGAATTATTTTGGTAAAATAGAGTCTATGGGAGATGGCCTTTCCATAATGCAAAGCTTTCTGGATAACGGGTTTCCAGATAACAGATCCCATACCTGTAATTCTTTATCCTATATTTTTTACCTGTATGAGAGTGATGAAAGGAATTACATTTTATAGCCAAATTACATTATGTGAAGTGCAAACAGGAGAAAAGTTCAGAATATGGGATTTTGTAAAAATGTCACTGCTGGGAAGGGGTGGAGTCCTTTTCCACTTTTTTTATTAGTGGGGTTAAGTAAACCTTGCATTACTACAATTTTTCAGTCTGCTGCTAATACTTCTTTCATTGACCTATGAGGCAGGCGTAGGCTTCCCAGTACAGCACCGGATACCACAAAAGGTATTTATTCAGGAATGTGAGATCTCTGCTTTTTTATGACAGTAATAACAATGATAAGTATTTCCAGGCCCCACTGTAAAAATACAATATTCTGATAATAACATTAATGTCTTTCATACCCTTGCAATGAGATGGGCCAGCATTGTACGGTCAAATGTTTGCCATTGTGCAAATTAGACGTAAAAGGGTAAAGGTGTTTTTGGGACTTTACTTTGTCTGGTGCAGAAAAATTTTACCATTTTATTAATATTAAGTATCTTAAATATTAACATATTCTAAGCAACTTTTCATTTGGTCTTTATTATCTATTTTGTATGTTTTTCTCAGGAAAAACGATGTTTACAAGTATGGCACAAAAGGCCTCGTTAGTTTTATGAATAAGTGCCACTAAGGAATGGCCCATATATAGATATAGAGGAAAAAGAAGTACAACGTAATAACTGTATTGTTAATCAGGAACACAATATATTTAGAAAAATCTGCTGTAACAAATGGATCTGAACATTTCAAGTCTATTTATCTCAACAGGCCTCTAGTCCGTTGACTTTTCATTTCCTCAGAATGCAATGATTCTGCCATAATTTGCAAATCCGTGGCTGACACCTACTGACAGAGTATAGAAATAGTTTTATGCTATGTTCCAATGTATGGTAACATTAAAATTTTATTATAACATGATTGGCTGGGGGTGGCTACCGTCTACAAAAAATGTGAGCGCAGTTTGGTATTGTATTGATCTTTTATATACCTTATAGTGAGTAGATTGCACGAAATTATTTCACTTAGTGAAGTGCTTGATGTCCTTCAATACAAGATGCACGATGCACAACACATTTGTGGGATCATGCATCCCCTAGCAAGCCACTTCCTTATGACATGCAATCACTCATGACCAGGGCTGTGGAGCTGATACATAAATCCTTTGACTCCGACTCCTCTGTTTTTAAAGGAACAATAACACCAAAGACTGAAAGTGTATCAAAGAAATTATAATAGAATGTACTGTAGCTCTGCACTGGTAAAACTGGAGTGTTTGCTTCAGAAAGCAAAAGTTTCTATAAGCTATAAACTAGTAATGGGCAAATTTATTCGCCAGGCGCGAAAATTTGCCAGCGAAAATTCACTGGTGTCAAAAAAAATGGACGCCGGTGTCAAAAACGAGACGCCACAGATTCGCCCATCACTAATTATAACAGACAGCAGATAACAGATAAAACACCATTGTATTCTACAGGGATTATATGTTATATAATGTAACCTGTGCCTTTTCACACTTTTCCAGCTTCAATGGCTGCCCCCATGGCTAGATAGCAGCTTGTTTATATACAGTAAACTATAGTAGGCTTTCTGAAGCAAACACACCAGATTTATCAGTGCATGTTAACAGTACCAAGAGGCTATGAAGTATAAAGTAATAGCAGTAGCATATATAAGAAACTGAAACAACCTTACCAGTTCAAAAATAGAAAATACGTCCTTTGGTAATTCTAAAACAAAATCAAAGTTAACCTGCATAAACCAAAAAAAACAATTGGAAAACCTAAAACCACATATACATTAATTGAACCTAGCATATAACTGTAGAATTGCTGTTAAATACAATTCTCAGACACAGAATTGCTTCTACCAGATCTTCCTTCATAGAAGCTTTTATATCTGATTTGATTATTTTCAGTGCTTGTATGCTCCAGTTTAAAATGAAGTTTGAATGTTAGGTTGTATAACAATTCAGCTGGACTTCACACTAATGATAATGTTACACACGGGGCTTTATTCTTACAGCAGAGAAGTTATATGACTATTATCTGTGAAATATGACATTACATATTGTATTTTTATTGCAATTTATTAGTATATGAGATACCTAAAATTGCTTCTGACTCTGACTCCACAGTTCTGCTCATGACATGCAAGGAAGGCACTTCAGGGGGCACAGGATTTTCAAATTAGTGCAGGCATTAAGCACAAGATTTGCTTACACTGAATATGCCATTAAAGGCACAACAGAGCTGCTGTTCTGCACCAGCCACAAGTGTCATGTGTATTGAAGGCACCCCTTATAATGGATAGTGAGTTACTGTGAACTCTAAGGGACACATTTACTTTACGTGCGAATTTTCGTTTCTGAAGTCTCCGCCATACTTCACATAACTATGTCAAACGTTATTTTGTGATGAATACGTGAATTGATATAAATGCACAATTTCATCTCTGCAAAAGAATGCTGGCATACTTTCGTCAGCAATGATTCATTTGCCGTGGAAAATTCATAACGAATTTTCTCTAGCAAAACTCTGTTAACTTATTTATGCTTATGTCAATTTAAATTCAGTAGGTATATAAAGGTCATATGTATGTACAGTGGCTGAACTACAAGGGGTGCACCCCTTCAGGCCCACCGGCGGTTCGGGCCAACGCGAATCAGCTGAAAAAATCTCTTCCGGAGGGGGCCCAGGATGCATGGTCTGCACCCAGGCACGGTGCCCCCTAATTACGTTACTGTGTATGTATTTATTAGTGATGTTGGTGAAATTGCTGGAAGTGGCCATTTCTTATTAAAAATGTCCAAGGAAGTTAAATGAAGACAAAGATCCTCTGTTGTACTAGGCCATGAGCCCACCCTAAGCAAATGTGGTATGAGCTTTAAATGTTAAAAAAGTCTAAATAAGATATTTAGTTACAACTTGTAAACATAACAGTGTTCTTCCTTTAAGACTCCCATTTTCTGTCTGTCTATTCGCATACCTTAATCCCTTCTCTCATTTACATACTTCAGCTCTTATACACTTTATAACTACTTGCAACACCTATGTCCTCCAGTTATTGCCAATACAAGAGTGTACAGTCACTTCAAACCCTCTTCCTGCATCTTATCACTCTTTTTCCTACTTTTACTGGTTGCAGGAAATGTCTCTCCAAACCTGCTCCATGCCAGCTTACATTTATTCTAGTTTTTCTTTCACCTTGCTCAACACCTTTAGATTCCTGTTTCTAACCTTAATCAGAATTCAACTCTTTCTTCAGGTCCCCGGCAGCACCACAAGAGAGAGATGGCCCCTCCTCCTAGGACAGGAAACAAGAACAAAACACCCCCCCCTTCCTGCTATCCCCTGTTTTCTTGTTTCTTGTCCTCCGAGGACTAGGTAAGTATTAGGGGTCCAGCAGGATTCCTAGGGGGGCTAGGCAACTGTTTTTACCACTCACCCCTAGCTGTGGGTTCCTGGTACGTTCCCCTCCCTCTGTTGTTTCTCCTGCCAGCATTGTGGGAGAGGAGTTCAGTCTCTGACTGTTGGAGGGGTTCGTGCGGCAGAAGGAGGTCTGATCCGGTCTTGCAGATCTTCCTTCTGAGCCACAGGTTGCAGGTTGTTGTTTAATGTGCGAAATCTTGCGCTGTGTGCACTTCCGGGTTGCGGTGGTCACATGACCATTCGGCGGCAGTTTTAAAAAAAAAATTATTTCTTTTCTTGCTGGAGTGGCCTCCCTGCATTGTGGCTGCTGCATGTGCCTGCTGTGTTCTGGTAAGGATCTTAGCTTCAGGGTTTCTCTGTGTTTTTGGTTGTATAGGGGTTATTATGTAGTTTATTTTTTCTTGTTTTGTAGCCATGTCCTCCAGCTCTGAAGGCAGAGAACAAGAAAGGGAAAGATCAAAGAGATGTGCATTATGCAAGTTAAGGCTCCCTCCTGATTTTCCAAAGAGGATTTGTCAGGATTGTTTTAAGGAGAATTTTCAACAAGATGTGCCCGAAGCTATGTCGGAGTTTATGTCCTGGTTTAAAGTTAATATGCAGCAGACCCTTGAGACTTTTAAGGTTAATGCTCAAGCTCAGCCTCAGGCAAGTACCTCGGGGACTAGCCAGGTGGAGGCGCCAGAGGTACATGAAGTAATTTTGGATTCATCTGATGAAGACATCAGAGAGGATGCTTATGTGTTTTCAGTGGAGAATATTGATCATCTTGTTAAAGCTGTAAGATCCTCGATGGATTTAAAAGATGAAAATAAGCCTTGCTCTAAACAGGATTTGATGTTTCTAGGTCGTAAGAAGTCGCCCAGAGTTTTTCCAGTGCATGAGGTGATTTCAAGTATAATTTCTAAGGAGTGGTCGAAACCTGAAAAGAAATTACTACTACCTAGTTGAAGGCTTTATTTCCTTTTGATGAGAAGGTAGCGGCAGCTTGGGATCTTCCGCCTAAAGTCGATGTGGAAGTGGCTAGATAAGCAAAAAAGACAACTATTCCTGTGGAGGATGGAGCTAGCTTTAGGGACCCGATGGATCGAAAGGTGGATGCTGCTTTCAAGAAACTCTTTGAATCCTCTGCAGCAGATTTTAGACCTGTAGTGGCCACAGCTTGTGTCATTAGGTCTATTAGACTTTGGCTTAGTCAACTGGATCAAGATATGGAGGATAGAGTCTCCCGAAAGCATATGAAGTCTTCGATGGAGATTATCAAATTAGCTGCAGATTACTTGTGCGATGCTTCGGTGGAAACCATCAGAATGGCAGCCAGGTCCTCTGCTCTAGCTGTAGCTGGCAGGCGTGCACTATGGCTGAAACATTGGGCAGCAGACCTGGCATCGAAGAATAAGCTTTGTGCCATGCCCTTTGAGAGTCCTTTTCTTTTCGGTAAGGAGCTGGAGGCTCTGGTCTCTAAATTAGGTGAGACGAAGAAATTGTTACCTCAGGACAAACGTTTTTTTCCACAGAAAAAATGTTTTCATCCCTCAGACCAGTTCAAAGGATCTAGAAATAAGAAAAAGCCTTTTTTTCGTCCCACCCAGGGCAGATCAGGTAAACCCCACGCAAGGGGAAACAGGTCAGAAGAATCTCGCAAGACGGATCAGTTCTGACGCCAACTTGTCCAGACCAGTAGGGGGGAAGACTCCGTTATTTTTTTCACGAGTGGACCAGGATCACCAGTGATCCATGGATTCTAAGTATTATCAGGGAAGGAACAGGCTCGAGCTGGCCTCAAACCCAGGACCTCGTTTTCTTTATACAAGAGTTCCCAGAGGGTTTGTGAAGAAAACATATCTTCTCAATGGAATTCAGGAATTTGTGCAATCCCCTGTTTTGGTTCCTGTTCCTCGAGGCGAAGAGAGGAAAGGAGCTTATTCTTCAGTTTTTTTGGTCCCCAAACGGTCAGGCAAGTTTCGGATGGTAATCAATTTAGTTTATCTAAATACCTTCATGAAGAAGATTCATTTCAGGATGGAGGGTGTCAGCTCAGCAGTTTCAATCCTGAAAAAGGGGGATTTCATGGCGACTATCCACCTTCAGGACGCCTACCTCCACATCCCGATTTGGAAGGAACATCAACAGTTCCTGAGAATTGCTATCAAAGATCAGCACAAGCTAAGTCATTATCAGTTTGCAGCCCTGCCATTCGGCCTGTCGTCACCCCCTCGCATTTTCACCAAAGTCTTGGTGGTGGTGGTAGCTTTTCTGAGAACCCAGAACATTCCTATTGTACCTTATCTGGATGACTGGTTATTGAAGGCGCCTTCCAGAGATCTACTTCTCAGTCATCTACAAAGAACTATTTCCTGCCTGGAGACCTTAGGTTGGAAGATCAATTATCCGAAATCGGATCTCGTTCCTCCTCAGAGGAAACAGTTCTTGGGAGTCCTGTTGTATTCGGAACAGTGTCGTACCTACCTTCCTCAGCAGAGGAGGGTCAGCCTGTGCAGTTCCTTGACGAGTCTCTCTCAGCGAAGAGTAGTCTCGATCAGGCAGGCCATGTCAGCCTTGGGAGCAATGACGGTGACTATAGAAGCAGTGCCGTGGGCCAGGATGCACATGAGGCTTCTTCAGAGAACAATTTTGAGACGTTGGGATGGCACAGAGAGCACTCTGGACAATCCCATAAAGCTACCTCCTCGTGTGAGACACTCGTCAGTTGGTGGAAAGGTCTGAACTTGTCCAAAGGAGTTCCTTGGGTCATTCAGGGATGGCTCATTCTCACCACCGATGCCAGCAGGCAGGGGTGGGGAGCAACTCTAGAGCAAAATGTCTGGCAAGGCATGTGGTCTCTGCATGAGGCGTCTCTCTCCTCCAATCACCGGGAGCTTCTGGCTGTTTGGAGAGCACTCAAAGTACTCAAAGACCAGAGGTCAGGTGATAAAAGTCAGAACAGACACCACAGTAGTGGCTTATCTGAACAGACAAGGTGGGACCCGCTGCCAAAGTCTTTTGGAATTGACTCTGAAAATTCTTTGTTGGGATCAGGTTCATCTGCAGACCCTGCAGGCGATTTATATAAAGGGTTCAGACAACTTCAGAGCAGATTTCCTAAGCCGCAGGCTAGTCGTGCCGGGGGAATGGTCTCTCAATCCATCAGTGTTTCAATGCCTTGTTCACCGATGGGGTCTTCCGACCATAGATCTTATGGCTACAAGGGAAAATGCCAAGCTGAACAAATTTTATTCCCAATATTTTCAGGACAGGCCGATAGCAATAGACGCCATGCTCCAGTGCTGGAAAGGCAGTCTGAATTACATCTTTCCTCCACTTCCGATGATAACCAGGGTTCTGAGGAATATCAGGCTGGACAGAGCCAGAGTAATTTTAGTGGTTCCATATTGGCGCAGGAGAGCGCGGTTCTCTCTCCCTTTGGAAATGGCAGAGGAAGATCCACTGATTTTGGGTTCCAGCAGAACTCTGCTTCACCAGGGGCCAGTGTACCATCCGGACCCCAGCAGACTAGTTCTATCAGCGTGGATCCTGAATGGCAGTGGTTAGCCCAACAAGGGTTATCCCCAGAAGTTATTGCAGTTATGGTTCACAGCAGGAAAGCAGGAACTAATAAGATCTATTCTAGAGTTTGGAAGAAATGTTCTTTTTGGTGCGGAGATCATTCTATTGATCCTCATAAGGCTTCGGTTCCCCAGATTCTACAGTTCCTTTCGGATGGTTTTCGTATGGGTCTAAAACCAGCTACTCTCAGAGTTCAAGTGGCAGCCTTGGGGGCAGTGAAAGGTGTTTCACTAGGTGAGAATCACCTCATTAAGCAGTTTATTAAAGCAACAAGCAGATTGAAGCCAACTGTCAGAGATATCTGTCCGCCATGGGATTTGAACCTTCTGTTGTCGGTTCTGTCTGAAGATCCTTTTGAGCCATTATCTTCAATTCATATAAAATTTCTGACCTTAAAGACTGTTATCTTAGTATCTTACTTCGGCCAGAAGAGTGGGCGAGATAAAGAGTCTTTCCATTGAAGAACCTTATCTTCAGATTTTTCCGGAAAGGGTGGTGATGAGGCTTCCACCCACCTTTGTTCCTAAAGTAGCTTTGACTTTTCATTCGTCTCAAGATATTGTTCTTCCTTCATTTTACCCACATCCAGTGGGAAATAAAGAATTCAAGCTTCATAAACTAGATGTCAGACGCTGTTTGGTGTTCTTTTTGTCCAGATTGGCACAATACAGAAGATCTAATAACCTTTTCATTAATTTTGCAGGCCCTTCAAAGGGGCTAACTGCTTCAAAAGCTACGATTTCAAGATGGCTTAAGCAGGTTATTTTTATGGCTTATGAATTGAGAAGTCTGTCTCCTCCTGCCAGAAATAAACCACATTCTACAAGAGCAGTAGCTACAACGTGGGCACAGAGAGCGGAGGCATCGGCAGAACAAATTTGTAAAGCTGCGACATGGACTTCGATGCATACATTCTCTAAGCATTACAAGCTGGACATATATTCTTCAAGGGAGGCTGCTTTTGGCCAGAAAGTGTTACAAGCGGCTTCTGTTCCCTCCCCTTGATCTTTGCAAAATCTCTTGTGGTGCTGCCGGGGACCTGAAGAAAGATTGAATTTCTTACCTGTAAATTGTCTTTTCTTCAGGTCCCCTCAGGCAGCCCATTTATCCCTCCCCCTTAAAATTTCTGTCAAGCAGCCTTATGTCTCTTGTTGTTGTTAACTAACACAGGGGATAGCAGGAAGGGGGGGGGTGCTTTGTTCTTGTTTCCTGTCCTAGGAGGAGGGGCCATCTCTCTCTTGTGGTGCTGCCTAAGGGGAACTGAAGAAAAGACAATTGACAGGTAAGAAATTCAATCTTCCTTCTTCCTTCCTTTGTTTTCTTGTGCCCTTCTAAATATCCACTCTCCACATTAACTCATCATATGTTTCTCTCCAGGTCATTTAATCTCCTTGCACTAAGCAACAGCCGGCTTTCCCAGATACTGAAGGATGCTGCCATTGAGGTTGCACTTTCTCATGGTAGTCTTTCTCTCACCACAAGATGTTGGATGCAGTGGGGTAGTCAGTATTCTCCTCTCATTTTCAGTATGTCAAACATATTCCTATTCCTCTATCTTTTTAATTCCACTGTATTGAGGTATATGCCCTTCAGATCTTCCATCCTTCTTAAGCCAAATTCTCTGCTACCTTCCTTTCTGACTTTGAACCCTGGATCTCTTGGTGATTTTAACTGCCATATCTATGATCCCTCACAACCTTGACCCTCTTGTTTTCTCTGCCTAACCTCTTACTTTGAGCTCCAGCTTTGGACAGACACCTAATGGCCACTTTCTGGATCTAGCATTTGCTAAAAATCTGTATATTTCTAATTTCAACAGTGAACCCTCCCCCCTCTCTGATAATCAAGTGGTTACATTTTTTGTCTCATACTTGCCTACCCCACCAACTCCTTTCTTCACTGCCCTAGTGTGTGACATAAACCTCACTCTTTCAGGTCTTAGGGAGATGTTTGATCCTGATATTCTGGTTACTGTGTAACATGGTGCCTAGTCGTTCACTGTATCTCCTTAATTTATGTGACACACTGGGGACTGCAGTAAACAGAAAGTTAGATACGATTCATGTTTGAAACTCTTTATTAGTCACCAGTACACCCTCACAATGTTATTTGACAGGCACAATTTTCCCAATAGATCTCAGCACTCAAGATCCTAAAAGCTAGGCCCCGCCGGCTGCCTACATTTCCTGCCTCCTCCTTGATTCAGGGACAATGCAACCTTTAATAGATTTTCAGCACTGGGGACCACTGTGTGGAGGTCCTAAGGCTTATATATCCTAGACTCTTTCCTTCTGGGGTCCTTACCTGGGCGAGGTACTGCCAGGATACTGGTTCTTTTCTCTCTCCTCTTTATAATATTTAGACTCCTGTATGTGATCTGCAGAACTCTCATATGCAAGCAGACTTTATCCATTATCAATTTCTATTGCCATGCCTTAATTCTGCTATGTCAAAGTCCAAGCAAGACTACTACAGTAAAAAATAATAACAAATTCAATCCATAACACCAGTTTTCTATGTTCAATATCCTTCTGCATCCCTCAACAGAATTGCTCAAACTTGTACACTCAAAATCTCCCAACTTCTCTTGTCATCTCCACAACCTTCTCTCTTGACCCTTTGCCTTCTTCTGTACTTAAACACTGTGCTACTGAGCTTACTCCAGCTCTTACTCACATATTTTGAGTGGCTTCTGGAACTTTCCTCTCCATTTGTTCAAACAGACCTGTGTCAAGCCTATTTTAAAAACGGCCTTTTATCTGCCTTTTCTCGCTAATTACCCTCCTGTCTCCTTTCTACCATCTAAAATCCTACAATGTTTCGTGTTCTCCCATATTACTAATTTTCTATTGGACGCATTGTAATCTGTTTTCCAGCCAGCACATTCTACTGAGATTGCCTTGTGCAGAGTTACAAATGATCTTTAAGTTGCCAAAGTCAAAGGTCACTTCTCTATACTAATCCTCCTTGAACTATCATCTGCATTTGATACGAATGACCATTTCCTCCTGATGCAAATTCTGTATTTGCTTTGTATCCCTAATTAGGCTGTATCATCGCTCTCTTCTTACTTTTCTAACCAATAGTTCACTATCTCTTAAGCTAACAAAACCTCATCAGTAGTTCCACTTAGAGCAGAGACATACTGGCAGATTTGGGGAGATAAGTCGCCCGTGACAAATCTCCTCTTCTTTGGGACAACTAATCTCCTGGAACTGCCTTCAACTGCCTTCCACCAGCTAGAATGAGAATTGCTGGCAGGAAGGTACTCAGAGCAATTTGTTTTCCGAAGTCTCCCGAAGTTGCCTCACGAGGAAACTTTGGGCGCCTACCCGTCTGTGATTTCCATTATAGCCAGAGGAAGGCAGGGGAAAGCAGTTCGGGGATATTAGTTGCCCTGAAGAAGAGGAGATTTGTCGTCGGGCGATTAATTTCCCAGAATCTGCCAGTGTGTCTCTGCCCTTAATGTAGGAGTTCCATACGGCTCTGTACTTGGTCCACTGTTATTATTTAATCTTTGGGAGATTGTGAGGGCTACTCACCCTGGTGGTCTAGTGGGCCGGCAGGAACGCCCGCCACGCTCTCGGCGGGGACGCCCGCCACGCCGGACTTCTCTTTCCAATGCATCGGTTTCCTAGTGCAAGCACAGCACGCCTCTGCTAGTTTTATAGGCGCAGTCGCACTGGCGTAAAATTCAAACACTATAAAAGGAATTTTTTGTGTGTAATTCTTTGCCCGTTATAGGTTTTCTCATTGTGAGTTCCTGGTGCTTCTGTACTATTAAGCTTCTGTTTCCTGATATCTGATTACCTGTTGTGACCCCTGCCTGTTTTAAGACTATCCTGACTTCTGGAATCCTGACCCATCCTGGTAACCGACTCTTCTGTATCCATATCCAGGGGTGATCCTGGCCCTTCCGCCACCTGAGGAAGTAGCAGTTGCTGCTGCCCCCCTCCCCCCGGAAATTCGCTCTTAAAGTATCAGGAGCAGCATTTTTGCTGCCCCTGGAACCTAGTGGGGCGCTGCCGCCTGAGGCGACAACCTCAACTTGCCTCATTGGCGAAGGACCCCTGTCCATATCCCCTCTGATTGATCTCCTGGTTTGACCCTTGCCTGTCTGACTCCGCTTGTACTCTGCCTGCCTCGACCTAGCCTGATTGACTATGCCTTGTACTGCGGCCTTCTGCCCAAAGACTTTGCTTTACCGTCGTGCCCCTTTGCTCGTCCAGAATCCTTAGCTTGGCACCTCTCTTAATAAGACCTGGAGGCATCCGATTAGCCGAGGGCTCCTCCTGAGGTGAAAGGCGGCTGTTAAAGGCGGAAGCAAGAGCCGAGAACAGGGTGCTTAGCATAGGTTGTGGATTTAGGGTGCCGACCGTGACAGAGATCTTATACAATGATTTGGATTTAAATATTATGTGTATGCTTATGCTTATATCCAAATATATTTATCATCTGCTTCACATAGCTGAAACTGAGACTCAAATCTTCATCGTCAACAGGATAAATCAATACCACCTCAAACTGAACCAACCAAAACTCTACTTCTTCTTTTTACCTAACCCTGGTCCTACATCCTCCTTTACTATCACTAGTGATGATGACATTAACCCTGGGCATGTCTGGGGGCAATTTTAATTCCTCTCTCTCCTTTTTGAACAATGCTGCCAAAACCTTTTATTTTTTCCCATGAAATATTGGTTAAATCTTTCTCTTTCTTTCACAGGCAATGGCTAAAATGCTCATGCATGATCTTATCCCATCTAGACTACTGTAACACGTGGTGGTTCGCGTGATTGCAAATCTACCACGATCTTCGCTTCCGGAGGGGGGTGGGAGGCCCTGCTGTATAGCCTGCACCTGGGCCCTACGCCTCGTTGTTCCATTCCTCAGATGAACCCTTATCATGGTTTCCCATATAAAAAAGAATAATTTACACCTCACTACATGTCTTCTGTTGTGCATCCATACATTTCTGGCCGACTCCTACGATCTTCTCAGAGAATTCTTATTTGCTGCTTTTTACATTTGCGTGGCTCCTGGACCAAGGGGTCTGCTTCATCCATAGTCACTCTACTGCAGCTTGAAAATTCATTGTTCTAAGCAGGAGTGGGGTTGGATATCATGGGCCCCGTGTTGCACTGAAGTGAGTGAGCGGCAGCCAACAGTCAGAGATGGCAGATGGCCTACCAGAGACCTCTTGATACACTCACAGATAAAAAATTTTTATACACATACTTATACTAGGTATGCTTCCTGCCTATGTGCAGCAGTGCATGAGGGGCGGTCAGGAGGCATATAGGTACTCCCTCTACCTGTCCCTAACTTAAGCCTGCCTTGCACCATTTTGCGCGTTGCACTGGATTTTCAATCTCTTGCTAGGTGCAGATCACAAGAAGACTCTGAACACAAGTGCTAGTATTCGAGCACTTGTTTCTGGGTCATAGTAAATGACCCTACAATGTCAAGAATAAGTAATTGTCATTTGCATTGTACAACTCTAAAAATAGAAGGAATGTGCCTGTAAAAGTTACAGTTTTGTATTACTTTAATAAAAACTTCCTAGCATCAGCAATCTGTTCCAGGCTGAGCAGAAAAGTCTGCAGTTCTCAGCACTGTCCAATGTATCATGCCATCAGCTGCTTCTAACAATATGCAACAATATGGAACCACTTCATCCAAGTGGAAAATAGGTGCCAAAAATCTATATTTTACTATTTTCAGTATGTCTTTGGAATGTTGATGTGGTACCAAGAATGTAGGGTTTGTTGAATTGTAACAGTGTCTGCACTTCAGTTGATGCTTTCTGTTTTTTTATTATTATTATCATTTTATTTCTTCTAGCACCTATAGCTATAAAACCTTCATATGACACCTTTTATGCAAGTGGCCCCATAGTCGACCAGGTTGCTTGTAATAGATATAATAAGCAACGTTGACCAGTTTACTGTAGCGATCCTAGAGGGGGGCGGGCCCTGGTGCGTGATGTGCAGCCGGGCCCGCCCCCTCCGTACGGCCGCATTTGTATGTGGTGCACGGACTGCTGGGGGGCCCTGAGGGGGTGTGGGCCCTGGCCCGCTCTCACCCCCTGCTCCCCCGGTAGTTACGCCACTGCCTGTTTATAAACACTGCGTTATTACACTTTTCTTACTGCCAGGAAAATTCTCTTGACAAATGTGCAGTAATTTATATTAGTGCTATTAAATCTTACCATTATTAGAATGCCCCTCTTTTTATAATGCATGCTTTATCTCTGGTACAAACAGTGTCAATCATGCCAGCAAATATGAAATACTTTCTGTTAAATATATAAAAAATATCATAAATAAAAAATCAGAAATATCCTGCTTTATATGCATATTAGCCATGTTATACCATACCTTGATACAAATCTTATATGTATACTTTTGCAACATATGTATCTATTATTTTTTTAAAATGTCATATTTTCTTCAGTCAACAAAACATAAAACTAAAAAAGGAAACATGATTCATAGTTTACGGAAACAGAAGACCTTTTAGTTTAATTTGTGGTTTTGGCATCTTCTATTTGAAAACCAAAACGTACTCTATGCTGCGTTTTGCAGAATTTCAGGAAATCCACATACAAAACCAATATATGGACTTAAAAGAAAGAGACGTAACTGAGAATTTGTGAAAATGGGTCATATTTGACTATAATTAGTGCTTTTATGGTAGGTTTTCATTTGTATTCAAACAGTGCAGTATTTTAACAAGGTTGTGTTTTAGAATTCTGCACTGAAATCCATTTCTCAAAAGAGCAAACAGATTTTTTTATATTCAATTTTGAAATCTAACATGGGGCTAGACATTTTGTCAATTTCCCAGCTGCCCCAAGTCATGTGACTTGTGCTCTGATAAACTACAATCACTCTTTACTGCTGTACTGCAAGTTGGAGTGATATCTCCCCCCTCCCTTTCTCCCCCCAGCAGCCAAACAAAAGAACAATGGGAAGGTAACCAGATAGCAGCTCCTTAACACAAGATAACAGCTGCCTGGTAGATCTAAGAACAACACTCAATAGTAAAAACCCATGTCTCACTGAGACACATTCAGTTACATTGAGAAGGAAAAACAGCAGCCTGACAGAAAGCATTTCTCTCCTAAAGTGCAGGCACAAGTCACATGACTGGGGCAGCTGGGAAATTGACAAAATGTCTAGCCCCATGTCAGATTTCAAAATTGAATATAAAAAAATCTGTTTGCTCTTTTGAGAAAAGGATTTCAGTGCAGAATTCTGCTGGAGCAGCACTATTAAATGATTCGTTTTGAAAAAAACATGTTATCCGATGATAGGATCCCTTTAACATTTTTCCTGACAGTCAGATGTCCCCATACAAATGAGGATGTGTTTCTTAAACCAAAATGCATTCATAGTGGTTTTACATCCCTTGCTTTATATATGCTAAAAGAAGAACTCTGCAAAGCACTTAAGAGTCCCAAAAAGGGCAAATCCGAATTTGGGAATCTGATGAGCATACTGCCCTGGCTGTGCCTCAAAACTCATTGGGTGCATCTCAATGATATTCCATATAAATTTAGGAGCTATTCTGGGCTTTCTTCCCAGAATTCCTTCTGCTTTGCATATGAATGAGGATGTCTCTCCTCAACCAAAATGCTTTCAGGAAAAATGTTTTTTAACAAATTGACAATATCAAAGCAGATCAATATGATAGGTGCTGAACAACTTTATATAATTTATCCTGCTTATATTTAAAATTAAATGGATTTATATGAAAAATGTTTTCAATATATTTCAGGAATCTCTATGTACATGGAGGGTGAAAGCCTTTTTTATATACAATAATGTAATGGTTGCTGGAAGTAAAAGTCGAGAAGGGGGGGCAGGGGCAGAAAAATTTGATACTTTGTAAGGTGCACCCTAGTGTCTTTCAAACAAATGCAGGTGTGTTCTTCGAGTTAAGGTCCAGGGAAACCATAGGTCCTGGGTATCAATAGTCAGGTGTCATTTTATTTTGTCCACTGAGTATAACAAAATCGCAATGCTCTTGAACAGATTAAGAAAAAAGTGCTGAGAGAGAGGGCAGCTTTCCTTAATACTTTTGTTAATAGGAACAATTACAAGTATAATCCTGGAATCTAAATCTATGTTTATTGTATAGCAAAATAGTAGGTTTTCATTTACTGTATAGCATTCCATGCCTAACTTTTGAACAACAGACTACAATATGGCTGTTGGATTAAGTCAACGGGATAAGAAACAGTCAAATTTGCACCTGGGTAGTAACCCATGTCAAACAATCAAAGGTTTGCTTTCGTTGTTCAACCTGCAGGTGGCTGAAAAAAGCCAGTCGCTTATTGGCTGCTATGGCTTACTGCCAAGTGCAAATTTGTCCAAGTATTTATCAATGAGCCCCATTGTGTGTTGCCAAATGTCTGATGGCCCTGAATGATTCCCTTTTGTTAATATCACATCATTTACCAGCGATAGAACCATTTCTGCAACCACTTCTGAAATTACACCTAGGTGTCAGTTTACTAAGGCGGCACCCGAAAAAACGCCAGAAAATCAGCAAGAGCAAGTTTACTAAAGTTTGCACTTCTGTCATTGCAAATATTTTGGTGAACATATATATTAATATCTGTAGCGATCGTACCTGGTGGTCTAGTGGGGGGACCGCAAGGACGACAGCCGCCTTCTGGCAAGGGCGCGAAATTTGAATAGTATAATTAGCTTAATTGGGCTTCCAGACCTTGCTAGTTATAGGATTTATCCCGCTGCTTAGCTATTGCTATTCTGATTATGAAACCTGTTATTGACTACCTGTTGTGACCCCTGCCTATTCTTGACCATTCTACTTTCTGTATCCTGACCCCTTGCCTGATATCCAACGCCGATTCTGCCTTATCCCTCTGATTGACTTCCTGTGCCTGCCTGACTACGTTTGTACTCTGCCTGCCCCGACCCGGCCTGATCTGATTACGAGTTTGTCTCACGCCTTGTACTGTGACCTTCAGTCCAAAGACTCTTGCCTTACAGTTGTGCCCCTCTGCTTGTCTAGAACCCCTCGCCTTGCACCTCTTGTTTTAAGACCTGACGGCATCTGAGTAGCTGAGGGCTCCTCCCGAAGCCAAAGGAGGCTGCTACAGGCAGAAGCATGAGCCGAGACCAGGGTGTTTGGCATCGGTTCAGGCCCGGACTGGTAATCCGTCTGTACGGGAAAATGCCAGAGGGGACGCTCTAATTGTTGTTAAGTGGGCCGCTCCTATCTACTGTCCTGGAGTCAACTGATCTACTGCCCGAGCATGTCCCCTTCCCGTGCCCTTTGTGCTGATCGTGTGGAGCAGTAAAACAGACCTTTATGTAGCCCCGCTGTCTCCTGTTCTTCTTCTAACAATCAGCTCTCAGCAATCAGGCTGCAAACAGCAGACATGATCAGTGGATGCAGAGTGCGCTCGACATTGCACCGTCTGCTGTTTGCAGCCTGCTGGCTGATAGCGGGTTGTTAAAAGAAGAACACACGATCAGTACAAAGGGCGGGGGAAAGGGACATGCTCGGGCAGTAAATCAGGAGTGTCCCCTTTTCTGTGCGCAAAGTGATCTGAACTGCACAAGCTAAAAGTACTCAGCAGCCTTCAGCCCGTGCAAATCCTGGAGCCTCCTCCTGCTGGAGCTGCCAAGCAGTAATCAAATACCTCATTATGTGCTAGCCCACAGACAGGCAGGGCTGTAGCCCACAGAGGGAGGAACAATTAACAATCACGGCCACTAAGCTATTCCTGAAACACAGGGGGAGGTGATAGATTTACAGTGTGACAGCGGTGGAGTTTATGGGGCAAGTGCAGTGATACCGGTGTCAGACAGGGAGGACTGGACCATCAGTGAAACACCTGTTCCCTCTTACTAATGTCACCTGTGCGGGGAGGGGGGCAGTTTATGTTGGTACAGCTTCTGGCTTATCCCCCATTAGCTCATAAACAGCTGTATATATAGATTGTATATATTGTGCCCCCCTGCCAGTAACATTCCACTCACCTTCACTCTGCCTAAATTAGTGTACTCACCCCACCACCATCACAGAAAAAGTCCTAAAACCAACAAAACATCAAATAGGTGAGAAGGGGAGGGAGCGTGTTATTAGAGGCATGGCCAACACACAACTGAGAAATAGATGGTATAGAAATAAACCCCAAGCATTATGATTAAACTGGAGAGAAGGAGACATGACTGGTCACTGTATTTCGGGTGAACAATATGACTGCTGTCTATTAATGATGGATACCTATAGTAACAGTAGGATAATAGTCTCTGGGAAGGGAGTGTGACTGTGGGATAGCAGGTATAATAGGGAGAGATTGTGCCTATAGTAACAGTGGATAATAGTCTCTGGGAAGGGAGTGTGACTGTGGGATAGCAGGTATAGTAGAGAGAGATGGTGCCTATAGTAACAGTGGATAATAGTCTCTGGGAAGGGACTGTGGGATAGCAGGTATAGTAGGGAGATATGGTGCCTATAGTAACAGTGGGATAATAGTCTCTGGGAAGGGACATGTGGGCTGCTTTAAATTTTTTGCCCGGGCTGCTTTTTACCCCCAGTCTGGCCCTGCATCGGTTCTAGATTTAGGGTGCCAACCGTTACATTATTACATTCACGCTATGTAAATTGTCTTGCAAGGTTTACTAAAGATTATCACCAGAATTGTTGGCAAATATAGACACAGTTGTTGCCAATTTTTATTGCCACTCAGAGAGGGGCATTATGTGAAAAAAAAAAAAGAAATTGTATAGTAAAAAAAGGGGTATAGTCAGTTTTTTTTAAAACATAAGCTACAAAAATTGGTGATTGACTGGGGAAGAATGATACTTATATATTTATTTTTAGTGAATGTATTAAGAAAAATTAATATAATGGGAAAATAATGTATTCCTGATAGTACTTAATTGGCCATAAGTATATTTAATAACATAGGATAACCTGGCAATATGTACACTATTTTATATAAACTCATTCATAGATATGTATTCATTAGTGTGGCCATTGGCAGTGGAGCCAAAAAAATCAAGATTTAAAGCAGATGACGCAGTTAAGATAAATGAGAGCCAAAAAACTCCCAATTTGTTTGCGTAATTAATGCCATTTATTGCAAGACAAATTTGCCTCATTTTGCTTTAGTAAAAATGCAAGCTGCATTAATATTGTTTTAAGAATATTCTAACTTATAATGGGCGATGGGTCATAGACAATTTTTACGAACATTAGTAAACGAGCCAGTCTGCTAAAACATCACCAATTTTTTTAGAAACCACAGCTCTGTCACCAGTGATATTTCATCTTCTCAGGATGTAACGAGAATGCAGCAGATTGTACAAGCAGATATAATAAAAGACAGAGTACTTTTTAGTATGCCTGCTTGAAGGCATACTGTTGTGAATTCTAGTATGAATCACCTTTTCAAGCTAGGGCTAAGTGCAACCTCATGTCTCCACTAGTAAGCTTTTATATAACACTATTTACCTGTTTTGTCCTGTAAAGTGAACTCACCCATGTTCCTGTTAGGAGGTACAGTAGGTTGTCTCCCCCTCCTCCCCAGATAAAGATAAAGGTGGGCCCAAGTCCAGGCAGTAGGTCAGCTTCTGCCATTGCCTCTGATTTTATTTTCAACCTGCACAGAATAGTCAGGTGAAACTAGAGAAAAATAAGCATGGAATATAGTCCTTTAACCTATACCAAGTCTGACAGCCTGTACTGTATGATTGACATAATGTAATATGAGTATGCCATGCGCCTTTGGCATCATCATTTATTTAATTCAAATAATTCACAGTAGTGAATAGTATAGTATACAGAATAGAAGTTTGCACTTAAAAAACTTTAGAACACTAACAAGAACATTAAGAGCTGTAGATTATTTTACTGTAAACAGACATGGTCCCATCAGTGTGTTTTCACACTTATTGGATATGATTAGCTTGAGCAGAAAGCACAAGAGATGATTTAATTGCCGATGAGTACTTAGATGATACAAATACGTAACATATAGAATGCTGACATTGACAAAGTTGTTCTAAACAATCTCCAATTTTTTCTTTAAGTTTGGATTTTTGTAGTTTTTGAATTTTCATCTTCAGCTCTCCAGTTTGAAACATAAAACTGTTCTACTAGTGGTCAGATAACCAAATAACTCTACTGGTTACCCTAGCAACCATTCAGTGCTGACTAAATGGATGATAAATAGTAGACTGTATACAAAAATATTAATGATAATAAAAAATAAAACTTAAGACTTTGTTAGTGGAGTGCGCAAAGTAGGGGTATGCCAACCACATTTTTACATTCATAATGACAATGATGGTGGCTTTTGTGGTACAGACTTAATGGAACTCTGCTTGGGTCTCTTCAGTTTTTTAGAGGTTACTCACAAAGCGTTTTCTGGCCAGACAAGGGAACCATAATGCATACTGATAGGATGGTGAACAGAGAGCGTAGTCAAACATCAGGATGTGGTTGATACATATTAGGCAATGCAGTACAGAATCAGGAGTCAAAGACGTAAAAAAAATTCACGGGCCAGGGTCGAAACCAACTTTAGCGTAGTACAGAATCAGGATCCCAGAGAATGGTTAGAAACAGGCAAGGGTCAGGACAGGCAGCAAACTAGGGAAGGTCCGGGACAGGCTAGGTCAGAGAACAGATAAGATAGACTGAAAATGCACCCAGGAACTATTAGAAATAGACCTACATTGGGCAAAGAACAATTGGCTGCGGGCCCTTAAATATTTAAATTTTGCGACATGCGATGAGGTCACATGGCGCACACCGAACACAGAAGGACGCATACAATAAGTGTGTCAACCAGGAAGCAGCACATCAAGGAGGAGGCGGCAGTGGTGGGCATCCCGCAGTGAGAGTGGAAGGCGTCCCCGCTGCTCCACTAGACCACCAGATATTCTCACAATATCACTCTCTACAAACTACATCATACTCTAATTTAAAGGTAATTTAAATTAGAGTATTTAAAGTGGGCTTTATGGTGATGGCCTTCCTGTAAGTTGTTGGGTTTTCGGTTGAGAGATCCCATGCCAGTACTTGTACAAGGGTTGCCACCTGTCTGGTTTTGACCTGGACAGCCCAGTTTTTTGAAGGGCTGTCCAGGTCAAAACTGCCTGCCTGGTTTTCCAAATTATGAAAACCGGGCAGGATTCCATGTTACGTCACGGCCCTGCCTCCATTGATGTTACTGTCCGACCTCCCCACCAGGAGTTAGCTGGGGGGAAAGCTTTCAATACACATGCTAATAAGGATGAAGTTAGCAGAGGATGAAGTTAGCCTTGTTCCTTAGGACATACTTTTTGTGATATCATGAGTTCCTCACCTTTTGTTCACTGGATGCTTCTTATGTAACTGACACCATCCCAGAGGGCAAGACTTATTTTTAATTGTCAATTTTATTTACATAGCACCAAAAGGGTATATATACAGTATGTTACAAAAAGTACATAATAAAAAACACACAGTTCATTAAATACAAATGAATGAAAAGTGAAATACATTTTGTTGATGACTGGAGCTTTCTTTCCTAAAGTACAATGTATTTATACATCTATTAGATCTAAAAAAAAAAATACCCAGGACTACAGGAAAAATACACTCAATTTCCATCCATTCCCTTCGGAAATACACTATTGCCAGAAGGGACTGCATTTTATCAGTTTGTTTTGCCATTAGCAATTCTTATCTACAGGAAGCTGCTTAACATTAGCAGGGGCTGCCATTTACACAGTTCAGAAACAGAATTATTATGAATGGGATTGGAAGGGCTCAAGGGCATGTAAAAAACTTAATTTTCAGTGTAAAATTTGTATTTGTAAAATTCCTGGGTAAACTCTACTGAGTGTTTAAAAAACAGTAATCATGCTTTTTACCACCGGAATTTACTTGCTTACTGAATTTTTTTCATTGACTTGAACTAGTAACGCCATAAAAATAATGGTGTGAAATGAAATCTTAAATACTGACAGGCAGCATAAAAGACTATACACACCTTTATAAATTACATTTAAAGTCATTTATTTTACACTGCTTTTTTACAAGAAGCATAAGGTCAGCATTGTCTACACAACAAATATCCCACCTGAAACGCTTCATCTCCTGGTGCACTACAACTCTCTGCATTCCCTGAGGGTCTTTAGGGTAGTTCAACAAGAGCTGAATCACTGCCGGAGTTACCCAGTTGAACTATAATTCACTGCAACCTTATCAGCCTTTGCTAGTAGTCAGAAAAGGAACATGCTAAGAGAAGCAACTTGTTGATAAAAACTCTATACATAATTAAAATTACATATTATAGCTGCATATTCCTTTATATGTTTTTACAACTGGTTCATACTAATGGCTTCTGTGTTGTTGTAGACAGAAATGGATTTAGACTCTCTGTCTGTAGTCTTTAAATTATCAGATAATTCCATATTTGGTTTGGCCAAACGTAAATCTTCCAAAATTTTCCAGAAGTTTTTTCTAAACTTTACTCCAACAAAAAAGTATAAAATTGGGTTTAGACATGCATGCATATATGCTATAGCTTCTGTTATGAGCATAAACGTTTTATCAAAGGTTTTGTATACAACATGACACAATATACCTATATTATAGGGCAGCTGAGTTGCAATGAAGGCCATCACTACCATAAAAATGATTTTTATTGACTTATGTTTCTGATAATTGCTAGCAAATATCAGTTTTTTAATTATGAAAGTGTAACAAAAAATCATTGCAGCTAACGGTAGAAAAACCCCAACAGTAATTTGAAATGAGTTAACCATCACCTCTAGATGGGGTGGATCATAAACTTCAAAGCAGTTTTCATTACTGGTCACACTGTACTTAAATTGTGGCACTGCAAGTAACAGCGACACCAACCAGACAATCATACAGACTAACTTTCCCAAGCTATGTTTCTTCGAATGGTACATGTTAAATTTTTTAGCCTGTGTTATGGAAATAAACCTGTCGAAAGTGATGCAGGTAAGAAGGAGCATGGAACAGTACAAGTTTATTCTGTACACCACACGGGTAATTTTGCACATGACTTCACCGAAGATCCAGCCTTGGGCCACTTGATATGCCAGGAATGGTAAAGTGCAGAGAAAGAATATATCCGCCATTGCTAAGTTTACCATGAAGGTGTCGGTGAGAGTTCTCATCTTCTCATAGAAGGCATAAATGATAATAATAAGCAAATTGCCAACCAGTCCAGTAACGCAGGTGACAGAATACAGAACTGGCAAAATGTAATCGTGCAGCATATGATGATCAGAGTCAGAGGTTTCTTCATCATAATAGATTATTTCACTTTCTTCTGTGTTGTTTGTCTATAATTTCAAAATGAAGGGAAATCATTATGCCAATAAAATACAGTTCAAATAGAAAGTGTCAGTAGTGCATACATTGCAAATCTTTCTCTCTTGCCGATAATTTTATATTTATGTGACAGTCACCAACCAGCTTTATCCAGCAAATAAAAGGGACCATTTGTGTATATACTACCTGTATGGAAAGGGGATTTTTAGCATGCACCTGGAGAATTCTTTGCATTTTCTATATGTGATCAGATTACTTTGGTGCTCTAGCAGTTTTTCATTTTTTCCATTAGATGTAATCTGACAACACTGCAACAATGTATGAACAAAGAATTACAATGACTCCTGCATTTTCTGCAGTAAACTACTGGGCATGGAAAATTAACTAGGGCAGTTGTTGAAACAAAAAATGTTTGTAGAAGTACGGGATCTATGAGCCAGACAACCAGAATCATCCAAATATGGCTATAAAATGGCACATCATGTCCTACATATACAAACAATTCTATTATTTCTCTGTAATAATAAGGCAGTAACTTATAATTGATCATAACTGAGCTACATAAATTCATTCTAAGCAAGAACTATAACATTGTTATGGACAATGCAAATCATTGCAGTAAATTGTGGCATAACATTTTGCACTTGTTGGTAAATTGCATGCATTTTGCTGCAAATTTCACATGCAAAAAATGGGCACTATATGCCATTTTGCAGCATTTATTAGAAGCACTTAAATTGTCTTTGGAGTTGCAAATAGTAAAGGGAGCCCTGTTTATTATGCTTGGGCAATGACAGGTGTAATATACTGTCTTTAAAGTCTTAGGACTTTTAATTGAGCAAATATACAGTCTAGTGATTGTCCGTCCTGTGTTGGTAATATTGTCTCAATCAGGCATCAGGGAAGCAAACAAGACACATGCTATAAGCTTACAGCACTAAAAAACAATCCTCCTAATAATCAATAATAGAATCAGTGCAAAATTCTACAGAATAACTAAACTAAAACATTCAAAACTGTGGGTGGGTGGCACAACCCACATACAATTTTTAAAAGATATGCAGAAATTTTAAAGGTTATCAGGATGTTATCTGATTTTCTTTTTTTTTCCATATAGCTAAGCGGTCTAACCTCAAAGTCTACTGCATCATTTTAAGGGTAGGGACACACTGGGCGATATGGGGAGATTTAGTCGCCTGGCGACTAATCGCCGCGAATTTCCACGACCAATCTTCCCCGAATGCCTCCCCTCGCTCTGCGCCTGGCTAAAATGAAAAATCGCCTGCGCTAATCACACGCGGCGATTCGTTTTCCGAAGTCGCCCGAAGTTTCCTCGTGAGGCAACTTCGGGCGATTTCGGAAAACGAATCGCCGTGTGTGATTAGCGCCGGCGACTTTTCATTTTATCCAGGCGCAGCGTGAGGGGAGACATTCGGGAAGAAAAGTCGCTGCGATTAGTCGCCAGGCGACTAAATCTCCCCAAATCGCCCAGTGTGTCCCTACCCTTAAAAGGACCAGCCAAAATATCTTGTGTTAGATCCTGTGCAAGCTGAGCCAATTATCTTAGTGAAAAGCAATGCTGTATAAGCCACAAGATAAAGGACGATTTGTATCATTTCATGATTGTCTCAGTTTTGTGACTTTGTAGCCAACATGTTGTTTGAAACTGTTTTACAACATATTTACAGCATCAAACCTAGTCCTCTTCCTTTTACTTCTACTCCAACTATTGATGGTAGGAAGAAGTGGTGCACGCCATTCAAAAGATCACAGGAGGGAAAGGAGTATATCACTCGCTGGTCGATCATTCACCAGCCGCTCTGGCCACAGAATTAGATACGTCACATTTGAACTTTACGATGAGGATCACTTTGGAACCCTGTTATGCAGAAAATTATGGGAAGGCAATCTCCCATAGCGTTAATTTTAGTAAATAATGATCATTTTTTAAAATAATTTCCTTTTTCCCTGTTGTACTTGATCTCAACTAAGATTTAATCAGTCCTCATAGGAGGCATAGAAGCCTATTGGGTTTATTTATATGTTGAAACTATTTTTTAGCAGATTAAAGGTATGGTGATCCAAATAAAGGAAAGATCCCTTATCTGGGAAATATCAGGTCCCAGCATTCTAGGTAATAGATCTTTTAGTTGTAGAGGACCTAATATCCTGAATGCACGATACCTTCATTCTACTAAAAATTATTTAAAGATGATGTAGAGAGTGATATGCTGAGACATTTTTTTTTTTGTTTTCATTTTTTATTATTTGTGGTTTGTGAGTTATTTCGTTTTTGGTTCAGCAGCTCTTCAGTTTGCAGTTTCAGCAATCGGCTTGCTAGGGTCCATATTACCCTAGCAAGCAGCATTGATTGGAATAAGAGACTGGAATATGATGAGAAGGGGACCTGAATAGAAATATGTGTAATAAAAAGTAGCCATAACAATACATTGCAGCCTTACTGAGCATTTGTTTTTAAATGGAGTCAGTGATCCACCCCCCCCCCCCATTGAAAGCTGGAAAGAGTCATAACAAGTAGGCAAATAATTAAAAAACTATAAGAAAAAATTAAGTCCAATTGGAAAATTGAAGAAGTATTAGCCATTCTAACATATTAAAAGTTAATTTAATGGTGAACCGCCCTTTTAAATTGATTACCTATATGCATTTATCTGGATATACAGTAGCTTAACATTTCTGCACACTTTTTACACTGTAAGTATAGTCTAAATTAATTTAGATAGATTACCTGTTGTAAACAAATATATACTAAAGTAATATGTAGTCCAATTTAAATGAAATGAAATTATGGAAGAAAATGAATTAAGAGTATAATATTATTATAATGGAATGGCAAAGCCGCGTGTCTATTGTCTGGATCGTGTCCTATGCCAAGCACAAATGTGGAATAGTTCAAATATGAAAGATTAGCGGTATGGTCATATGTGCAACTTCTGGCAGGTCAGTGCCATGCATTTCCTTTGCATGGGAATCTGATTTATACACTTTTACATTGCAGGAAAAGTTTGTTAGATAAATCACTTTTCAGAAAGTGGAATTTTCATAATTCAGGATTCTGACAGGTACAATACAGACCAGAGGCGTAGAAACTGGGGCCAAGACGTATGGTGCAAGGTCTGCAACAAACATTACACAAATGGGGCAATTATTTTTCCCAAAGTTACTTCAATCACTACAATTCTTTCCCAGTTTCAATGTAATTTCTATTGCATGTTTAGCTTTTTGGGTATTTTTCTATATTTCCTAAAAAAAAAATCTTACCATATTATTTACGGGTGATGGTCTGATGAAAGCTGCTGCAAGCTGACGTGTTAGCAGGTTGATATCTGCTTGAACTCTGTCACAGCAAATTCTGCATTGACTCTAAACATTACTTTAGACATAGGTAGACTTCCTGCTGAGTAATGCTTCCTATACATCTTAAACATCATTAACCAGGAAACAGCCAAACTGCACAACATTATATAAAAAAATTACTGTAAATATCAAGAAGCACAAACTACATCATTTGACAGAAGATTTCAATCCATCTAATTATGCATCTGTGTATTGTTTCCCTTAATTTTAGTCCAGTCTTAAGACTGACCAGTGCTTTGATAAGGACAGAAAAGGAAGTGTGGTTAGTTGTTATGGCTGCTGGACTGTGTGTGTGTGTGGGGGTGGGGGGTTTGGTGTGCTACTCTCTGTGAGGAGGGGGTTGTTCCTAGCAGCAGTGCAGAGTCAGGGTGCTGAGCCGAGATGATGAGTGGCAGGGACCCAGGTGGTGCTTGCTTTGGCTGCTTTCACCTACAGGCCTGACTGTGCTGCAGGGGCACCAATAGAAATTATTGGGCCACAGATAACTAAATGATTAGGGCCCCCCTACAATTTTTCAGTTCAGCTGACAACACTAGGCACAGATATTGCCTACCTGAGAACTAAAGGGCCTTGAAACACCAGGTACTATGTGGCAGGACCCACTAGATAAACTCTGTAGTATACAATGGGTTTAACCCTTTAAGTGCCAGCAGAATTTCACATTTTGGTTACGCGAAATGCCAGCCGTTTTTGAAACATTTTGTGCTCTCTCACTTTAGGGGCATTTTCTGAGGGGAAACCTATAGTTTACCTAGGAAAACTATACATTGTTTTTTTCGGTAGAAACTGAGCTTTCTAAATCTGCCTGAGTTTTCATGTATTTCCACCTGTGCAAAAAAATTTATAGTGCTAAATACCAAAAAAAAAAAAGAAAAATTACCATTTTTCTTCGTATATCAATTTATACCAGAAAAATATTTCATTTTACGGATGAAAATCCAACTGATTTGGAAAGCCTTATGTCTCTCGAACGTGCCAATACCAGATATGTATAGTTTTAGGGAGATTTAGGACTTCTGTACCTCAAAAACTCCCGGCAGTATATTGCCGAATTTTGAAAGCACTAAGGCAGAAAACGGCATGCTTTAGATTCCAAGGCAAAAACTCCTGAAACCGTAGGTTTACCCCAGAAAACCATACATTTTTGAAAAGTACACATTCTGCCGATTACAAAATGGGTAACTATGTCTCTCTACTCCCAACTACCAAACATAAAAGCTTGTCTGAACATAGCGGTTCTTCAAAAAAAAATTCAAAATTCTGAAAAATCATTTCAAAGGTTTTATTTTGCTGCTCCGCATATCCCAAACTATATTAGGTACCAAGAAAAAGCACCTGAAATATGATTGCCAGGGGTCCACTGAACAGTTTGATACCCATTATGCATAGGTTTACCAAAGTATCTGGCATTTAGAGACACCAATATGAAGTTAGCACATCCAAATTGATCAGGACTTTACTTCAGCTACTGAGAAATCAACACATTGACTGCATTTTTTTTGGGGTAAAAACACAGAAATATATGTTTACCCCCCAAACCCATATATTTTTGGAAAGTACACATTCTACCGAATCTAAAATGGGTACCCATGCCTTTCTGCTCCAAACTACTGAGTCGCAAGGCTTTCCCAAAATTGTCGGTTTTGGTGAAATATGTGAAAATTGCCTCAAACCTTCAACTTCCCAGCACTATATCACCCATGTATCATTATGCACTAAGAAAAAGCACCCTAAATATGATTGCCATGGTTCCTCCGAACATTTTGGTGGCCATTGTTCATAGGTTTACCAAAGTATCTGGCATTTAGAGGCCCCAAAATGAAGTTAGCGCATACAAACAGTCCCGTGGGTAACTTCAGCTAATGAAAAATCAACACATTGACTGCATTTTTGTGGGGTAAAAACACAGAAATATATGTTTACCCCCAAAACCCATATATTTTTGGAAAGTACACATTCTACCGAATCTAAAATGGGTACCCATGCCTTTCTGCTCCAAACTACTGAGTCGCAAGGCTTTCCCAAAATTGTCGGTTTTGGTGAAATATGTGAAAATTGCCTCAAACCTTCAACTTCCCAGCACCATATCACCCATGTATCATTATGCACTAAGAAAAAGCACCCTAAATATGATTGCCATGGTTCCTCTGAACATTTTGGTGGCCATTGTTCATAGGTTTACCAAAGTATCTGGCATTTAGAGGCCCCAAAATGAAGTTAGCGCATACAAACAGTCCCGTGGGTAACTTCAGCTAATGAAAAATCAACACATTGACTGCATTTTTGTGGGGTAAAAACACAGAAATATATGTTTACCCCCAAAACCCATATATTTTTGGAAAGTACACATTCTACCGAATCTAAAATGGGTACCCATGCCTTTCTGCTCCAAACTACTGAGTCGCAAGGCTTTCCCACAATTGTCGGTTTTGGTGAAATATGTGAAAATTGCCTCAAACCTTCAACTTCTCAGCACCATATCACCCATGTATCGTTATGCACCAAGAAAAAGCACCCTAAATATGATTGCCAGGGTTCCTCCAAACAGTTTGGTGGCCATTGTTCATAGGTTTACCAAAGTATCTGGCATTTAGAGGCCCTAAAATGAAGTTAGCGCATACAAACAGTCCCGTGGGTAACTTCAGCTAATGAAAAATCAACACATTGACTGCATTTTTGTGGGGTAAAAACACAGAAATATATGTTTACCCCCCAAAACCCATATATTTTTGGAAAGTACACATTCTACCGAATCTAAAATGGGTACCCATGCCTTTCTGCTCCAAACTACTGAGTCGCAAGGCTTTCCAACAATTGTCGGTTTTGGTGAAATATCTGAAAATTGCCTCAAAGCTTCAACTTCTCAGCACCATATCACCCATGTATCGTTACGCACCAAGATAAAGCACCCTAAATATGATTGCCAGGGTTCCTCCAAACAGTTTGGTGGCCATTGTTCCTAGGTTTACCAAAGTATCTGGCATTTAGAGGCCCCAAAATGAAGTTAGCGCATACAAACAGTCCCGTGGGTAACTTCAGCTAATGAAAAATCAACACATTGACTGCATTTTTGTGGGGTAAAAACACAAAAGTATATGTTTACCCCCAAAACCCATATATTTTTGGAAAGTACACATTCTACCGAATCTAAAATGGGTACCCATGCCTTTCTGCTCCAAACTACTGAGTCGCAAGGCTTTCCCACAATTGTCGGTTTTGGTGAAATATCTGAAAATTGCCTCAAAGCTTCAACTTCTCAGTACCATATCACCCATGTATCGTTACGCACCAAGAAAAAGCACCCTAAATATGATTGCCAGGGTTCCTCCAAACAGTTTGGTGGCCATTGTTCATAGGTTTACCAAAGTATCTGGCATTTAGAGGCCCCAAAATGAAGTTAGCGCATACAAACAGTCCCGTGGGTAACTTCAGCTAATGAAAAATCAACACATTGACTGCATTTTTGTGGGGTAAAAACACAGAAATATATGTTTACCCCCCAAACCCATATATTTTTGGAAAGTACACATTCTACCGAATCTAAAATGGGTACCCATGCCTTTCTGCTCCAAACTACTGAGTCGCAAGGCTTTCCCAAAGTTGTCAGTTTTGGTGAAATATCTGAAAATTGCCTCAAAGCTTCAACTTTCCAGCATCGTATTGTCCATGTATCATTACCAGCATAAAGCATCCTAAATATAAACATAGGGGTCTACTAAACAGTTTGATGCCCAATGTGCATAGATATACCAAACTTTGTGGCGCACAGAGACCCCCAAATGACAATATGTATAGACATTTTCACGGCTGACGCGCTTGCTGCTTCAATATAACCACCTGGTGTGTGTATTATGCGACATTAGACCACCTAACAGTACAGAGACCCCAGAAAACCATATATTTTCAGAAAGTACACATTCTGACGAATCCAATATGGGTAAATAAGTGTTTCTACTGCAAACTGCCAAACTGCAAAGCAATGCTGAAAATAACAGTTTTTATCAAATTTCAGAAAATCGTCACAAAGCTTGAATTCTACCCCATTATATGCCACACATTTCATAACTTATCAGCATAAAACATCCTAAATATGAACGCCAGGGGTCTACTGAACACTTTGATGCCCAATATGCATAGATATACCAAACTATGTGGCGCACAGAGACCCCCAAATGACAATAGTGT
This sequence comes from Xenopus laevis, assembly GCF_017654675.1. NCBI lineage: Eukaryota > Metazoa > Chordata > Amphibia > Anura > Pipidae > Xenopus > Xenopus laevis. Next base: position 62,171,527 of record NC_054381.1, on the reverse strand, counting down.
ATATACATTTTCACGGCTGATGCGCTGGCTGCTGCAATATAAGCACCTGGTGTGTGTATTATGCAACATTAGACCCCCCTAACAGTACAGAGACCCCAGAAAACCATATATTTTCAGAAAGTACACATTCTGACGAATCCAATATGGGTAAATAAGTGTTTCTACTGCAAACTGCCAAACTGCAAAGCAATGCTGAACATAACGGTTTTTATCAAATTTCTGAAAATCGTCACAAAGCTTGAATTTTACCCCATTATATGCCACACATTTCGTAACGTATCAGCATAAAACATCCTAAATATGAACGCCAGGGGTCTACTGAACACTTTGATGCCCAATATGCATAGATATACCAAACTATGTGGCGCACAGAGACCCCCAAATGACAATAGTGTATATACATTTTCACGGCTGACGCGCTGGCTGCTGCAATATGAGCACCTGGTGTGTGTATTATGCGACATTAGACCCCCCCTAACAGTACACAGACCCCAGAAAACCATATATTTTCAGAAAGTACACTTTCTGACGAATCCAATATGGGTAAATAAGTGTTTCTACTGCAAACTGCCAAACTGCAAAGCAATGCTGAACATAACGGTTTTTATCAAATTTCGGAAAATCGTCACAAAGCTTGAATTCTACCCCATTATATGCCACACATTTCGTAACTTATCAGCATAAAACATCCTAAATATGAACGCCAGGGGTCTACTGAACACTTTGATGCCCAATATGCATAGATATACCAAACTATGTGGCGCACAGAGACCCCCAAATGACAATAGTGTATATACATTTTCACGGCTGGCGCGCTGGCTGCTGCAATATGAGCACCTGGTGTGTGTATTATGCGACATTAGACCCCCCTAACAGTACAGAGACCCCAGAAAACCATATATTTTCAGAAAGTACACATTCTGACGAATCCAATATGGGTAAATAAGTGTTTCTACTGCAAACTGCCAAACTGCAAAGCAATGCTGAACGTAACGGTTTTTATCAAATTTCGGAAAATCGTCACAAAGCTTGAATTCTACCCCATTATATGCCACACATTTCGTAACTTATCAGCATAAAACATCCTAAATATGAACGCCAGGGGTCTACTGAACACTTTGATGCCCAATATGCATAGATATACCAAACTATGTGGCGCACAGAGACCCCCAAATGACAATAGTGTATATACATTTTCACGGCTGACGCGCTGGCTGCTGCAATATGAGCACCTGGTGTGTGTATTATGCGACATTAGACCCCCCTAACAGTACAGAGACCCCAGAAAACCATATATTTTCAGAAAGTACACATTCTGACGAATCCAATATGGGTAAATAAGTGTTTCTACTGCAAACTGCCAAACTGCAAAGCAATGCTGAACGTAACGGTTTTTATCAAATTTCTGAAAATCGTCACAAAGCTTCAATTCTACCCCATTATATGCCACACATTTCGTAATTTATCAGCATAAAACATCCTAAATATGAACGCCAGGGGTCTACTGAACACTTTGATGCCCAGTATGCATAGATATACCAAACTATGTGGCGCACAGAGACCCCCAAATGGATATATAGTAGAAAAAATTTACAAGGCAAAACAAAATAAGGCAGTAAAGAGTGAAATGCAAAAAAAATCCAATAAAACCACAAAAATCAATGTTTTTTTTTCCAGACTAGTGTTATCGGCCGTCAGAATCACAGTTTGAATATTTTAGCTGGGCCAAACAGGTTATACGGCTAGAAACAAGTGAACACAACATACGCAGAGCTGAAAATGCAATAAAATGGCTAAAAATTCAATAAAATGGCTAAAAATGCACCAAAATACCCAAAATTGCAATATAATCACCGAAATAACATACAAAAGGTATTGCACAGTACGGTTAGCGAATACGCTATTCGTAATGGCAATAAAACATTTTTTTCAGCCAAAAAAAGAAACGATGCGATAAGAAAAAAAAAAAAAAAGCCACAATGCCATGTATGTGCGTGTGCGTGTGTACAAATGGTAAATTACATGTTATGTGCGCGTGTGTGCGTGTGCACGTGTGTGTAAGTGCAGTGAGTGTTAGTGACCCCCCCAATCCCCAAAAATGTATGTGTAAGTGTGTGTAAGTGTGAATCTAAGTGTGTATTACTGTAATAAGTGTGTGTTGGTGTGTTTGTGTGTGTAATTGTTGCACTAACCTGAAAAAGTCGCTGGAGACTGTTGCACACGATCAGGAAGAGCCTCTGGAAGAGATCTGCGACGTCATCTGTGTCCCTGTGCTGTGGGGGCGGAGATCTCCGGCGCGGTGTAGGCTGCAGCAGCAGGACACGTAAGTAACACGTGCCTGCTGCTGTTTTTGGGCCCCTGGGCGATCGCGCCCCAGGGGCCACTCGATCCCCTGCTCTGCTCGTTGCCTAGGGGCAGGGGATCGTGAAGGAGCGGAGCGAGCGGCTCTAACAGCCGCTCCTCCGCTCGCAAACCCGGAAGTGCTGCAGAACGTAGAATCTACGATCTGTGGCACTTTGGTCCTTTGATCCACAGAACGTAGATTCTACGTTCTGTGGCACTTAAAGGGTTAATTCTTACACAGAAATGTAAACTCATTGGGGCTCATTTATAAACAAAGGGTAAATTTGCACCTGGGCAGTAACCCATAGCAACCAATCAGTGACTAGCTTTTTTTCAGCCAGCTGCAGTTCGAACACTAAAAGCAATCATCTAATTTATTGCCATGGGTTACTGCCCAGGAGCAAATTTGCCCAGTGTTTAGAAATGACCCAAATTGTGTTTGACAGAGTTTATCTGCTATGTAGGCATTTAGGCCCACTGCTACTGTGCTAGTGATGTTATCGCCCCAGACTCCAGGACTTCATAAGCCAGCTTTTACTTAAGCTGAACGATAATAAAATAAAACATTTTATTTTTCCCCATTGCAATACTGACATTTGCTACGATTATATATATATATATATATATATATATATATATATATATACACATACACACAGTGGTGTGAAAAACTATTTGCCCCCTTCCTGATTTCTTATTCTTTTGCATGTTTGTCACACTTAAATGTTTCTGCTCATCAAAAACCGTTAACTATTAGTCAAAGATAACATAATTGAACACAAAATGCAGTTTTTAAATGAAGGTTTACGTTATTAAGGGAGAAAAAAAACTCCAAATCTACATGGGCCTGTGTGAAAAAGTGATTTCCCCCCTTGTTAAAAAATAACTTAACTGTGGTTTATCACACCTGAGTTAAATTTCAAAGGTTATAAAGCCATTTCTAAAGCTTTGGGACTCCAGCGAACCACAGTGAGAGCCATTATCCACAAATGGCAAAAACATGGAACAGTGGTGAACCTTCCCAGGAGTGGCCGGCCGACCAAAATTACCCCAAGAGCGCAGAGACAACTCATCCGAGAGGCCACAAAAGACCCCAGGACAACATCTAAAGAACTGCAGGCCTCACTTGCCTCAATTAAGGTCAGTGTTCACAACTCCACCATAAGAAAGAGACTGGGCAAAAACGGCCTGCATGGCAGATTTCCAAGGCGCAAACCACTTTTAAGCAAAAAGAACATTAAGGCTCGTCTCAATTTTGCTAAAAAACATCTCAATGATTGCCTTTTGGGAAAATACCTTGTGGACCGACGAGACAAAAGTTGAACTTTTTGGAAGGTGCGCGTCCCGTTACATCTGGCGTAAAAGTAACACAGCATTTCAGAAAAAGAACATCATACCAACAGTAAAATATGGTGGTGGTAGTGTGATGGTCTGGGGTTGTTTTGCTGCTTCAGGACCTGGAAGACTTGCTGTGATAGATGGAACCATGAATTCTACTGTCTACCAAAAAATCCTGAAGGAGAATGTCCGGCCATCTGTTCGTCAACTCAAGCTGAAGCGATCTTGGGTGCTGCAGCAGGACAATGACATGCCAGTACAAGTATTAAAACTGAGAGTCTGTGGAGAGTGGTGGCAATGCTGGTCCTATATGGTGGTTGGCAGGCCCTTGAACTTTGTGGGGGCAACTGCTGGGAATCCACCTGGCACTGATCTTGCTTTCCGGCCTTTTGGATAAACCGGCCTTTTGGATAAACCAGGCAAAGCCCATTCTAATGGCAACCACTAAGGTACTCACTGGCACTGGTTTTGCTTTCGGGTCAAGGAGTACACCTACAGGAGAAGCCCCTTAAGTATCTACTATGGTAACTGGTGGTGGGCCTGGCCATTTGCAATGGTGCAAACTGTAATCCCTTAAATGGGAATGCCGATCTGTTTTGCAATGGTGCAGCGGCAATGAGGGCCCCATGTGATGCTTGGCAAGTCCTGGAACTGTTGCAACAACTGGGAATCCACATGGCACTGAATTTTGCTCTCAGGCCTTGGGGGTAAACCAGGTGAAGTCTATTTTAATGGCAACCACTGAGGGGCTCACTGGCACTGTTTTTTGCTTCCGGGTCAGGGAGTTTCCCTACAGGAGAAACCCATACATGTGTATTATGACAACTGGTGGTGGGCCTGCCCATTTGCAATGGTGCTAAATGTGTTATCCTTTAAAAGAGAATGATTTGGGGCCCCACATTTTTTATTGGAAAATTATTCACTAAGAATTTTTAATAAATATGACCTCCCCTTTATTTTCCAAAACAAATTATGTTGTCTGAGTGGTTATTTTGATTACTGTCTTATGGCAAAATTTGATCATGTGGGTTTTATCTACAGACCTTTGAGGGAGAAGCAGCTTGAGGAGCACACAGCACGGGTAGGACTGAAAGGAGAACGACTTCACTGTGCCCTATACGTAGCTACACATTCTCAGGCACCCACTAAGGTTTGCTGTACAAATGGGAAACCCAGGCAGCCCTAGCCGGAGTGGAGAAGTGAAGGAGGAAGCGGCCGTGACCCGAGTAACCAGACTCTAGCCAATCGCTCTCTCCTCTCCACCGCATCCCAGACCTTTTTTTTAAAGGAAAGGAGATGAGTGACAGGACTCGGAGGGAAAGGCTTTCTCTATTTGTGTTCGTCTTTTATTGTTCCCCCCATCTTCACTATCGTCGCAGCCTCTTCTCCGGAGCCAGATACTTTGCCATACACGGTGAATAGTCAGTATTTCACGGTGCACAGTCAGCTTCTCCCTCTTGTGGAGTTCGCTTCACTTCATGCGGTAGCGCCTGGGAGCAACAACAAGCACTCTCTGCCGCTCCCCACACGCTGCAGACCCCCAGTCAGCTGGGACCTCCATCACCCTGGGTGTGGCGGAGACAAGGGGCAGCAGGGCTCAGAGTCAGTAGCAGCACATCGAGTGTGTGGTGTGCGGGGACAAGGCCAACGCACGCCGGTTTCGTGCCAACTGCAACTGCCCCATAGACCAGCACCACTGCAACCAGTACCAGTACTGCCACATCAAGAAGTGCCCGGAGGAGAAGAAGCTGTCTGTCTCTGCTGAGGCTATAGCAGGAGGAGGTTTCAGGCTGGAGAGGCGGTGGCTTTCATTGCACACCAGACATAGGGCGGCCAGGAGAGATAGCCAGGGAGAAAAAATCAACTGCTGCAGGATGGATGGTCGCCCTGTCGCCTTTTCTGAAGAGGAGCAGAAGTGGAGTTTCAGTAAGTTATATTTTAATAAAGGCTTTGCAATTTAAAAGTTTAATTTGTGTTGGTGTTTATTTTTCGAATAACAATTTTTTTTTAATGTTACTGGTCCTTTAAGTGGAATGCTAGATACATTCTTGGGCCAATTAAAAACAAAAGGTTGAAGAACTAACCCCTAAAAATAAACATGGTTAGAAATTAAACAATTGTATACAGATCCTACTGCATCAGCATGAAGGTTCAGAATTCCTATCATAGGAATGACCAAGACCTTCAAAACTGTCACAGTAATTTACCATCTTGCATTTTATTAGGCGTGTCAGTGACACTGCACATGTGCCGTGCACTCTGCATCTTGTATTGTGACATATTCTACACATGCATTATATTAATATTTAGTCATTAAGCTCAGGCAGCTGACCGCAGCACAAAGGATTTGCTACAAATCAGCAGAAATAAGATGCAGAGCTACTAAGGTCATCTTTGGAGGCACAAGTCACTGCTTATGGGTTGTGGTTGCCTTGGTGTGGTAACCAATAAACTCCTAAACATAATGTTCAACATTTCTATCCTACTTATTTAGTAAGCTTCTCTTTCAACAACCCCACATGATTCTTATTTAACACAAATTTTTAGGTTGAAGTCTAAGTGATGCCAATTGTTCATATGTTGATGATGGTCTCAGAACTGCTTAATACAGGGGTGCCCAAACTTTTTGCAACGAGGGCCAGATTTGGTGAGGTGAAAATGTGTGGGGGCCGACCATTCAGCCCGACATTCTTTGAACCATGAACATTAAGTTAAAGGAATCGAGTAAAAGTAGCAGTAATATTTGGGCACATTAGTGAAATGATTTGCCACTTGGTCTATACTGCTGCCTGTGTGCTGAATATGGGATTCCTGATTGCACTGTGCTGGGGGGCTTCATTATTATTAATTTCATGACGGAGGTTGAGGGCCGGTGTAAATTTGAAAATGGGCCGCAATTGGCCACCGGGCCACACTTTGGACACGCCTGGCTTAATAGTTCATGGCTAGGTGAAGTACTTTTGCACTTGGGCATCTCATCCATGAGATTTGTAGCTGTGATGTCGAGTTTATAGATGCCTTACAACTGTGATAAGTTAAGGTAAGAAGAATGAAAAAATCAAAGAGAACAAATGGTGCAGGAGGGCTACGCAATATATCTTAACCATTATTTTTGGCATCCCTTTTGCTGTGTCCATCTCACATTTCTCCATTAGCATCAGTGTTGCACTGTGTAACCCTTCACTAACGTCAGTGATATATTGCACAGTCCTAAAAAACACTTGAAATGCCCATGTTACAAAATGCAGCCCCTGGGTGCTTTAATTACTGCCAATCATAAATACTCATTTATAAATGTCCCCTCAACCTGCAGTGTCCATCCATGATCTACTGAGTAGCCATGTTACTCAGACAATGTTGATATTAAAATGAACATTGTACGGCACTGAATCATTTTCCTTATTTTATGCAATGATTTTTCCTGATGCAGCTATAGTCTGAACATTCTTAAAAATTTTTTTAGTTTTTAAACAACTATTAAGAACTATGGCAAAAAGAGCATTCCTTCATCCATGTATCAGGGACACCGTCAGGGGTATATTGCAGCCAGGGGCCCCAGAGTACAGGGGGCCCCAGGAGACAAAAAATATGATTCATGGGTCACAAAGGGGCAAACTTGTAGGAGAATAATTGATTTTATTTTGGCTGGGAATGGGCATGGTTTTGCCATATGGGCATGACTGTGGTGGATCAAGGCCATGGCCATGTCTGTGGGCATTTTTTTATCCATTGTACTTGTTAACAGTGACCAATTTGTTAATAACTGGGGCCCCTCAAGGAGGAGGGCCCTGCTAACTTAGTAGTTTGGAGCCCTCTACAACTGCTGTCTTCCACTGACCCCAGGGGGAGCCACCTGACACAGCCAGTATGGCTCTGGCCTAGAAAGATGTGCTATTTCAGGTCAAGATCTGAGTAAGGTGCTTCAACTGAAATACAAGGGGAACTTTTTTGTATCTCCCCAGGTTAAAGATGCTGGAATAAACGTCAAATTGTGCCATCATCAAGTCTTTGGCATATTACCAGAAAAAAAGAAGCTGGAACATCATGCAATGATGTCAGATTGAGTATGATTACTATGTATGTCATTAGATACCGAGGTAATCAGGAGCAGTAGAATTACAGAGGTTTTACATTACTTTTATTTCAAGAATCATGAATCAAAGGCATTCAGATTTAATTTTTTTTAGGGTTCCTTCACATAATTACAAAATGATTAGATTATATACATTAACCCCAGGCACACCAGAATTACCATTTTAGTGCTGTGCTTTCGATATTTATTATCCTCAAGTGTGTATATACGTGTATAAATAATGTTGATAATAAATGCCTGAAGATTTAATTCAATGTCTGCAGCCCCACATTTCTACCTTGAAATAAGGATTATGCCAATATCTTTTCGTTTAATTAGTGAATTTTTTCTTTGCTGAATATGTGTTCATCAGCAGATTGATTTACTTTATTGAGAACTGGCTTGTCCACAAACTCCACAACACATTTTCCACTGTTGCAAGGAGAATTTTCCAGCTCTAGTACAGTAATGTTGTTAATTTGAGTTGTTGTTAAAATGTTCCTGGGAACATACAAGGTAACCTGAGGACCTCTTACTGGCCAGTACCGCCCCAGGTTAAATCCATTGATCCATATCTGTCCCTGTAAAGAAGAGCAAACATTAGATTAGATGGCACACTAAATTGCTTTGTTTACAAGTAGATGTGAAAATGTAGGATACGAGTTTTCCAGTATCAGAATCTCAATTGCATATGCCAGTATAATTGAGACAGCTCTATAATTGTAGATGCCCCCTTTAACGTCCGATAAATATCAGTGAGATAAGGTATTTCTAGAAAAGTTCATAATATGCAAAATGTAGGCTAAAAATAAGACAAAATAGCAGAGAAATACACTACAATATGCTAATAATTACACGTACATACACTGAGTTGTGCTCCAAAGTTTGGGCAGCTCTGGTAAATGTTTTGTCCATTACCGAAGTAAAACACCTCTGCAGGATAGCATGACATATTTCAACCCACAATAGCACAATCATAACATTATGATTGTGATGTGTTATTTATTAAAGGTCAAGTTGTGTTTTCTTGGAAAACTTTCCAGTTTTTTACATTTGGATTTTTTTTAGAAATAAGCAAACATTCAAGTTGTGAGTTCATTCAAGATAGAAAAAAACCTCACAAACTCAATCTTTGATAAATAGCACCAAAAAGGTGTCATGCAAAAAATCTGGGCCTTGGCAGTTTGTACTTAGTAACACTCCCATAGGAAGAAATAAGAGCCTCTTGTAACCAGCTAACTCCCGTACACACAGTAATAACTGGCACATGGTTTGCTAAAATGCAGTAACTCATAGCAACCTATTAGGAATTGCTTTTATACAAATGATCGCCAACTCCAACCAGCTGGTTGCTACGTATATGAGGCTAGACCTGCTACATTACCCCATAACAGTCGTTCCATTCCATTTTCCCCCATGCTTCCTTATAGGACACTGCTAGTTCAGACATTTCTTAGATTATTTTGAATTTGTTATTTTCCAGTGACATACGGTAAGGATTATGCTTGTATACCATAATGGACCAGGGCACCTCTACTCTAAAGCCAGCTAAACTTTCCCAGAGGTAATCTTTAATATGGGGGTATTGTTAGCATACCTGACTAGAATAGGTTGAAAGGTCTACTGTAATATGCAGGACCCTCTTTTTTCCTCCTGTATAGATCAGTTACTGTACAGCTCTGCAGGATACATTAGCTATTTATGTGTTAATAAAAAAATAATGGTAATGGAGTACTCTGTTGTACTTCCTTTGTATGTGTGAGTTGTACAATAAGTCCAATGCATAAGGTGAAGTTTGGGCTTTAGGAAGAATAGCCATGACATAAATATAACCCAAACATGACTCTAAGGGGGTTATTTATCAAAGTACGAATTTATCTCAATATTTTCAATATTTTTTTGGCTTATTTATTAATACACTTTCCCAAAAATTTTGTTTGCAGGAAAAAAGTCTGAAAAAAATCAGATTTTCAAGATTTTTTCGGGTTTTTCATCCGATTTTCACGTTTTTTTCAGATTGTTTACCCAAATACTCTGATTTCTTATGTTTTTGCCGGGGTATTGCACGAAACCCAGCGCACACCAAAAAATCATTGGGACTTCTCCCATTGACTTATATGCAACCTCGACAGGTCTGAGATGCCGGATTTTCTGATTCTGACTTTTCCATCCTCTGGGTTTAATAAATCCCGAAAAATTTGTGATTTTTTAAATACATTTTTCCTGATTTTTGCATTCAGGGTTATTTAGTCAATAACCCCCTAAGACTCTGGTTACAAATTGTCTTTGGACTGACAGGCACAATGCAGCCACTGTGACAGAAGCTAAGAGGGAAGGGTCATATTTAAAGGGATACTGTCATGTGGGAAAATTGTTTTTTAAAATGAATCAGTTAATAGTGCTGCTCCAGCAGAATTCTGCACTGAAATCCATTTCTCAAAAGAGCAAACAGATTTTTTTAGATTCAATTTTGAAATCTGACATGGGGCTAGACATTTTGTCAATTTCCCAGCTGCCCCTGGTCATGTGACTTGTGCCTGCACTTTAGGAGAGAAATGCTTTCTGGCAGGCTGCTGTTTTTCCTTCTCAATGTAACTGAATGTGTCTCAGTGAGACATGGGTTTTTACTATTGAGTGTTGTTCTTAGATCTACCAGGCAGCTGTTATCTTGTGTTAGGGAGCTGTTATCTGGTTACCTTCCCATTGTTCTTTTGTTTGGCTGCTGGGGGGTGATATCACTCCAACTTGCAGTACAGCAGTAAAGAGTGACTGAAGTTTATCAGAGCACAAGTCACATGACTGGGGGCAGCTGGGAAATTGACAATATGTCTAGCCCCATGTCAGATTTCAAAATTGAATATAAAAAAATCTGTTTGCTCTTTTGAGAAATGGATTTCAGTGCAGAATTCTGCTGGAGCAGCACTATTAACTGATTCATTTTGAATTTTTTTTTTCCCATGACAGTATCCCTTTAACATATGTTTCAGGATGGTTCATACCCTCTTTGTACACTTGGGACTTGCTACATGCCCTAACACACAACAAGTTAGAAATCATAAACTACAGTATATACAATATTTGCTTAATTTCACTTTGATAGTTATATTAACGTGTTAAAGTTATTTTAGTAGATAGTTTACATACTTTTGTCCATCCTGGAAATTGAATAAAGGTATCCTGGGGTAATTGTGGAATTCCAGTGGGAATAATTAGGCTGCCTTTGTAAAACGTCGGAGCTGAAAAGGTGGACGTATATGGACTATGAATGGTGGACAAAAGCCCACTATTAATAGCACTATCTATGTCTAGAGGGTACATTGTCCAGTTCACTAGCGTCTCTCCATTGAGGGTTACATTGGTAAGCAAACCCTAAACACATAAAAGAAATGTTACATTTTAGATGAGTAATCATAAAGTTTAAGGTTACCAAGAAGGAGAAAGGGGTTAGGTCATAATCATTTAAAGAAAAGCAGTGTTTATAGAAAAAATGACAATTGCTCAAAAAGTAAAATTGATTGCACAAATAATGAAATTCCTTTTCTAGTTGATCCAGAGAAACCAACTCCCAAATAAGCTGTCCTCAAAAGAAAAAAAAATCCTTCCTTATACTGAAAAGGCAGTCAAACCAGTCCCTGCACACTTTATAGTTGTAAAAATGGTAAAACCTGGGGCAGAGTATATCTTTAGTCCCCTTCTTGATGTTTATGCACTGCTTATCTTCAGGCAAAACCATTAGTGTGGCAACTGCTGCAGATAGATTTTTGGAACTGTGTCACTAGGTTTATATGTAGCAGTAACTCCACCACTAATTTTACAGTAAAATACATACTACTGACACCGATTTTTAAATTAAATATATAGCAACTTTAGTGTTGTACGCCTCTAGTGTATTTTTGAATTATTTTTTTTTTATACACAGACCTCAGTAAGCAGAATACAGAGTGTTGGATCTGTGACAATGAGGGGCCTGGGTGAAGATCTATGGCTAAAGTAGACGGCAAACAATAACTTCTTAACAGCAATTTCCAAACTTGGAAATATGTTGATGATAATAGAAAAGATGATAATAGAGTACCTCAGTGACAGATAATATAACTGTGAATCATAAATGGTTCGCTTGGTCCCTTTACTTGTAATCCTGCAGGAGAATTCCTGTGTTTTCTCCCTTATGCCAGGAACCTACTAGAGTGTAACACTGTCATTTATAGCCCTCACCCCCCTGGAACCTACAACTATATAATTCTGTAAAAAGTCCACTTCTGCATAATAGTAAGAGATCTGACTAATCATTATTTAATATTTATTGTTTAAATATCAAATCTAAATAGAAAAAAAAGTTTAACTAAGGTATTTAAAGAACTTATTTGTCCTCTGTTTCTTTTTTTATAATATGTAATACACTGCATAACAAAATATGCTCACTTTTTTGTTCAGTCACTGCACATATATACCTTGCTGAACATACCTTAAAATCATTATTGTATCTTCCAAAATTAACCCTGCCCATACTTTCCACCAGCAAGTCCAGTTCTGCTCCCGCTGCTCCAGTTACATTTATGGCAGTCTGTTTATCTCTTTCAAGAACACCTTGTGGAACCTTGAGGGTAACAGAACAAGTACAATTGTTATAGTTGGGGTATATAGGTGTATCCTTTGGATTCTACACTGGGTTTTGGGTTCACCTAAAATAAATACAAGGATTTATAAATATTCAGATTTAGCATGGTAGAATGTTTGGGACTTGGGGTTTCTGAATAACGGATGTTTCTGTAATTTGGATCATCATACCTTAAGTCTAAAAAATCATGTAAACATTAAATCAACTCAATGGGCAGGTTTTGCTTCCAATAAGGATTAATTATATCTTAGTTTGTATAAAGCACAAGATATATATATATATATATATATATATATATATATATATATATATATATATATATATATATATATATATATATATATATATATATATATATATATATATATATGCACAATGCAGGTGCACACCAAACAATGTAAAAAAAACAGCTGCCCATCTGCAAGAAAAGCAGAATATAAGCAAAATAAAGTGGATGTTGGAGTTAAGACAAACATTTCTCAGACCGGGGATAATCCACTAAAATGTTATGCATGGTCTTTATTTAATACACATAAGGTAATAATGTACATAAGATAGTTGGTTCTTTTGCAATCATTTTATACAAAAAAAATGATAGCAATTCCAATAATGTTTCATTCTTACAAGATATGTTACTAATCCCACTGAGAAAAATACAGATTTTTGTAAACACAACAAAATAAATCACAACTGCTATGTCTTTGCTATTATCTATTTTACATTACTTCTGTAAGTACACAAACATAATACTATATTTGCTGCAGTTTTTAAACACAAACTGAAGCTTTTTAGGTAGGAATCTTCTTTGTTTTACTTCCCTTGCAGTGCCTTTAACTTAAAAATAAATGAATATTCAGCTTATCTATCTCAGTTGAGGCTTTACTAACTCTTCAAAATTACCTTTATATACAGGTGGTGTATAATGTTTACGGCTACATTCCCTAGAGCAGGGGTGCCCAAACTTTTTGCAACGAGGGCCAGATTTGGTGAGGTGAAAATGTGTGGGGGCCGACCATTCAGCCCGACATTCTTTGAACCATGAACATTAAGTTAAAGGAATCGAGTAAAAGTAGCAGTAATATTTGGGCACATTAGTGAAATGATTTGCCACTTGGTCTATACTGCTGCCTGTGTGCTGAATATGGGATTCCTGATTGCACTGTGCTGGGGGGCTTCATTATTATTAATTTCATGACGGAGGTTGAGGGCCGGTGTAAATTTGAAAATGGGCCGCAATTGGCCACCGGGCCACACTTTGGACACGCCTGCCCTAGAGTCATCACTAAAATAAAAAGATACTTAATACCTCACAGGCTATTATCACTAAATAATGTGAATGATGCGTTCATTTATGGTTCCTTCATCATTCTTAGATGTTCTTCTAAAGGTTTCCTGTACTGTAAGCTCTCGTTCCATTAATATGCTTTCTTAAAATAGGCAATTCCTATTTGCATGTTATGAAACAGATCAGAGTTGATGTACTACAAATTGTGATACATTGCTCCAAATGAGATGTAAGAATTGTGTTTTTCAACTAATTGAGAGGTTTCTCCTAAATGAGTTCTGAGGCTAATCTAGAATACAATTTATTTGAGTCAAATAAAATCCCAATCTGGTAGAAAGCTTGTACATTACTTATTTAACCTAAGCAGAAGCTTATTTGTATATCAACTGCTTGAGAGAGGTTTATAATGTTGGAAAAAACAGTTCCTTACCCCATTAACCATAACATAGGCACGGTCCCGAACTCCGTTAAATAACGTAGTCAGTGTTGTTGGATTACTGCAATTTATAGGTAACGTTGTTCTATACAGCACAAAGCCAAAATACTACAAATAAAAATAGAAAGAGCATAAGGTGCCAATTCACGCATGCTTCACATCAAGAATAATATGCACAAAATAATGTAAATATAAGTTATTTAATACAAACTTTTAGTAAAGTACAAAATTGGTATGAATAAACTTCTACACAACTTTGTACTAAACATATTTTAATTCTGAAAGAATTTGTAGCACTCTAGTAAATAGTATTTTGCACTTTTTATTAATCAAATTTATCATCCCTACCATTCCCCACTTCCCCCCATTTGTATTCTCTCACAGTCTCTTAAATATCTTGCCCATTGGATGTTAGTGACAAAAATGGGGATGCACCGGATCCCAGGTGTGGTTCAGGATTGGGCTGAATCTGAGCTGTTTTCACCAGGATTTGGTCAAATTCAAGTGCCATACCTGAACCCTTCAAATCACAATACTTTTGGTCACAAGGAAATCACAATTTTTTTACAATGCGCTACAACAATGGTTTTGCTTTCCTTACCTTAATTTAGTTCTTTGTTCTCATGACAAATAGTCATGTGATTTTAAGGATTTGTTTCAGTCAAGCACTTAGATTCAACTAAATCCCAAAAAGGTGGATTTGGTGCATTTCTAACAGAAATTTTTCTACAGAAAAGAACTTTAATGAATTTAAACACTGAGTTTTACATTAAAAAAAAATGGTGGTAGATGCACTCGCTTGTAAATATAACATATTACTTTACCCTTAAAATATATTGAGGTGCGTGAGGTAAAAGTATATAAATTAACCACTGTTATTACAAGTACCTCATAGATCTGCAAAAACATTTTTTAACTTGATTAAAGGGGACCGGTCACCTGAAAAAAATTATTACAAATCCTATTTTATGACGTTTGTCAAGCAAAATAAACCTTAATTACACTATATAAATTATTTGAATCTTGTTTCCTTCCGTCTGGGAATTCATAATTATAGCAAGCAAGCAGGAGCCATTTTCTGGGCACTATTATTAAGACAAGCCTTGCATCAGCTCAAAATCTTGTTTTTGCTTCAGAATGTGGGACCTGATGTTCATCCCCATGCCTTGGCTACACAATTAAATGGTAAGGAGAGAGGGGGACTGTGGGGAGAGCAGTGATTAATAAGCCTAAGGCATAGAGGAGGGGCAGATATATTTGATTGACAGCTAAGATTTTTAAATGAGTTTACAACAGCTATGAATGCTTTAATAAAAAACTAATTTGGATTTCATGTTTTATTTAAAAAGCACTTTTATTATACAGCTTTTTATGTCTGGGTGACAGGTCCACTTTAACGTCTCCACATTCATTAAAAGGAATTATTCACACAATGATCAAAAACATCAGTTCATTTATCAATTAATAACCCCATATTGCACAATCCCCCATATTGATGAATATTATATTTATAATGTGCAAATTCATCAATTGATACATTTAAAACAGATTAAAAAGCTGCCCATGGGGTCCTGACAGCATGGTGCAGTATGATGAATTAGCAATATATAGCCACATTTCTCATTTTTCTGGCTATAGTCACCAGTTTTTTAGGTTTATGGGTGCTTAAGAATGGCATAAACAAAAAAAGCTGTGTCCATATAGAGAGGTTATAACAATTATAATTGATATATGAATTAATGAATCATTGTGTGATTAATTGCTTCTAATGAACTTGGAGACATTAATTAATAAAGTCAAAAAAATTTTCAAATACACATTACCAGAATGCAGATCTATGTGGTAAATAAATAATGGACAAACTGTTTCCAAATGAAAAGATCAGTGAAGACTCCAGTTATAAAATATAAGGATAGTAGAAGTTGAGGAGGAGTTCATGGACCATTTATGGCATGAGATCACAGAAATCCAGGGCGAATTCTAATATCGTCATATCTTAAATTAGTGGATAAAAGCATATAGAACTACCCTCACAGAAACAGTGAACTAATTTAAACCCTGGACAAATTTTCCCAAAGGAAAAGAGCCAGGAAAGAAATATCAAATGTTTTTGTGAACAGGAGCTTTCTTATACTTATAAAGAGAACAAAGGGATAAGTGACTGAGAAGTCTCATGACCATTTACGAGCCAACAAACTCTAATATCCTCATATACTCAATTAGGGCATCTTATAATTCAAAATTATTATAATAATAAAACATACATTACAGGTTGTGTCTCTTGTAAATTATAGTGCTTATTTATGCCTTATTCATAAATTAACTTTATTTTGGTATAAATGTAAAAACATGTTAGAATAGAATATTCTGCCCAGCACCATGAAATTTAAGTGCTGTGTTGAAAATAACTGGTTCTCTCCAGATCAATACAAAGGGAACCTCCTGCACTAAGGATATTGGGCTTGTTAATTGGAGATAATGACATAGCAAATAATAATAAAAAAAAAAAAAAGTTACTAGAATACTAATGAAAGTGTTCAAGGTTATTGATAGTCAAATCGGAGACTGTTGGTGTGGGGAAGGAAATTATTCTACCACTACACCCATCACCCTGAACTTGATTGACTTGAATTGTATTCTGTGATCACAAAAGCAAAAAAGAAGGTCAGAAGCAGCTTCAGTTCATATTACGCTAAACATACCTGTTTCATTTGATCAAATGTTAGAGGATAAGTACTCTGTACTGCTCCATATGGGGCCAATATATCCAAAGCCTCAATAACTGGTTTCACCTGGTAGAGAAATTACCAAAAATCAAAAGGTTCCCAACAAATAGACAACACAGCAGATTGCAAACATGCAAAAATAAAGGTGCAACATTTTCACAAGTGTTCAGTCACAAATAAAATTTAGCAGCCTCTTGTGCTACCTGACCAAATGGCCTACTGGTCAACCGGACAGATTTTTTTTTTTTTAATGAACACAGGTATATAAGGCACAGGATATCCTGTGACCTCACCTCTGATGAAGTGCCAGAAAGAGGCATGAAACCCGTCAGGTGATCCAACATGTCATAGAGTAGGAGTACATATGTAATAGATGCCTGTTTGTTGTTTTAATTACTCAAATAAAGCTAGACAGTGATTTTATCCTATGTGTATGGATTGGTTCTCTCACCTACCTAAACCCCCTCAACCGGACAGATACTGTATGAGCATGAGGGGCTATGCATTATGCTCAAATGATCAGAACAGCAGGGGGTAAAGAGGGGCAGTGATCCCTCTCAAAAGTAAATTCAGCTCTTTCTGGTAAAATAAATATTTATTTAAACGTGACCCATTTCAGATATTAAAAATATGAGATATACAAATGCTTACCTTCTCCATTTTAATTTCTCCATATGCATATTTGGGTGTTGATGGTGGAATAGGACCCTCTGGTATCTCCTTATACTACAAAGAAATAAAAAGGGTTAAATGTATCCAGGGGATTCATGGAGTTTTTGGCAAAGAGATTTATGGAGAACTTAAGGCAAGTCGCACACGCAAATGGGTGATCCACTCTATGTTCTTTGTTTGGCATACACCTGTCAGGGCACACAAGTAGTGATTTTTACGGCCAAAAAAGGAATACTTTTTTTTAGTTTCCACACCAAAATCCACTGTGTGCTCTGTGTTTGTCAATGCACACAATACATGGAGCATTCATGATTAATAGCTCTTCTTCTTGGTCTTTTGTAAATGTACCTTGACCTAAATTTGTAAATCATGTTTTTCTCCATTTGTTTACCTTTTTTATAACTTCTCTGATGGCAAAATATTTATCAGTCAAATCCCCAGCTTCTGATAAAGGGGCGTCATAATCATAACTGGTCGGCTGTGGTGCATACGGTGTGTTGGCACCTGCAAAATAAATACGATTTTCTTAATATTTTTCTGATCATGCACTTTAGTATGGTCATGGATTATTAACATATTTATGTTCAAAGTACTTGGCATGTGTCAAATACTCCACTAGTCTGGACAACAGACCACCAGGCAAGTACACCTGTAACCCTACACGGACGTAGCGACAAAACTAGGTCAAAAATGATAGTTCTTTGTCAGTTCTTTATTTAAACTGGAAAGCTCTCCAAGCAATCCGCTTTTGTTAAACCACTGACGTTACTATAACAGCTCAGAATGTATAGAAACAATATGTTTATTGGTAGCGGTGGCTGTTAAAGCAAGAGAAAAATGCAGCTCCCCTGACAAATCAAAAGCAGCACAGCAATGCAATTATTTGAACAATATAGAACTCATAGTTTTAACATTATGTTAGAGGCCTATGTTCATAAAAAACAAACATAAAAAAATGGTAAGAAATGAACCCCTGCATCCATACATCATAAGTAAGAAACCCATGTTGCTAGATCTTTCTACCCTAAATGCTGTCACAAATCCTGCTTACAATAGTATATAATATTATCCCCCCAAAAAACACAAATTGTCAACAAACGAATACAGTGATTGCAATGTTTTTAAATTATATAGCATCTATACCTCCCAACATGACAACATGATTCTCGCTTGTGCATAAGTTTTTCTCCTAGCAAAAATGCAGCCAAAAATAATCTGTAGTGGAAAAAAATATATCATTCATTTTGGCATGTTCTTTTGTTCTGTGATCACAGTCCCATTGGTACTGAAAATGAGTAATTTGACCTCCCCGTCATTAATTCATGTCATTTCCAGATTCGTCAGCAGAAATTCTCAATATCTCAGGCATAAATTTAAACCAGAATAAACTGAAACTGGAATAAACTTCAAAAAAATAAATAAATAAATAAAAAAACAAACAAAAGCAAAAGTACAAAAAAGTTTAAAAAAAACGATACTTTATATAACTATAACTACCATACTATATAAAACAGACATATAACAACCGATATACAAAAATTCATCATATAATTTTACTCAAGTAAAAAAGCAGCAGGGTATAAAAAAACAATTCTGAAACTATGAGGAGGAAAAGGGTGTAATTCCAACATTTATGAAATAATTTAAGACCGTAGATAAGTATGCAACAACCAATAGGCTAATGCCACACGGGGCTGAAACTCAGGCAGCGGTTTACATTTTGGAGCTGAAAGCATGTTGCCTGCACTCAGGCCAACACAAAGGTTCCAGGTGCAGGCAAAAAGAAGACGGATGCCAGCGTAGGGGCGGATTCTTTGCCTGTTTTTTTTCTGAAGGCTGAGATCAGCCCCGTGTGGTGTAGTGAAGTTGACTTGCAAAATAGACCCTCTTGGAATTGGGATAATCGAATTGATCACGCTATTACCACAAGATACAAAACTAAAACATAGAAAGACTGAGGACCTAGGTAAGAAACATCAAAGAACTGCATCTCTGAACTCTGAAACAGAGTTTAGAGGCCTGCAGCCATTAGCAGATGGTAGAAAGCAGCATGCAAGAAAAAAAGTTTGATTGGGGCCCTTTTTGCACTTTGCACACTGTGTTCAGCTTTGCAAATAAGGCCTCTTATCTTCTGACGAGACTATTTCTTACCATTCCAGTAGCCAAAATTGGTGCCTCCTATAAACATATACCTAACAGATATAAAAAAAGAGGAAAAATTATAGCATGCCGCATACGCCGCCAATTTTCAGTAAAATTTGTTAAGATGCAATTCACTAACATGTTAACACTTGCTCCAATGGCCAAGATCTCATCCAGTGACTTGGTTACCCTCTCTGTTGCTACTACCGAGTGTGGCTCGCCCCAGTGATCCAACCACCCTGTGTAGAATTCTGAGTTAATCTATGATTATGGAGAATAAAAACTTTTAATATTAATCTGCAGATTAAATTGAAAATGTGAAAAAACATTTAATAATCTTTCAGTTATTTAGGAAAATGGGTCCTATTTTATGATCGTGTTTTTTTGTGCCTTAAAGGTACAATAACATCAGAAAATAAGGATGCCATGTTAGCATTTTCATAATACTTTTGAAATTTCTGCTTCTTAACAGCATGAAAACATTTTTTGAAGAACAGTTACTCCAAAAAAAAGTTATGGCTTAGTAGTAATACTTTATCTGTACACACAGTACACCTCTATAATGCTTCTGGTGAGCAAACTGATTTATTTATTACAGCTATAATATACATTTCTCATCTGAACTATATTGAAGAAGTGCTGTAGTCTATCACCTCCAGTGCACTTGGGGTAGGGGTTGTCTCAGTGAGCCGGTAACAGTCAATACACTCGGGTTCAGGGGTCTAAGACTTAGCATGACTTTTACATACTGCTAGGAGCGCCCTGGGCATTCCAAATTAAAGCTACTAAACAGATTCAGCGGTAGATACCCATTTGTGACTATAGAAACAGTTAAAAATCTTTGCTTACCAATGGTCCTTTTGGCTCACAGTGTCTTTGAACTAAAAATGTTTCAGTAATATTGGAACCTGCAAGTGACAACATTTCAGAAATATTTTAATACATGGGACAATTATATAATAAAATGTAAGGAAAAGTGCAAATTACTTTTTTTTGACAATTACATTCTAAGTCTCCAAATTTTTGAGCACGAGGATATAGAAGTAAAATCCTACCTTCATCAAGTGCACCAGAAAGCTACAGATAATCACACCACACAATTAAAAAAGGGCATACATATTCCAAAAAGGGAGAGGATAAGGAAGCAACCCTCTGTGGTAATAAATATAAATGTGCACCGAAAACTCCTATACAAGTTAATAGACAGAAGTAGTATCTCACATGGTGAACTTCGGCAAGCTCATATCATGCATTATCTATCAGTATAACTCATCTAATGAAAGTATTTCAGGGGCATATTTATATATGCATATTTCGCTTGGCGAAGGGAGGAAAGGAGCAAGAAAGTTGAGGTCAAATGCATGTTATATAAAACTTCCCCTTTAACTCTACTCTGCAGCACAGTTGTGACTTGAAGCAGTTATGTTTACTTTTAGTTTATTATAGAATGCCTTAGTGATTATTCAAAACCAATAGCAAAAATTGCCTTCCTCGTCTGCTCTTTTCCAACTTCAAAATAGGGAACACTGATCCAGAAGTAAATAACCTATTGTTCTGCGATGCTACAAACATTATTGTTAGTTTTCTTTTGTATGGGCAAACTGGACCATAGCAAACAGATAGCTGCTGTAATTAAAATTGCAGAACTACTAAACAAGAAGCTAAAAAAATCAAGAACTACAAAAACAATAAAAAAAGGAAGACCAATTGTACATCATTGTAGAATATCACTGTCTACAACATACTAGTACTAATTTAAAGGTGAATTCCTCCTTTAAGAATCCAATGCATCAAATATGTGGTTCTTTATTCAGGTAACATATTATACAACAAGGTATCAAAGACTTGGAATTTATAAAATGCATAAACAACTCACCTGGTCCAAAATCTACTGTTGTGTATAAGCCTTGAATAGTTCCGCACCTTACAAGCTGTAGCGCAGAGCCATCAGTTGTGAATAAAATCACCTCGTCCCCTAAGTGATGGCGGAAAAGTTGTAAGAGATGTCGTAGATAATTGTAATCACAAGTAAAATAGCTGCCATACTCATTTTCAACCTGTTATAAAACAAAAAACAAATATAGAATCTTATGCAAACTACCGTTGCAGTTTATGAAACATTCTTGTGGTAAAACTGTTGCTGATCAGTAAAAGCACAGTCCCAACTGCAAACTTCTTGCGCATGAACATCAATAGCCATTGCACTCCTCTAAACTACTTTGCCCCATATGTAAATAAGAAATTGGCTGGGCTACTTTAAGTGAGACAGAAGATGAAAAGGAATGGTTATTTCTTCAGAGGTTGGACACTTATGTATTTATTATTTGGAGTTTGGAGGTATGATGTTTTAGATTTCCTTCACAGATCCTGTAGCCCCATATTATTTTTAGCTACTTCCTCTTTTGTAACAACCCCTAAACTTAGCAGCAGAACCCTAGTGCATGATGTGTTGTGCTGTACCTCATGTACCTGGGACAGAACCTTGAAAAATCAAAGATGGTGAGCCAAAAGCTCTGAGCTGCTATGTCGTGTTTAAATCTCTACACATTTCCCATTAATATGTGTATACAAATGCAACAAGTGCTCACATAAAATTGAATGCAATAGCTTTCAAGGTCACTCTGAAATCCAAAAAAACTGGCTTCTGAATTTTGAGTAAATTCTGTTGCAGAGTAACTCTTGTAAGTTTATGGGATCCATAACATACTTTCCTCTGTTTTAAAGGAAAACTATACCCCCAAAATGAATACTTAAGCAACAGATAGTTTATATCAAATTGAATGACATATTAAAGAATCTTACCAAACTGGAATATATATTTACATAAATATTGCCCTTTTACATCTCTTGCCTTGAACCACCATTTCGTGACTCTATCTGTGCTGCCTCAGAGATCACCTGACCAGAAATACTACAACACTAACTGTAGCAGGAAGAAGTGAGGAAGCAAAAGGCAGAACTCTGTCTGTTAATTGGCTCATGTGACCTTACATGTGGTTTGTAAGTGTACACAGTGAATCTTACGATCTCAGGGGGCGGCCCTTATTTTTTAAAATGGCAATTTTCTATTTTTGATTACCCAATGGCACATACTACTAAAAAAGTATATTATTATGATAATGGTTAATTTACATGAAGCAGGGTTTTACACATGAGCTGTTTTACTCAGTATCTTTTAATAGAGACCTACATTGTTTGGGGGGTATAGTTTTCCTTTAAGGCACTGTATTTAAACACAGGGGTGCCTGGGATCCCTGTACTAATGACTCTTTAAATGACATGTAAACTTTCCCCACAAAAATATAATCAGTGAACATCCTCTTTGAAATCTTTAATACCTGCCACTCTGGTTGTTAAGGATCCCCTTAATCACTTAGAATTCATTCGACTCCTCTAACCCACTCAGACCCTTCCTCAGGAATTTACTTTGGCTGTTGGCTACTGAACATGCTCAGTTCTTCTCAGCTCAGATTACCAAACACTCCAGTGTAACAGCCAATGAAGAGATAACATTGCTGGCTCCCATAGAAACTTTGCTCTAGCTGTCTGATCATATTTTTTTCTCCTAACCACCACATTTATCAACACTGGGCAATTTTGGTCCAGAACAGTAACATATGGTAACAAAACTAAATTTTAATTTCATCATTTATCATTTTTTACATGCAGCTGGGTAAAAAAAAGATAATCATTGAAGGCTCACTGTGTGCTACTGCCTAGGGTCAAATTTGATACATAAGTCCCAATATGCATTATTTGTACGTACTTCTTTATTAAGCTTACATTTTTTTTTTTAAAATAGATTAAAAACAAAGAAATGTCCTTTGGATTAAGCAATTTGGAGGTCCTAAGCATTTATATACAACTATGCCACATCTAGTGATATGATTGCAAAAGATAAAGTGATTTCATGACTATTATTATAAAAAAAAAAAAACATGGGACTATGAATAAAACCATTGAAAGAAGGAAAGGGTAATGTTGCTATATGGTAACAGGCAAAAAGAATATCTTAACTTTTTTAAGAAATGCATAATGCAGATATTGTGTAAAGGTTTACATTAAACAGAAGTTAACTTTTACTGCCCTACTGCAGTTAGAATAAGTAAGCATCTACTTACATTCTAGGTAGATCGTGCACCTTAGATATTTTGAAAAAAGCAATCCTAAAATTTGTCTAGTGTCTAGTATTTACCTGGACACTTATAATTGGGCCGCCATTGTGGTACAACAAAGGTTTCATCTTGGGCAAAAACACTCCCATCCAATTATCCACAGCCTGAAGATAATCTGAATGAAACAAGACATGGAAATGTGCTGTTTAATGATTTCTAGTTAATGAGTACCTAAATACTTATATAAAGATTTAAATTCTTTCAATGTAAAGCATGAAATAGCCATCCATTCAGCTGTTACTGAGCTACAAATCACAACCATCAAAAAGCAATGTCACACTTATGTATGTGAAAACTGTTTTCAAGATAAAATACTCCATTTCTAAGGAAATTGCCACTTAAACGGACCTTTAACGTAATTAACAGGTACAGGTATGTTTTACTGTATTGTGGCTTGACATGCATCATTTTTAGTCAGGGACTAGAAAAGAAATATAAATGAAAACAGGTGTTACCAGAAAGGGAAATTAAATATATAATTTAGAATTAGAAAATAAAAATGTAAAGACTCAAGCCAACAATGGATATAAACAGCAAGGTCACAGGACTCATATAATAGGAACAACTGGGAAAGCACGGCAATATTGGACAATAAAATACTGAATCTTTTTATTTATATTTGCATAAAATTCATTCAAGCTTAGTTAGTTAGTTGACATCCCAAAAATATGAGAGAGTTGAGCACATTACCTGGATCAGAACTTCGAAGGACAATTGATTCTTTTGCTAGAAGCCATGCTGGCAAACCTCCCTGTTGGGAAATTAAAGAGAGAGCTTAGCTTTTTCGTTCAGGGACTATATACAGGTAAGGTATCTATCAACCAGAATACTTTGTGTTTTCCAGATTAGGGATCTTTCGGTTTGGATCGCCATAACTTAATTTAGGTAAAAAAAAAAGAAGAATCCACGATTTGACCTTATTTATTATTATAAAGGCACGATTTATTTGGATCGGGTAGAAACAATAGAGTGAAAATCTGAATTTTTTTTTAGGCTTTTTTCTGGGCTTATTCCCGAAAAGTCAGAACTTTTGCCTAAAAGTCAGATTTTCAGGCAAATTCCAGCGCAGACCACAGAAACTTCCAAATAGGATAGGGACTTCTCCCATTGACTTAGGGGGCATGGGCAGGACTGCTCTCATGGGTCCCTTCGGAACGTGTCCCAGACTGTTGTGAAAAGGGTGCGGATTTGGACAGATCGGGGCCGAGTTTTGGTGGCGCTAGTTGAGTTTATGGGGCCCCCGCAATTAATTATTGCCACCCAGAGTATAAACATTACAGAGGCACTCCCTTTTTGTACAAACATTGTTTCTGCAGGTGTATTTAAAAGTGATCAGGGTATAACTTTTTGCTGTGGTGTCTTACTTGTGCCACGATCTTGATTTCTCAGTCTCCCCCAAACAAAACCAATTCTGCTGCCTCATGAACAATGACAAGGATGCCATAATCATTTATATATTGTTAGTTCTTGGCCTGGCCAGGTTATTCAATATTATCAAACCAGTGATGCCAATTAGAAGACACAGAATTATAATTCACTGGACTGCCAATATGTTAAGACCAAACCCCAACTGTTAAATGTTTTCCCCAGACCGCACTCCACTTCAGCAAAAAAAATAAAAAAG
This sequence comes from Xenopus laevis, assembly GCF_017654675.1. Classification (NCBI taxonomy): domain Eukaryota; kingdom Metazoa; phylum Chordata; class Amphibia; order Anura; family Pipidae; genus Xenopus; species Xenopus laevis. The sequence continues at coordinate 62,146,096 of NC_054381.1, read as the reverse complement.
ATTCACCAGCCATAAAGGCTAAAGTTAATGGTATTTTTCAGAACCACCCGTCACATCTTCTGACAGCCAGCCCCTATAAGCCTGATATGATTAAGTGCTGTTTAGGCGTCAAATACTCAAGATACAATATTAAGAAAGAGAGCTCAGAAAAGAGCAACTTCTCTAAAAACCATTTGTGAAGGGCAGTTTACAACCCAAAACATTCCTACATGTGTTTTCATTAGCAGATTAGTAGTCAGCACAACTGTAACTCTCTTCTTTGGCTGGGTGCACGTCCTCCAATAGCAACCTTCCACTGGCAATACTGGCGAAGAAATTAGTACAGCACCCACTATTTAGAATAAAACGGCCTTTATTGGACCAAGGGCATTACATGTGTTTTCATGTCAAAGATTTCCTGCCAAGAGCCCTACCCAAAAGAGCTCACATTTTATGTGCCATAGGCCTAAGGGGATTACTGCATTCAGCAACCAAAACATTCAAAATGTTCTTATATAATAACTGAAACCAGTGTGCTTTACCATGTCCCATTCTGCACATATGTAAGGACCTGCTCTCAGGATCACCAGCAGCCCAATTTCATTTGCAAGTTTCAAGAATGACTCAATATCATGATCTCCAGAAAAGTTGTAAACACCTGGCTTTGTCTCATGGAAATTCCATGGTACATAACTGTATAAAAACAAAACACAGATCTATTTATTATTAATATGAATTTCTTGAACACAATGTGACATGATAAATATGTAAAAAATATCAATATCTGTGTGTGTATTTTGGTACTGTTTAAGAACTATAAGCTCCCCCAGCAGCATCTGATATTGACTTAAATCATGTTCACTGCTGCCACTGGATGCACACTCTCATCTCTGCAGTGAAAACCAATTGGAAACACAAAAAAGTGAAATTACTTTATTACAAAACCATGGGGGTTATGTAATAAAGGGAACTAAGTTTGCCATGGGCAGCAACCAATCAGCAGGTAGCATTTACGGTCACCTGTTTAAATGCAAACATCTTATTGGTTGCTATGGGTTACTGCTCCTGGGCAAACTTAGTGCCTTATATTACATATGTGTACGGACTGGCAAAGGCTGCAGAGTGGAGAGTGTGTAGATGGCAGCCACAGTAATTAAACATGATCAGAGATATTGCTTCGAGATACATTTAGGGTGTACCAGAGCTTATACTGCCTTACATCTCTAAGGTTGACATCTTCTCCATGCTGCACCATGCAACCCTATGCTGGACTATGAGTTTTGCAGCTAATGGAATCTGGTTAGTCATTAAGGGTCATTAAGAAACTTGAGAATGCTAAGAGCCTATTATTGGTAAAAAAAAAAGCTCATATTCAGTCTTTTTCCTCTATACTTTATTCAAAGTGAAAAAACAATTATTTTGCCCCTTTTTGTCTACTCCTCATTTTAACTTTAACTTTAATTCCAACTGTGTTTACAGCAAAAGGGACAGCTGTGCTCAGCAAAGAACAGTTTTAATTAAATAGGTGGGGGTGCAATGAGGAAGTGACCACAACATTTATACAAAAATAAATTCTCTGCACTCAGCTATATTGATATATTTAGGACAGTAAGACCTTTTTGTGCATCCCAGGTCTGGCGAGTCCTACGCTCACTTTTATCTGAATCCACTATTTCATTATACAGTTTTCACAGGGACTACATTTTATCTTTTATTTGCATTGGAAGGCTTAAATATAAATTGGTCATCTTAAATATATTAAAATATAAAGACGAACAATACCTGTTTAATTTAAACTTGAGGGCATTTTAGTAACTTATGCTCAAACGTCCTAAATATATTGATATTGGAGAATGCAGAGGATTTCTTGTTTTTGTCTAGAAATTATTCATTAATTTTTGTCATGATCCCACTATCCAAGGACATGTGGTATGTGTTTTAAAAAACAGTGCATATATTTAATTTGACACTATCCTTATATACAGTTTGGGAACCCCTCTCAGCCTGCATAATAATTTACTCCACTTTCAACAAAAAAAGATAGCAGTGGTATGTCTTTCATTTCCTAGGAACATCTGAGTACTGGGGTGTTTTCTGAACAAAGATTTTTAGTGAAGCAGTATTCAGTTGTATGAAGTTAAATAAAATGTGAAAACTGTCTGTGCAAAAATGGGGGTACCCTTGTAATTTTGCTAATTTGAATGCATGTAACTGATCAATACTGATTACTGGCAACACCAAATTAGTTGTATGAGCTTGTTAAGCCTTGAACTTCATAGACAGGTGTGTCCAATCATGAGAAACGGTATTTAAGGTGGCCAATTGCAAGTTGTGCTTCTGTTTGACTCTTCTCTGAAGAGTGACAGCATGGGATCCTCAAAGCAACTCTCAAAAGATCTGAAAACAAAGATTGTTCAGTATCATGGTTTAGGGGAAGGCTACAAACATCTCAGAAGTTTAAACTGTCAGTTTCATCTGTAAGGAATGTAATCAGGAAATGGAAGGCCACAGGCACAGTTGCTGTACAACCCAGGTCCGGTAGGCCAAGAACAATACAGGAGCGGCATTGTGAGAAATGTTAGAAATCACCTCCAAAGACCTGCAAGAACATCTTGCTGTAGATGGTGTATCTGTACATCGTTCTACAATTCAGCGCAATTTGCACAAAGAACATCTGTATGGCAGGGTGATGAGAAAGAAGCCCTTTCTGCACTCATGCCACAAACAGAGTTGCTTGTTGTATGCAAAAGCTCATTTAGACAAGCCACAGTCATTTTGAAGACAAAAAATGTAGTTATTCGATCATAACAAAAAGAGCTTTGCATGCAGAAAAGAACACTACATTCCAAGAAAAACACCTGCTACCTACTGTCAAATTTATTGGAGGTTCCATCATGTTGTAGGGCTGTGTGGCTAGTTCAGGGACTAAGGCCCTTGTTAAAGTCGAGGGTCGGATTAATTTAACCCAATATCAAAAAATTCTTCAGGATAATGTTCAAGCATCAGTCACAAAGTTGAAGTTACACAGGGGTTGGTATTCCAACAATACAATGACCGAAACACACTTGGAAATCTACAAAGGCATTTATGCAGAGGGAGAAGTACAATATTCTGTAATGGCCGTCACAGTCCCCCGACCTGAATATCATCGAAAATCTTTGGGCTGATTTGAAGCAGGCTGTCCTTGCTCTGCAGTCATCAAATTTAACTGTATGGACGAATGGTCAAAAATAACGCCATCCAGAATCCAGACACTCATTGAAGGCTATAGGAGGCATCTAGAGGCTCTTACATTTGCAAATGAAGGCTCAGCGAAGTATTGATTTAATAGCTCTGTTGGGGTGCCTAAATTTAAGCACCGGTCTAATTTTGTTATGATGCATATTGCATATTTTCTGTTAATCCAATACACTTTATATCACTGCTGAAATACTACTGTTTCCATAAGGCATGTGGTATATATAAAAAGGAAGTTGCTACTTTGAAAGCTCAGCCAATGAAAAACAAAACTCCAATGAATTAAGAGGGGTTCCCAAACTTTTTCATATGACTGTAGTTGGCATGGAAGGATATAGAAAGGTCTACCAAAGCATTGGAACACATTTTTACAACTAATATAATCTGAATGAGGAATATGAAGCAAGCAGAACATGTAAGAACTGAATTTCTAATTTGTCCTTGTACTGATTCAATCTTGATGTCCACAAAGTTAGGGAGGTGGAAACTCACCATTAGTGTTTCAGTTCACTATGGCCACACACTTACCAACAATCAATCATGCTAGGTAAGACAAGGTGTAAGAGGAGATGCAATACTCTCAGGTGGATTACTGTTTACATTTGAGCAATTTGAAAACCTATTTTAGCACATAGATGCACATGAGGTCTATAAAAATGGTTAATTTTATAGCAAGATCAAACATTGGTAAAAAATAAGCAGGGGCCAAAATCTTCAGTGACACATTTAAATAAGAAATTTTTGGCCTATCAAACTTTAAAAACACTAAGATGGTGTGAGATGATTAATAAAAACCAGGGGTTAATATTTTTTGAAACAAATATGTTTTCCCTGTTAAACAGTGTCCCAAGAAAATATTTTTTATTGTGATACTTTAAAAAGAGATAGTTTAAAATAAAATATTTACGTGTAAATAGCATCTAATCCTGCCATCTTCATCTTCAGTAGGCGGTCTTTCCAATAAAATTGTGGAATTCTAGAATAATGAATACTTCCTGAAATGTAATGGAAAGGCTGCCCATCTTTACGAAAACAATTGTGCTCAAAATCTATCTCAAACGTTCTTGAGGATGTTGTCTAAAGAAAAAAAAAACAGGATTATATTTTACACTACAATAAGCATTTTTATCTCAAAAAGGGGAAGTAAAGTAAATGTGCACAAACTGCTTCCTTGGTAATAATTCGTTAATCAGGAGGGTTCTTTTCAAAACCTTTTTGCAGAGGCTGCTGCCTATGCTGTCCCAAAGCTCAGCACAGTGCTCGGCCACCTGCTGCAAACACACCTCCCCAATTGCATGTATTGTGATACAATATTCTCATTATGGTGCAACTGCAATAAGTGATACATTAAATTTTCAGAAAATGTTGCAGGGTTTTAAAAGCGTCCTCTTCTTGGCCCAGAGGTTCATTCCCTCTGCCCTACATCCCACCACTGTTAAGTTATTGTTTTTGGGTTCTGGAGGGATTGATGACATTCCCCCACACAGTACTTACTATAGCGTACATCATGGAGAGTCCTGCATAATCAGAGCATTGCACTGCACTTGGAGTGTAGCTTTGTCTCTCCTGAGACCAGCACAATGGTCTGACAGTTGTGGGATTGTGAAATTTTATAAAACACATAGCAAAATACTCAGGGGAATACTTTCTGCTAATTATATTTTTTGTGAGTATTTCCTTTACCTCCAAATAAAACTGTTAAAAACTAGCTTTATTTCCATTGTAAACCAACATTTAAAGAGTAAATATTGCAATTTTTCCCCACTGCAGCTGTGCGCTAATAAAACTCCAGATAAGGGAAACATAAGGGTCAAATAAAAATTGCACCAGATGAATACTATGGCACCAGGCTGTGGGGGAAACAATTGTTACACTTTATACTGAATGTGACCGAGTACTACTCTCAAGCTGAGAACGTGTAAAGTGTGCACAGAAACATGCTGTCAACTTGTACTGGATGTACTTTGTGTGTATTAGAGAGGACATTATTACAAGTCAGTCACATTGGTTTGTGATATAATGTCACCGATATCATATCATAATTATTTTTTTATAAATAGTGCCAACATATTTAGCAGTGCTTTTCAGACATATACTTCATTCATATTTGTCCCTGGTATTATATCTACCTGTCCGGTGAAAAAGATGGTTGTTGTCAATGTTATTATTTGGGAAGAAAAATACAAATATAGAAAAACTGGTTTATTCCAGAAATGGTGACAACGCTAGTCACTGCCCCTGTGAAGCAGTGGATTGTTTTTTTTGTTTTTTTTCAAGCCTGCTTCCTCTTCACACTAAACGGTAACTGGCATAATGTCTTAAAAATATCAATCATTATCACCGTATCAATCATTTTAGTTCAATATGGGACAACAACGAATTTTACTTTCATTAGTGCAAAGCTAATTTAACACTTGACAACTCTAGGAAATAAGGCTGTAAATTATATCCTTATAAACGGTGAGTTTGGATGTCATCAGTTATAAACGGTGAGTTCGGATGTCATCAGTTATAAACGGTGTCATTTCTGCCACATGACTCACTGAAACTTGTGTATTATAAATAAAGTACCCCAGGTGCAAAATATGAGGATATTATGAGTTACCTCGGATTACCATGACCTATATATATGGTCATGAATCTCCTCGTTAACTTATAATATCCTTATACTTTACAAGAGGGGGTACTTTATTCACTATATATATATATATATATATATATATATATATATATATATATATATATATATATATATATATATATATATATATATATAGTCCGTTCGTAGAGCGCACACCATAATAATAACCTGGGTGCCAGTCTAAATGTAAATCATAGAGTCAATCCAGAAATGACGGCACTCTCAGGAATTTTTTCCTGAGAGTGCCGTCATTTCTGGATTGACATATATATATATATATATATATATATATATATATATATATATATATATATATAGTCCGTTCGTAGAGCGCACACCATAATAATAACCTGGGTGCCAGTCTAAATGTAAATCATAGAGTCAATCCAGAAATGACGGCACTCTCAGGAATTTTTTCCTGAGAGTGCCGTCATTTCTGGATTGACATATATATATATATATATATATATATATATATATATATATATATATATATATATATATATATATATATATATATATAGACAAATACAAGAGTCCTCTGCACTCAACCCATTATCAATATATTTAAGACAGTGACATTTTGTGCATACTGCTACTGAAAAATGCCTTACCCTTTAAACAACACAGGGATTGTTTGTCCATATATTGCAATATATTTAAGCTGGCCAACTACGTCAAAGTCATCCCATATCTGGCCAGTGATTGTTTAGGTTGTACCTTCACCCTGTATTCTTGCCGGGTAGAAACTGCTGTCAAGCATAAACCACCTTTTCCCCTATTTAGTAACAGTACATTAAATGCTTTATAATTAATACATTTATGAATGTAATAATGTTAATTATTAATTCTTATTCTCTACTAATAATACAACTGAAAAAATGTGCCCTGCATCAGATATTGCACCTTGTTTTGGACCAGTTTGGGTGTGTATATATATATATATATATATATATATATATATATATATATATATATATATATATATATATATATATACACACACACATATATACACTCAGTTTGAAAATTTAAGAAGGGGAAATGCAATGATTCGTGTTTCTGAAAACACGAATAGTTAATCGAAATACTAACATTACAGGGTGAAGGTACAACCTAAACAATCATTCATAAAGCAGCAGTAAACGACTTTAGAAAAGGAGGCATTAAAAAGCTTTAGGCAAAGCAGAATTGCATACATGTAGCCACCTCTAGGAATACTTTGTGATTTAATTATCACATGTGGTTTTAGCAAGACTCTTCTATATTACATGTAATGATTAAAAAGGTAATAGAAACGTAGCAAGAAATGAAACACTCACGCTGACTGAGCCATATACAACCACCATTAGAAAAATGCGTAAAGTCGCCCACAGCCACATCATTTTGTCATTTCATCCAAACACATATTGAGAGAACTTTTCCGGGATCCTCGTCTCATGACTTTCGCTAGGATCAGCTGATCTTTTGTCACCTGCTAGTGCGTTCCACTGACGTCACGATCACATGACGATGCAGCGTCTAGTCTGAAGCAGTGGTTTTCTACATGGGGAGCAAAATACAAATATGGCGTATTGGTCTCTTTTCGGCTGTGTAGTAGTGTAGAAAGATGGTCGGTCATGTAGATTAGGGAGTCGTGCTAGATGGATGGCCCATAGTGGCTTTTGTATGGCTACAAGATCAAGATGGGGGGACGGAAGGAGGTGAACGTTTGGTGGGCAATAAAATGGG